>NW_022196905.1:194262441-194332599 GCF_008632895.1 Mastomys coucha
GTTTCTTTACTTTTTTGATACTGTGCCTTACTATATAATTGAGTTTGACCTGAAATTTGTAATGTAGCCTATGCCTTGGAACTTGCAACCCTCCCAATTCTACTAGGATTACTAGCACATGCCATTCACAGACTAAAGTAATTTCTATTACCTAAAAATCTCTATGAACATTTAACACTTGTCATTGGATTGCAAATTATTATCTTATAAGACCTTGGGATACTATTGTAAGTTTAATGGCATTATTATATAATTTTAAAAGACAAGAATTTGCCTAGGGTTATATAAAGAGTGTTGTGTCACAGGGAGAATTTGATCTCAACACTGTTAAACACTGAAAAGATGATTAGTTCACGTGAACATTGATCCTGAAGAGGCTCTTGGTATGGTTCTCAAAGCATGGTTGAGTTTCCATAGGAACAGAATGCACTATAGAACAGTGATCTTGCTTCCTCACGCTTCTTGTTTCTCCCCATTTGAAGTCTCTGCCATGTAGATGTCATCTTCCACATTGGGTAACTTAGCCTGAAGGTCTTCACATGACACTTGGTACTTCAAAACTACGTGCTCAATAAGTGTCTGTTCTTTATAGATTAGCCATAGTAAAGTATTTTTCAGTGACATCAAAATATACTACAACAATACAAATATCTGTGTGTGCACGGATGAAGGGCCTGAGACCATGTAATGTATTTGTCAGGCATCTTCAATAGACTCTCATTTCAAACTGAGTTCTACAGAAGAGCAGTTGCAGAGGCAGTAAAGCACATTGCCAGCAGTGAAGCCAATGATAGATGTGGTGGCACATGCCTGTAATTTCTCAGCAGTGAAGTGGTAGAGACAAGAGGGGTCCGCAGACCAAGGCCTGCCTGGGTTAAAAAGTCAGACCGTGTCTCAAAACCAAACAGACAAGCACAGGGCAACAGAAGAAACTGAGAAAACATGACCGTATTCTAATACAGACTTCATGCAGGTATTGTAGTTTAGAAATTGTACAGGATATTAATCAGTCATAGAATTGTCTATAAATATTTGTGATTACCTTATTTATTTTTCCTAGAAATAAACCTTGAGATATATTTGAGGCAAGAATTTTCTGGGGAGGGGTTCCAGGGCAGCTGGCAAGGAGATGACAAAGTGGGACAGACTAGGAGAGTGTTTCCACTGAGGGAAATCTGAAGCTTAATCCTGCAGGGGAGAGTTCTGGGAGAAAGTGTCCCTTGGTGGAATCCCAAGTGAAACCATTGGGACTGAAGTCTATAAATTTATTCACCAGTTCTTGTTAGTCACTGGCTAAGCAGTAGAGGGTTATTTTCAGGACTTCAATCCCCAAAATGTCTGTCCTGCCTTAAGTGAGCATTATGAATTTTGGCAGTAAGAGAGACTCTGAAGCAACAAAATGCAGATGTGGACAGATGAGAGTTAGATCAGAATTTGTTGAAATTGTGAGGACATGGACTTACTATGCGAGGCAGGTTCTTTAATTTTTTTTTTAAACTACCAATATATGTGGTAATCTGTATGCATTTGTGAGTGTTCACACATGTATGGATTAGGAATTGCAGATGAGAACAGCTATTTGAAGATTGTGAAATATAGGATTTACTGAAATTCAACAGTAGCAGTAGGTGATAGACAGCTTCTATGTGAATGTAGATAGTAAGGCAGTCTGTATTAAGAATTGTCGTTATAGTATAGAAAGTCTCCCTCTCTTTCACACAGACACACACACACACACACACACACACACACACACACACAGTATTACTATGTAGTCTAAACTTTTGTGATACACATTGTCTTCTGTCTTACTAAGTGTTTGGATTATAGGTATGTACTCCACACCTAATCAGAGAATCTGTAAGAATCTTCTTCAGGACTTACCTTATACCAAGCTAATAGATTAAAGACTGTCATGACTGTCCTGGAAATCATCATGTAGACCAACTTGACCTCAAACTCACAGAGATATGTCTGCCTCCCCTCCCTAGTACTGGGATTAAAGGTGTGTGTCACCATGCCTGCCTGACTGAGAGATTTTAGTAAGTCAAACCAACCTGTGGTATAGTGAATGATAGGTACTGAAGATGAACCTGTCCTAGGACCTGGATAATTAATAATTTCCTACCTGGCAGTAATTCTCTACATTAACAGAGATTGCTCAGGAAAAATTTTTGAGTTGAGAAGATAGTGATCTGTGTCCTTGGTGAGTAATGAGGTCTGTTGAGTATCTTCTGGTATTTCCAAGTTCTCATGTCCTAGAACGAGAATTTGTATATATGGATAGTGGAGAAGAAAGACAAGTTATTAGGAAAGAAAGAATTCCCAAGAAAGGAAATGGGTCAGAATTGGGAGAAAGATCAGAGGCTCAGTAGACCCAAGCAAAGAGGGTAATAACATTTTATGGGTCATTTGCTTAGTGCTGGCTTTTCTCTTGCTTGCTCTGTTCCACGAATGTTGGCTTGGACAGGGAGGTTTCTAGACAATTTTTTTTATCTGCTAATTTTGACTTTCTTCTCTGCACTATTCTGTTGCTAGCTATGAGCTGGCCCAGTGTAATAAGGTGGGTCCTTATAAGTGCTATAAAGAAGCTAGAGAGTGATGGCATAGAGCTGACCTTGCAGGCAGCAGGATGGCCATGAGGCAAGGGGTGTGGACAGGACACTGGAAGGGCATTGCCCAGGGTCCTTCTCTAGCTCCTTAACAAAGACCTCAACAGAATCAGTTTTCACTTACCTCTACATTGTAACATAATATATCTGTGTTGTTTTAAACAACTCTCTTTGTGCAATTCATTCTAGTAACAGGAAATATTGTGTTTCCCAATCAAACACAAAGATATAAATGCTTCTCTCCTCAAGTGAAAACAGTATAAAGAACTGTAGTTTTAAAATTATTGCAAGACTTTAATTTTCTGTATATATTCCTGTAGTGATAAATAATACTATGTTCCATGCAGGGATTTAGAATGTAAGTAAGAAACAGTGGGTTGGAATTCTTCCTAGTTACTCTCAATTATATTTCAGATTGTTTTACATTTTTCTTAGTTTTAAGTTCACCATCAGGAACATGATGGGGGCAATGTTTCTTGTAGAAGTTTGTTGTACTAATTTGCATAATTCATATGAAAATACATTGCAGATGACAGAGCAGTGCATGCAATCTCATTTATCTCTTAGACAATGATAGCTGCAGAAATCATCCCTAAAGTCAAATATCCAAAAGATAGAAACTAAGCTATGTAATCCTGTTTGAGTAGTTATCAATCAGACTAGCTGCATGTATTTACAGTGTGCAAGCCATCACACTTTATGTAGAAATGAATGCAGTGACTTTTTTACTTTGTAGGAATCAGAAGATTGAATCCTAGCTTTGCTTACAAATGTTGATAAAATCATGATGTGTGTTTTCGTCTCTTCTTTGAATCTGTCTGAAAATGAGCAAAGACTCCTTTGGGCCACAGAAGAGAATCAACAGTCTCTGATGAAAGGGTCACCCTAGATTCCAGTGACCAAAAGAGTTGCCTGCTGACAACTTTGTAGCAATACTCCAGGCTGCCACAGAGTCATGGCTGAGGAATCCACACAGCTAATGAATTCCATAAGGTGTTTCTCTCTTCTTAAGCCCGAGGCATGCAGCATTGCTGTTCATTGTTTTATAGCATAGACTCTAGCTCATTCTTGACACCCGCTGCCATTTCCTGTCTCTCCCCAAAATAAGCCCTAAACAGAACAACAACAATACGCAATTATTTAACTACACTTGCTATTTCATTTCAAACAGCATCGCCACCACTGAGCTGGTAGGCATGTCACTGCTGCAACCCAGAAGTATTTCACTGAGGAGAGGCTAGAAGTACAAGAGGCAGGTATGGGTGAGTGTAGTGAAGCTTCACTTTAAGGATTTCAGTTCATTGCTGGCAGGTGGGTATGGGTGAGTGTAGTGAAGCTTCACTTTAAGGATTTCAGTTCATTGCTGGCAGGTCTAACAAACGGTTTTAGACCTGTTTCCACGAGATGTTTATTTCCATCAGTAAAGTATAAATGAACAGTTATTGAACAAAGGTGTCGTACATTGTACTTTTGTCTTTAAAATAATAGTAAGACGTTGTTGTTGTCATGTTATAAGAAGGAAAGAGATTTCTCATGGTGACCTGCCTTTCTGACAAGGGGCATGGCTGATGCCTTTGGAAGTTAAGTTCTTATGTCTCTGTGTCCTTTATTTTATTTTATTTTATTTTATTTTTTTGTCTGTCAAGTTCCAATTCTTTGAGCAAATGAGGATTTCTGAGTTAAGTGTAAGAAGAATTCTTCCTAGTCAGAGAAAATGTACACATTCCTATCTTAAGTCGACATTTTTATTAGAGGAAGGTGTCACCTTTGCATTCCAGTTGAAGGGACTGTAGAGTCAGGGGAAATTTCCTTTTCATGATGTATAGACAGACTCGTTGCATTTCACTCTTTCATGTCTAAACAGGATTCATCTCCTCTAGAGCAATCGAGTGCAAGAGAAAGATCCTGCTCTGTCATAGTCTGATTTATGGAAAGAGGCCCACATGTGTGGGTACAGCTGGAGCTGTGAAGAAGCCACATCCCCCACATGCAGAGGATTCCTTTTCAGGCTTCTGTTTTTCATATCCATTATGCCCGGTGTTTCCTGGCATGTTACAGGAGACTAGGCATCCTTTCTGACATTTTCCACTTGTTTAGTTCTTTATAATTTAAAATCTTCACTATTAATAACTGTGTAGTAGAAGGTTATTCCTAGTACCTAGAGTAAAGAAGTAACCATCTTAGAAAAACTATAGGTTAAGAATTTAAATAAAATTTAATAGAAAATTTTAATCACATTACTAATATTTTAGTAGTGATTTTATATTATACTTTATATATTTTATAAAACAGATATGTGTGAATTTTAATATTTATCCATTTGTTTGGTTTTCTTTTGTGACATATCCCAAATATAGAAGAAAAGGGCAAAGACCCAAAATCTTCATGTTAACTGAATTCCTTACACTGTAAGGAATTATTACATATATATATCACATACACGCACACACACATATGTATATAAATATGGAGTAAACATACACACATAAATTCATATGCATATACACACACATACACACATATATGATGACATAAAATCTAACCAGCATGCATATCTAAATCCATACATGTCACACACCCATGCAAAATCAATTATGCATTCACATACCCAGATTCATAAAGGAATATTTAGAACAGTTTTGTTCATATATATCTATATCTAATCTATCTCTCTCTCTCTCTATATATATATATACATATATATATATTTCTATATCAACATGTTTCTATATATATTTCTTAAAGAAAAAGACACGACAGTTAAAACTGTAGACTGCTGAACAATTCTGTATACATCTTGTCCCCAACTTCTGCCTTCACCATCTTTGCCAGTATCTTAAGTCTGAAGTTTGCATTTCAAGGATGCACTTATAATCTTACCACACATGTGAAGATCCTCCATCTTTCTGAATTTTCTCATGTCACACACATATTTTTCTTCAATATGGTATAACTGAGTGAATGAGAGAGTGTGTATGTGTGTGTGTATGTGTGTGTGTGTGTGTGTGTGTGTGTGTGTGTGTGCGCATGCACGTGCATTGGAGGGGTGGTTAATGATTTATGTTAAAACCCAAACACTATTGATTTGTCTGAATATATAGAAATCAGTTGGACAATTCATGATTAAATTTTCTTTGGTAAATATTCAGGTTGATTCAAACATTTTGCCTATTCAATTATTGCTATAGTGAACATTTTTATGTTTCCATATGAAGCAGAATAGGAATTCTTTATATGCTAAGAATTTGCAAATTATGTATTGAAATATCTTATTTTCTGTCAATTTTTAAAAAGAATCATTATAAATATTTTCAAATTTATTTTATGAAAATATAGTTTCATTACCTTAAGATTTTTACTATTCATTTTATATATAGTTACCTATATATAGTTTTAATCTTACATTTAAAGAAATGTAATTAAATGTATTTTAATTCTGAGTTAATCTCATTAGAATATCTGCCTACTTGGATTCTATTAAAAATAACAGGTTATCTGTGAGCCTACATTTCACTATATTATCTTATTGCCATGATTAATAGCCTTGCTATGTAAACATTTCCATTACTTTCCTAATTTTTCAACTAAGCTCTAATTTGTTTCCCATCTTCTAGTGTTAAAATAAATATCTTACATTTTTCCATTTTAAACTTCTTCCAGATTTGAAACACTAATACTTTCATTGTAAAACTATGGTTTTTATTCTTTCTCCTTCTTCCTTCCTTTTTTTATTTCTATAAACATTTTCCTCTTTAACCCATGATGAATTTTGTAAACATTTATAAAGGTTTATTTTTATTTAATTGGTTGGTTTTATTATTTCTTTCAAGCAGTTCTTCCTTAACTATCTGTGCTGTAATTGTGCTGTGGTCAAATTAATTGCTCCACAAAATACTGACTATATGAAATAGCTTGAGATATTTCAGAGCCTGCTGGGAGAATCTGAAAAGATGTACTTTTTGGCCTGCATGCACAATTCCAATGAGAAGGAACTTTTTAAAGCTGTGTTGAACCTTATCTATACTGCAATCCTAGAGGCTTGCTCCCCATAAATGTTATATACATACAACTCCTTTTCTGTACTGAGGCAATGATATTAGGTTTGTATTGAAAAGGCTTCTTAGTATATAGTGTACTGACTGCAATATTGTGTATTATACGTTAGGTCCTACATTTTTTTCTTTATGGTATTATAGTGTTACAATAGCCTTAATTGTTATTTTATATACAGTTTATTTTTTAATCAACTATATATTTCAAAGTGAATGTAATTTTGTTTTATATATGATTCTTTACATTAGCATTTATTTTAGAGCAGACCCTGAATACCATTGTCTTCAATGTGTGATAAATCCATTTTGTTACAATTGCTGATATGCTAGAGTATTAAAAGGACATTCTTCCTCAAGCTTGAGTTCAGTACTTAGAACAAAGTATGTACCTGCCTTCATTTTGACTTTTAAATGAGGATTAGTTTAATTTATTTAGTATTTTTTCTTTTTGTTCTTTGTTTGTTTATTTTTTTCTTCTATTTAACAATTTAGAAATCAAGGTCACCTGTCTGTGTTTGGTGAGATTGGTTAGTAAGTAAAAATGCTTACTGTCCAAGCTTGGCGACATGACTAAATTCAGGTACCCATGTAAAGACGTGGGCTTGGTGGATGGGTTGATGACCATCCATCCTCTATGATATTCTTGGCCATCAAGGTGATTGGTTACATTTTGGTACATTTTATTCTTCTCTATTTGATATCGCTAATATACCCCCTGACTCCTAAATACCCTTAGTCTTTAATGTGATCATAGAACTTAAATTATCACATGATAGTTTTACATTATAAGTATTTTATTTAAGGGTAAAATGACCATCTTTATACATGATGGTCTTTCTCAGCTTACTTAACTTACATAGTTTCATTCTTTCTTTACTTTATATACTTTCATTAATTATAGTCTGCTTTCTCCAACATAAAATACCTTCTGTTTTGTAAAATGCCTTTAGCTCCTATTCATTTGTCTTTTTGTTTGGTTTTATACCATATACCCCTTCAAAGTTTGCTTATTGTCCATGTCGCCTTGATTTGCCATTTATTTTGGTGATTATCCTTTACTTCCTTCATTACTCATGACCTATTTATAAAATACAGAAAAAATTTCTCTCACCTTAAGAGAAATTTTACAGATGTCATCATATGATTATGATGTCTGTGGTGTGGGATTGATACAGACCTTGTTTAAATAGTCTTTATAAAGTCTAAAATATTTTGGAGTTTTGATATATGGACTAAATATTACCTGTACCTATTTAAAATGGCTTTGCCAATCTCAACAATATTTAATACTTTAAAATATATATTAATCTTTTATTTAATATATTGATTTGTAGTTACATTACAGTCTTTAGAAAAATATTAGTCTAGGTCTAGACAGATGGCTCAGCATTACAGAGCATCACTGATCCCACACAAGACCTGGAGTCAGTTCCCAGAAACTAGTTCCAGGGAATCGGATGCCCTATTCTGACCTCTGTAGATACCTGCACATTTGTTGTGATCCACATAGGCATACAAAAAAGGAGTCTTAAAATACTTGTCTAAGTTCAAAACTTATCAAGGCAAATACTGCTTGGCACAAGGTACTTCCTTCTAAAAGCTGTTTAATGAAACGCACCTGGAGTATCGTGAGTGTGTTGTATTTAAGGCATCTAATCTTTGCTCTGACACTGGGTTTGCAATCACATGCTTCATAGGTTTGAATGAAGACTGATTGTGGTATTTCTTTAAAAATAGTGTATTCATGTTTAGCTTATGCATCTCTACCATTATCCTCCTGCTCTTAATTATTTGAGAAACACTGACATCAGCACATAGATAAAAATAAGTCTAATTATTCATTTTTATTCAAAGCCCTACTATGAAGGGGAACGTTTTCAGCTTGAAGCTTCAATTTGCATCTATCTTGATTTGTCCCAGAGTGCACCTCATTTCCCTGTGCTTCTGTTTTTGATGCTTATATAAACCACACTGCTAAACCTTATGCATGATATAACAGGCTACGATCCCATGATATATTTCCATGATGTCAAAGCTTGAATTATGTAAATGGGTACACTAAGCAGAAACCTGCTCCTTGTTCGATATGCGCTGTCACACAGCATGATGCATAGGCAAGTGAGGTTATCTGTCTCCCTATCTGCATTTCCATAAAGTGCATATCCCTATAGCATCTAAGCACTCAAGCAGTAAGTACATTTCTGCATCTGGTTAATAAGCCCAGCAAACAAGGGTTTATCAACATCTGGCATCTGCTTTCCTTTTGTGGATTTCCATGAATAACTAATGCATGGTGACCTTTGATAATTTCTGTGATTGCTTAGAATTTCAATGGCGGTTCATGTTATTTCTCTGGTACTGGGAATTTTAATATGACAACCAACTTCCTTGTGTTTACTTAACTTACACTGAAATTCATAGGATTAATCACCCAAATGCTATTAAGCTTTCAGACCTTTCCCATATGTTGAAACTAACTGGTTCAACTTTTCAAAAGATAACGAACCCAAGTAAGGTTATAAGAATAATGATAAATAGAGTTACATTTTTAAAAGTATTTGGTAAGGGATGGCGAGATGGCTCAGCGGGTAAGAGGACTGACTGTTCTTCTGAAGGTCCTAAGTTCAAATCCCAGCAACCACATGGTGGCTCACAACCATCTGTAATGAGATCTGATGCCCTCTTCTGGTGTGTCTGAAGACAGCTGTAGTAAATTACGCCTATCAGGGTGGAGTGAGTGGGGCCGGCAGAGGTCCTGAGATCAACAGCAGCCACACACATGATGGCTCACGGCCATCTGTACAGCTACAGTGTACTCATACACATAAAATAAAATAAAAATAAATCTTTAAAAAAAAAAAGAACGTGAATCTAAAAGTATTTGGTAAAGAGTTTTTCTTCTGATTAAGGTATTGATACTGTTTCAGTACAGAAAGCTAACAAAAGCTACGTAGACATAGTCATGGAACTTTACTGTCTCTAGAACTTAGTAGGAACCCTCATTTCCCCCTCCTCCTCCTTTGTCTTTCCTCAACCTCCCCCTCCTTTCCCTTCTGTCTGTCCATGCCACCTTTGCTTGGGTTTCCCCAAGGGTAAGCATTCTTAGCCTAGCATGGATTAATGTTCCCTCCTTTGGACAAAGTATAGGGAGAGAATGGGGATCATAGGAGAACCAAAGGAAGCAGAAGATATTTTTGTGCACTCTGTTTGTCACATTAATAGAAATGGTGGGGAGAAGTCCAACTCACTAATAAATAAAAATTCACCGGCTAGATAATTCCCTTGCCACCTCACCCAGAGTACTTGATGCCTATGTTTTGTTACTCTCAGCTCTGCCTCTACATTACATCCTCAGAATCTCCTAGATTATAGAGTATGGCATCTCAGGATAGTGTTTCCTCCACTGCACCAAAGTTCCATCTTTGTATGCCGGCTCTAATTGTATAAATGGAGTGATTGAAAACATGTCGTCTCCAGGCCAACATAATAAGTGCATGCACAATGACATCACGTCTTCTGTTTGTTTTCCACCGTGCATGTGTATCTACATTGCCATTAATAACATTATGCAGCCAGACTTCTGGCTGTTTTTCTCCCCTTGTCTTGAAATACAGGAATTGCAATTGCAATTGAACACCATTTTGTGCTTATCAAGTGCGTAGGGCACACCCAGGCGGGCCATTAAACAGTTTTAAGAATACCTCATACGTTTGAGTTATAAATTTGTCTTTCCAGTAAATTTCCCCTGAATCCTTGATAAACAAGGGTATTCAGGTTGTGTACAAATTTTTTGGAATATAGTTAACATGTTTGTCCCTGGAACTAGATCTAATATTTCCACAGACTGGTTGCAGAGCCCACAAAACAAAAACAAAAACAAAAAACAAAAAAACAGACAAAAACAACAAGAACACAAAGGTTTTTGGCAGTTTTGAGCTGTAAAGATTCATGTCACATGGAATGCTTGCCCAGCAGATTGCTAAGGACTCCTAAGTCACAGTTACAAGAGGTGGAGCAGGATTTGTATATTCTAAACAGCATGTGCTTGATTTTGTGTTCATTTTCATCAAAGCTTTTAGAGTCTGTTACAGTGAAGTTGGTAGCAATGGCTTTATGCAGGCAAGTAATTTGGTAACTGGGTGACTCATAACAGAAATGATAAGATGTCTTCAGGATTCAAGAAGCAGTAGCATTCAGATTTGCAGGAGGATGAGTGACTGGTGTATGTATGACTCAGGACCTTTTATCACTGTCTTAGGCTGCACTTTGTTTCATCACGTGGATAGTAGAATCTGGCTATCAGAAGTGTGCACTCAGACAGATGTTATCCAGGGGTGCACTGTGGTAGAGATTATAAAGTTATAAAACGTCATTTTAGAATTCTACAAAAAGTACAAGATAATGTGAAGAGTTCAGGGTCTAGAGGAAAAACATCATGAGAGAGTTTGTGTTTTTTTCTCTACAACTTCGTAAGTTACTCAGAACGCCTGTAAACTTCTGGTGCACCTTACAGAGTCAGATGTTCTCCAGCTTGAAGTGCATGAAAGTAACTATGTGTGAATACATTGCCCTAATGCTGGTCAAGGACAATAAAAATATTAACATCTCTAAAGATGAAAAACAGGTTTGCAAGGCTGGGCTACAGCTGCTGACAGCTCAGCTGCTAAACACTGTACCATGTCCTGAGGCCCTGACAGGGCACTCTTACTGAACTTTGCTTTAGGAGTCTATTCTATTGCCTCACAGTTAGAATTCCGAAAAGAATGGAGTCTTTTATTCTTTTTTTTTTTCATTTAGAGAAGAATGTTTTTATATTATAAGAAAACGATAATTGCATGATTTAGAAGAAAATAAGGTATCTTCCTTCTTACAGTGTGAGCCTTCTGCCCAGGCTTCTCCAGATGTTCCGAGCAGTCTGTACACTCTGATGTGAACTTCACTTTGTCAAAGGTCCCATTAACAATAAATTGGGTTTATGGAGTGGAATAAACAAAACAAACCAAAATGTGACTGACTTTGTTATTTTTGCTTTGATTTTTGGTACTGGTCATTAAACCCAGAACATTGCACATGCTAATAAGCCAGCCACAATTGCCTTTGTAAAAATAATTTCATGACCAGTGACTCCAAAGTCAATCAGTAGGTTTTCAGGAATGAGAGTGAAATATGAATTCCACTCAAACATCCTCAACACAAAGAGATATTTCATCCTCAGAATGAGAGGTTTACTGCATTGAAATTTTATTAATACTGTTGTACATGGAAAGTTTAGAGTCAGGTAGTGAATTACAGAATGTATTACTATGGCTCTTGAAGTATACAGTAACAGGCTAGAGTTATAGTCTAGTCGTAGAATGTGCTTAGTATGACACAAAGCCACGAGTTCAGTTGTGAGCACCAACAGCAAATCAATCACACAGCTGAACCAAATCAAGGATAGTGGCAATGCTTCAGTTTATAATTTCATACCTGTGCCTGTTTTCTGTTTTTACAATAGTGACTGGATCTTTTGAAAATCAACACTTTGATACATTTGTGTGAACTTAATTATAAATAAAATTAAGTGTAGGATGGAGATTTGAGACCATAAGTTAAATGGTGTTTATTCCACATTTACCTTATTGGGGAAAATTATGAAGAATTTAGAAAGGTATTATTATTATTTTTATTATTATTATTATTATTTTATTATTATTATCTCAAACCTTTATTCTGGGATTTCTTTGTTATTGGATATTTTCTTTATTTACATTTCAAATGTTATCCCTTTTCCTGGTACACCCCACCTCCCTGTAAACTCCCAATCCCATCCCTCTTTCCCCTGCTCTAGGAGGGTATTTTCCCACCCACTGACCCACTCCTGCCTCCCTGCCCTCACATTCCCTACACTGAGGCATTGAGACTTCACAAGACAAAGGACCTCTTCTCCCATTGATGCCCAACAAGGCCATCTTTTGCTATATATGCAACTGGAGCCATGGGTTCCTCTGTGTATACTCTTTGGTTGGTGATTTAGTCCCTGGGAGCTCTTGGTGATCTGGTGGTCCATATTGTTGTTCTTCCTGTGGGGTTGCAAACTCCTTCAGCTCCTCCAGTCTTTTCTTTAACTCCTCCATTGAGGACCCTGTGCTCAGTCCAATGGTTGGCTGCAAGCATCCACTGCTGTATTTGTCAGGCTCTATCAGAGCCTCTCAGGAGACAGCCATATCAGGTTCCTGTCAACATGCACTTCTTGGCATCCACAATAGTGTCTGCATTTGGTGACTGTATATGGGATGAATCCCCAAGTGGGGCAGTCTCTGGATGGCCTTTTCTTCAGTCTCTGCTCCACATTTTATCTCCGTATTTCCTCCTTTGAGTATTTTGTATTTCTTTAGGTTGTAGAAGAAATGTTTTAAAATCAATAAATAGCATATGTACATTAAATGCCTTTATATATCCATCATTCATATGCATAAAATAGGCAAACAGCTTTGATTGTCACTGGAGAGATTTAAGCCAGCCAGTTATTTACTCTCTCTCTCTCTCTCTCTCTCTCTATATATATATATATATATATATACATATATATATATATATATATATACATATATATATATGTGTGTGTATATATATATGTAGCAGATATGTTCATGGGTATCTATTTATAAAAGCATTATTATATATAATATAATGCACATACCTTTTACATATGTATGTAATTAAAATAGATTTTGTTTTTATGAATATTATAAAACTTAAGTTTTTAGATGCTATATACATTTTTTTTTTCAAGAGCTGAGGACCAAACCCAGGGCCTTGCACTTGCTAGGCAAGCGCTCTACCACTGAGCTAAATCCCCAACCCCTATATATAATTTATATATAACAGTGACATAATTGTACATGAAGTATCCTATCTTAAATCTCTTGTCATTACAAGACTTTTAATTAGTTAGCCATAATTTATGATTCTATTCTACAACATTTATTGGATATCAATTCTTATTACCTTGCAGCCACATACTTTATGAGAGATTTTCTTGTCTCACATATTTTGACTGCTCTACATTATCAACATGAAAAAGATACTGTGAAAACAATCTTTAAGTTTTTGCTCTGTGCTCGTCACGGTGAGGAGAACGGCATCCCCAGGAAAAGAACATGATGGAGTAGCCAGAAGAAGAGGGACAACATCTGGAATGGAAATAAATAAGATAATTCACTTTAAAAAAAATCACCCGTGGTGCTCAGCAGAGCTGCCCTGCCCGCTTTTGGATGTTTCCTTCCATCTTGTCATGCTCCTAGCTTTCCTGGGCCGCTCCTCTTTGGTTGAGTATATCTGTGTCTCACTCTTCCTGTTCCATTAAGCCAGCATTCCCTGAGCCCCGCTTTTGAGCCTGATTCACCTCAGTTGCTGTTATGGTAGTTCAGAGTGCCCCTGTCTCAAATTGAGAGATGTTGTACACCTGTTGTCTTCAGAACCTGGCTCAGTCATAGCCAAGTAATTATTTCTTGATATAAACTTAATATTTGGCCTTTCATATATCACTTCGGCAGATCTTAAAAAGATTTGAACTGAGTCGGAAGAGAGTTGATGTTCATAATTTTGCAATTTACAGATTATTCCTAAGGAAATGGGAGATGGTAGTGCTTTGCCATTCTGGGTCCCACGTGTTTCAGTTGTCAGAATGGCCCAAAAGAATTTTTTTTTTGTGATGAAGCACATTTAAACATGATAATGCTGAGCTTTAAAATGATTATTAATAACTATTTGAAGGTTAATTTAGGAAGGATCAAATAATTAGCATTTGAACTAAGTTTAATGTAATTTCATACTCTTTGTATTCCTCATAAGTTATACACATGGGTACCATTTAGAAAGAAGCGGAAAAGAAAGAAGTGGAAAAGTAAAAGCCAAGACACTCCAAAGCATGAGTAGTTATCGTTTGCTTTTCCTTCTTTTAGGTAGATCTTGGTTTTAGATTGTTTTCTTACTAATGAACAATCCATTCAGCCACACTCAAAACATCAGGCAAAACATTAGAGCATCAGGCGAAGGTCACACTTTATCTTTTTGTTTTTTTATTAGCCACAACATAATGTATCGTAGACTGTATAGAACACCATGTACTCTATTAGCTTTAAATTAGGAGCCAAGGGTCTGAGGTATCACATTCACAGGATATTTCAGTAGCCGCTGGCAGTTTCCCAATGGCTTTAGTACTCCAGATAAACACAGCAGATAAATCAAGCCCCAAAGTGGACCCTCCAGCCCAGATTTCTCCAGCTTTAATGTGCCTGTACAATCTCCCAATACAATCTGCATCACTGCTGATTACCCAGATGCCTCTGCCTTGGGCACTGAAGTGATTTACATAAGCTAAGTCATTATTCTAACAATTAAATCATTCAGCATTAGTGCAAGCGGTTTTTTTTTTTCCTTGCTACAATAGTAGGCTTTAAAGTCAATTGAACACAGCTCTCCATATGTTATATAATGCTACTAGAAAACAGTGGTTTAGGGAAAAGGCAAGCAGGAAACCAGAGTTCTTAGACAGAAAACAAGTATGGGCATTCAGCTGACGGAGAGGACAGAAAGACTATAGAGAAGACATTGGATGATGGCATTGCAAATTTAGAATGTAAGGGATGATTTAGCTTGGTGTCCCTTTTTCATTATTAGTTTTTCCTTTTTAATTCTTTAGTTTTAAACAATTCTTTTCTGCCTCACCAATTAATAACTTTAATCAGAAATGCAGCAAGCATTTGTTGCATAGTTGTTATTCCCCCTTGATTGATGAGTTACTCCTTTCAACCAATGAGTGTCAATTCAGATCCAGCCACACAAAAAGAACTGCTCAGTATGCAATGAAGATAAATATCTGAACTCATGATGAAGAGGATTTACCTATGCCTAGATAGTTTTTACTTTGTCGTGGTTCTTTATGTTATTCCTAAAGTTCTCCATTTATAAATCTAAAGAATAATTATTTGTTTTATTAGGCAAGGCATGTTTTTATCCATTAGGAGTTTTTCTTTTTCTTTTCTTTTTCCAACATTCTGAAACAATCTTAAACTTATGCTTTGGGCATGTTCCCAAACTGACTTAAGGCTTCTGTGACAAAACTCCTGAACAACCCAGTGCAGAATCAAGAGGATACATTTTGCTTTCCGACTCTATGTGAAGTGAGCTTGAGGCTGGCTTCTTGGGAAACTAGTCTTGCTGTAGCAAGCTGGAAAAAAAAGGACAGAGTGCCAGAAACATATGGAGCCTGCAGAGTCACCACTTAAATGGTCTGTGATTTGTTTTATATTGTGACATTATGGGTGGCATTGTGCTTTCTTTCTTTCCTTTTTTCTTCTATCATCTATCTATTATCTATCATCTATCTGTCTATCTCTCTCTCCCTATCTATCTATCTATCTATCTATCTATCTATCTATCTATCTATCTATCTATCTATCTATCTACCTACCTACCTACCTACCTACCTACCTACCTACCTATCTATCTATCTATCTATCTATCTATGTTTGTTTTTAGATTTCTGGAGATGAGACTCAGAGTCTTATGCTCAGCCTGTAGGACACACATTAACCTCGTGGCACTTTTAGCTTAGTTACTTGCTTGAATTTTGACCCAGAGCAGACTCTGTACAGACTTTGACATAAACTACTTGTTCATTGAATACTTCCAGAACTTCAAAGTATAACCTCATAGTAGATTCACCTACAAAAAGCATCAACTGATCATTGCATTGCTATAAAGATTTCAAAAGATTCCTGATGACAAGATGTAGTTTATTGTTAACTCTTGTTTGAGTTACTCTGTAAATACTTATTGCTGTTTCAGTCTGTTTATTTATTCCAAAATTTTGCTTCTTAAAGCCTAGTATTTGATTCTTTATATAGAGATATGGTTTTCTGAATTCTCTGAGAATTTTATACATTGTGGTTTGATTGTATCTACTCATATCCTTAACACCTCACAGATCCACCCTCCATTTCATAACCACCCTGCTTTGTCTTCATGTTTTCAAAACCCCATCCAGTCCAATTAGTCCTGGCTGTCTACTCTAGTGAGTGCCCATCCCCTGAAGTCTGTTCTCTATACCACACCCCTAAAGAAAACTAACTGTTTCCCAACAGCTCTCCATCACCAGTATCTCACCAGCTAGGAGAAGGACTTCACGACTGTCTTCTCTTTCAATGCTGGGATTTTATTTGGCTTGTGCTTGCACAGGTCTTGTGTTTGATATCACACTTTCCTTGAGTGTGCAGCTGCCCTGTTGTTTCAGAAAACAAAACAAAACAAAACAATATTTCCTTGTAGTCAGTTACCTGTAGCTTTTATAGTATTTCATTTGTTTGTTCATTTTTTTTTTTTTACTGTTGCTCTTGGTTTTTTACCTACTTCTGCTTCTACAATGATTCCTGAGTCTTAGGTAGAAGAGATGTAGTATGGATGTCTCATTTTGAGGGCTGATTACTCCATAGTCTAATTTTTTTTCTGCACCTTGATAAGTCATGGGTCTCTGTGTTCAAATGCCTTCTACTGAAACAGGAAGCCTCTCTGATGAGGTAGAAAGATGTAGGTATGAGGTATGGATGGGTATACATAGAAGTCATTAGGAGTGGGTATAATATTATGTCCTCTTAGCAGAGTGATGGTATGAAGTTCTCTCATAGGGCTGATGATCTCTTTAGCTATAGGTTGTCAGCTCCCCAAATGGTACCAGGCATGGGTTCCATTTTGTAAAGTGGACTTTAAGTATAATCAGGATGTAGCTTGTTTCCCTCATGACATTCATGTCATTATTGGATCAGTGGACATTTCTGGCCAAGCCTGCCTTTATTGCAGCTCTCAGAGTTCACAGCTTGATACTAGGATGGTGACTTTTCCCTTCTCTTAGTGTGCATAGCATCTTCCAGCACTTTGAAAGCTAGCCAGTAGGGATGAAGCTTGCAGGTCATCAACAACTTGATTTGTCCATGTTCTATGACTCAAGTATGTGGTGTCTTCAGCACTAGGGATCCCTATCAAGCTCTGTGTTGTAAAGGAGAACAATAACAAGAATCTGCAACATTTGGGGATTGGTAGGACCTTAGATGTCAATAACTCGAGTAGCAGTAGCCCATTTCCAGCACTGGGATTTTTTGTTTATTAATCTGTGGTATCCTGTAGGGCATTATTACCAATTTAGGGCAAGCCAATTCAGACTCATTTTCTGTGTGGATATGTAGAAAGAATTTTGAAAGTTTTAAATAAATTTTGTATTAATACTTAAATTGTATTTTAAATATAACTTTTTATGTGAAATGAATAATTATAAAACATTTCAAAGGATACTTTTGAACAAGCTTATTTTATAAAGTTTGCTGTATCAGTTAACTAATTTTCATAGTAGTTTACATTTCTTTTTCAATGTTGGTTTACATTTGAGTTTTGAATGTTTACTACTTAATGTGACAAAGTAGGTGGTCTCATAAATTATTGCTACTGCAAATCTTGTGAACAGTACTGATTTTGCATAACCATTTAAAATTCATAAACACTGATACATTAGATATTTCATTTAAAAATTTTAAAATTGTGGAACCAGAAGATTAGTATTTTAAATGTCATCCTTAAACATGAAATCAGATATGCTTTTCTATATAAGTAACTCATTGATAAATATTTATTTTATGGTTTTGTTTGTCTCTGTATTTTTGTTATTTGGTGAACATATTTAGGAACATAAAAAGCATCTAAGTGATTATAACAGTAATTTTTTTAAAAGTGACATTTAAAATAAGTAGAATAAACATTTCCATTGAAGTGAATAATTATATGCAAGTCTTTCATTCCTTATATGTATATACATTTAAATTTTAAAGTTCTTGCCAGGCATATAAGAAAACTTATTTAATAATTGCTGCGAGTTTATTATGTGCTCCAAGCATTATACTGAATTCTACCAAGACTTCTCTTTTAATCATTATATGGATTCATGTGGAAGACTCTTGTATTACAGTCTCCTTAGAACAGAAGTCATTGAGGCACAAAGAAACAAAATAACTTACTCAATGTCCACAGCTTTCAGTAAAATGGATGAGTTAAGTGCTCAGGCCAGTTCAACATTTGATGTTATCTAAATGGCCAACAAACAATAGCTATCTCTAAAGGTTATTCTTTTTGCTTATGTTTGGATGCACAGAATAAGTATGATTTGAAGTTGTAAACACCCCCCCCCCAAAAAAATACCCAACACTTTAAACTGAGCTGTAGGTATTTGTGTAAAATATGGTGACACCATTATCAAAGTATGTTCAATTTTCAGATGAACTTTAAAAACTCAAAGCAGAGAAACTCAAAGTTATTGTCCCAAACCAGGCAACCATGTAAGTTTTACTCTTGTGTTAGGTATAGTTCTTGTTTGCTCCGGTATTGCTCTCCTTACTCAATAAAATCCATTTAGACTTAGTAACTCTAAAGAATTTTCTACTAATAAAGATTAATGTATATATCTCTACAAACAAAAGATATTTTCTCTTTAGCAGTAAATAATGGCTATAAAACTCTATTTTAGTCAATTGGTACCTTCATTTCAGTTAAGGTGGATGAGTTTCCAAAGCCTTTGGTGTTGTAGATTTTATAAAGGGCTCTCTATATGTGGCAATTGAATGAGATCTGCCTTAAATATTTTTCCATCCTATACCAAAAACAATTTCATAATCCTTTCAAATGGTGAATGTGAAAACACTAAAATTACAGGCATATATTTATAGTAGTGTTTGTGATGCTGCTTGGTGCAATCTCTGTGAACATGAATGTCAAATACTAAGGCTCTTGAACCTACTGCAAATTTTGACCTGCAAAAGGAGATCTGTTCAGAAGCCTGTGTTTGCAAACTATTAACCTCAGGTTTCATAATTGCCTTTCCAAACTGATTCTTTCTATAATCCCAAAGAAAGAAATATAAAAAGGAATTGGATTTCTGGGCAAAGTTCTTCCAAAAGCCTCTGTCCAAAAATACAAGTGCTGAAATAAAAAAAAAGTTGTATAGCTTATGCTAATTTACATCCCCCTTTTTTCTATTTTCTTTTCTTTCTACTTTATTTGTTTTTTGTATTTGTGGATAAATGGTAGAACAGCTAAATGATCAACATTCAAAACATGGAAATTATTTTTTCCTGTTCAAAATAAAAAATTGCTCAATACTGGTACATTTTATTCATTGTTCTTTGTAAGTATCTAAAATAAAACAATATTAAATTGTTTTTTAAAAAGCACTCAATACAAACAAACATTCTGTTGAAATATGAAACAGGGATCCTCTTTTTAATGTTAAAATGATCCCTGTAGTTGAATTAGGGAAAGGCTGGAAGAAGCTGAGGAAGAGGGTAACCCCATAGGAAGACCAACAGTCTCAACTAACCTTTGAAATCTCTTGGACACTGACCCACTAACCAGGCAGCATACAGCATCTGGTCAAAGGCCCCCAACCCATATACACAGAGGACTGCCTGGTCTGGCCTCAGTGAGAGAAGATGCAACTAACCTTCAAGAGACTTGAGGACCCAGGGAGTGGGGAGGTCTGATTGGGGTGGGTTGGGGACATCCTCTTGGAGACAAGGAAGGGAAATGAGATGAGGAACTGTGGGAGGATGGACCAGGAGGGGGTAATGACTGCACTGTTAAAAAATAAAATTAATAAAAAAATATTTTTAAAAATGTGGACAAGAATGATGGAGGAAGAATCATATTTAACAATTACTAGCCATGTGATTAACTGACTTTAAGTATGTATGGTAAAAACTTAGTTTAGATAAATAATAATAGTGTATAAAAGCATGTTTAGATAACTTTAGGGCTTAGTAACTGATACAGAAAAAGTGTCATGAGAAACAAATACCACATTCAGCAAGGGAAAACTTCTCAACAGATTGAAAATAAGCAGATTCCAAGAATCAGCAGGGTCTACTCAAAATATATACTTAACAAAGTGACAAAAAGAAGAACATGAAGAAAAGAAAGAAATGACAGCCAAAAGAGAACGAAAATAAAATGTTTAAAATACAATGGATACTGTAAAATGCAAGAAGGTTAAAAACAGCAAAGCTAACCAAGTAAATGAATAGTCAAGTAAATAAATAGTTTAAAAGTAAAAGAAATGCCTTAAAAAGGTAACTTTTCTCCTTCAAAGCAAGAAATGATTCCAGGTGCAGATGACTTTTAAAAACAATCAGATTACTTGATTTTCTAATCATTTAAAGTAAATATAAATAAAACGAATGGTTTTATATTTCAAAGTATATTTGTTGTATTTTGGCCTAGTTAAAAGTCATAAAGTTATCTCAATATTTAATCATTTTATTAGTATTATTATTATAAAAGTATATGCCTCAATATTAGGTATCCATTTCTCCAGACATTTTATAAGTGAGATGCTCAACTGGGATCAGAATATAATATAATGAGCAGGCAATACATAATCGCAAGCACACATATCCCAAACGTTTTCTTTGCAGACACTTTTATATATTTTTAGAATTTTACGTTTGTCACTTTTTAAAACATAAAAATCAAGTATTTAAATATAATGTTGGCCAAACATATGTTCAAGTATTCTATCTTTTAAACAAGCTTATTTGGAAAAATTCGTACATTCCACATACACATTCTTTATCAAAAATACAGTGCATATTTGTTTCATTTACACTTTTAGTTCTTTTTAGGTTTTTAGTACATTTCTCTATCTATCTATCTATCTATCTATCTATCTATCTATCTATCCATCTCTCTGTATGTGTACCCCACACACATATTTAAATGAATGTGAAAAGCAGGGGACTCAGTTGTTTTAACGAGAGGATAATTTGTGGACCACTTTTTTAAGATGAAAATCAATAGGTTTACCTAAGGAGAGAAAACTGAGTTGATGTGCCAATTGTTGAGAATGACCACTGAAGCATGAGATTCAAAACTGTGTACCTACAGTTCTATTCATGCCCCAGCTACTACGTAAAAATGGAAGTTTTGCCTTTCTGTCACGTGGGTCTTTTATTTAACCTGGATCCTCTAGCTTGGAAGCATTTGTCTATATCAACTATTCTATTGATCTTTAATTTTTTTCAGTGCTTTTTATTGAAGAACAAAACTGCTATGTTAATCCAACATTTCTACTTCCAAAGTTTTGCTTTTGTTGTCATATCAAAGGTTTGTAGAGCCCAAAGTCACAAAGATGAAATTACATATGATGCTATAAGTAGTATAGTTTTAACTCATGCATGTAAGCAGGATCTGAAGTTGCTCTACAGAATGAGTGTCTTGGTTCCCTGTAGGATTTTGAAAAGTATGGATTTGCTTGATGCGATGAGGATAGTAGCTGGGAGATATGAAAGCAATCTTGATCTTTAATTAAATTTTAATCAATCTACCCATTTATTGTCTGTCTCATTACTTCCATTTCTGCATAGCTGTTGGTGCATAACTAGAACTGTGAATACGCTGTTTTGAAACTCGTGCTTCTTGTGTACGTTCTCATCATCAAGAGCATATATTCAGTTTTCTTTCCTCGGCTAAGCCTATTATTGATTTTCATCTTAAAAAGTTAGACTCTCTTACATTTATCATGACTTCATTTCTTTTTATCTCTGTGATTATTACATAATCCTTTTAATAGGTTTTTGAATGAAGCCAAGCTGTAAATTTGCATTCAACCGACCGTATTTTATTAGACAATGAAAGATTTATTTTCCACTTATAATTGTTTATTCATACATTTTGCTTCATGTGCATGCTGTACGTATGCATGTGTATCTGTGTGTGTGTGTGTGTGTGTGTGTGTGCGTGTGTGTGTGTGTGTGTGTGTATGTGTGTGTGGGCATCTGCATATGTACTTTGATGTATATGCATGTGTGTGCGGTCATTTGTAGGGAAGATGAATGCCTAAGCATCTCATCTTACTGCCTTGACACAGGATCTCATTCTCAAACTAATTTTTATTTAGATTTGAAACAATGCCTGCTTCTGAGGTAGGCATTCATCAAATTACCAAAGTTTGGTTGTCCAGAAAGCCCGAGGGACTTTCTGTTTCCACCTACTGATCCCGTTCCCTCACAAGCTGGAAATTATAAGCACAGGTCACTCTTCCCAAAATTTTACATTGATGGTGGAAATATAAACTGAATGCTCACAAGTCTCTTATTTCTCTCTTGTAATTCACCCAGTCTTACCTCTTAGTGCAGCAAATATATTTAAGACAATGACAAAGTCACAGAGAAAGATGATAAGTTTTGAAGATGTTACATGACATTGTGTTGTCTTTGTCAAGGCCTATGACTGCAAATACTTTTGTAAGACTTGCAGAAGAGTCTACACATTAGAGTTATATCATTGGTATTATACCTTCAAAAGGCAAAAGCTATACAAATTACTCTGTTCTAATACTGAGTTCAAAGCTCCCACCCCTCAATCTACCTTTTGGTTTATATTTTTAATTTAATACCAATGTGTTGGTATATGCTACATACATATGACTGTGCTATTCTCTATGCCTGCGCATGCAAATGTAAAGACCAACACTTTAGTTGCCTTTTTCTACTTTTTCTACTGTTCCCTGCCTTGACACAAGATCTCATACTGTACTAGCTCACAGTTTGAACTTGGTTGGCTGGCTAAAGGGGTCTTTAAAGATTTGCTTATTTATAACCTATCAGAGCTGGGGTTGTATGCACACACAACTTTACCGTGCTTTTTAATTTTTATTTCTTGATGGGATCCTAGGGATCAGAATCAGCTCCACATTCCCTCATGCTTGCAGAGCAAGTGTTCATACCATGGAGCTCTTTGCACAGACCTACTTTGGTAGATTTCCATACTAAGACTTTTTCAACCACCTTTATCCTTACATGCTTTTTATTTTATTTTCCATTATACTAAGCTTGTGAAGTGAGGTTAGCTGTATAAGTCAGTAGTAGTATTTAAGGGCAGTAGTTAAGGGTAGTAGTCAGTAGTAGTCTTTAGGGGTAGTAGTCAGTGGTGGTAGTCAATGATAGTATTTAGGGGTTATTGTTAATGGTAGCTGTTTAGTAGTCATAGTCAGTGCTAGTAGTGGTAGTAGTTAGCCAATACAAGGCTTGAACCCGCAGAAATGACAATTAGTAGGACTGTATTGTCGACACTAGTGCACAATAGGTGATTCCTCATGATTTCACGCTTTTGGGGAAAAGATGAAATCAATATTTCTTGCATTTTATTAAATGGCCCTTGTAACACTTCTTCTGACAGTCTACTATTCATGTCACACTTTAGTTGAATTTGAAAGCAAAGAAAAAAATCAGCTTAAAAAAGTCATAAAGTTTTTGTTTTTATTATCTTTCCATTGGCTTAGCGTAGTTGGAGAGTTACAGTATTAAGATGATAAAAAGCTTGGCTAGGATACAAATATTCTTTCAAACTTTCATCTAAAAGGAAAATGTCTTATTTTCATCTTTCATGGTTCAGACTAAAGAGGAGAAACCTCCTAAATATCATTATAAAGCAGTTATTTTTTGAAAACTTTAATGAAATTTGAATTCAGTTACCTTTAGCTGCTTTTATAAGTTTTTGTGAAGGTTATCAGTGGTGATCTTTTATGATATGAAAAACCAAAAAGGAGCTGCTTATGCGCCCCCTGTTGTACTGTGGGTGTGCTGCAAAGAAGGGATGCTTAGAAGCAACAAAGCAAGTGTGGAGGGGAGTAACAGAACAAATAAGGCTGAGAATAAGTGGGGCTGCTTTCACGTGCCATGGAGGTGGATGCTAGGAAAGAAATAACAGGAGTTAAGATAGACAGTGTGGCTTGGGATATGGACTTACAGCAGATGAAAGTCTGTAGTGATAATGTGGCATTTAAGTTGATCCTTTAATGAAGAGAAGGCACTAGCCATGTGTAGTGCTACAAGAATAGAATTACGTGAAAAGAGAGCGGTTTTGCCAAGGTCGTTTTACTTAAAATAGGCTTAAAGGTTATAAGACACTAAAATTGTAAAGCAGTGGATCTCAACCTTCCTAATGCTATGCCCCTTTAATACAGTTCCTCATGTTGTGGTGACCCCTGACCATAAAACTATTTCATTGCAACTTAATAACTGTGATTTTGCTACTGTTATGGATTATAATGTAAATACGTGAGCTTCTCAGGGTTACCAAAAGGTTTGCAACACACAGGTTGAGAATTGCTGGTCTAACTTGAGGTTTGAAGGGTGGTAGATGCAGTTTAGAAAAACTGAGGCATCAACAGAAGCCAGACTATCCAAGGACTTCCAGTTGGTAGGTGGACTTTATCTAAGTATAATGGTGAGCTACTTAAGCACATCAGCTGGGTGAATGACTTCATTAAGTGAGCATTAAGTAAGAACCCCTCTGATTGTTGTGTAGGGATTCAGTTGCGTGGATTAAGAAAGCAAGCAGAAAGACAAATCTTGAGGGTGGTACTGTGAATCAGCCAGAAGTGATGGCTGTGCTGACCAAGGATTTCATAGCAAACAGGGATGGCATGGCTATAGTTTAATAATAAAATGCTTAATGCTTGCTGTTAGATTTCGTTTTGGAGCAAGAGTGAACTAGTAAGTGTCGGTCTCAGGTTTTTGAATTAGATACAGGTTAGTAAGTCCTATACACTACGAGAAAGAGATTTCAAAGGGAAACTGGGGAAATCCAAGTTAGGTGCTAGTAGTGGTGTCTTGAGAAGACTAATGAGAAAAGTTTGGTCTGAACCACGCATTTCTGTTTTCAGACAGAGATGATTTGGAGAGGATCAAGAGTAGATGAAGTTACTAAGAAAGAGAAGTAAGGTGATTGGAGGCAGGTTCTCAACCTTTAGTACTCGAATTGGAGAGATTATGCATAGGGGAAGTAAGCAAAGGTCATGGATAATAATAGAAGCTGATGGAAACAGCAAAAAAATATGGTCTCAAGAAGGCACACACACATACACATGGCTTTAATAGAAAAACAGCACAGCGACCTATGGGATAGTGCCAGTAGACTGTTGGGGAGCAGAACCCAGATGTGATGCTTGACTGTAGGCTGGCAAGGAAGAGCACTAGAGTCCTTTCAAAGCATTAAGCTCTAAGAGGAGACTGAGGGTATTGACTTAAAGAGCCCTTTTTATCTCCTTGATATTTTCTCTTATGCTTGCGTTTATTTTTGTGTTTTTTTTTTTTTTAATTCGTGAGAACAGCAAGTCTGTAGAACTCTCAAGAACAAGAACAGTTATGTATTGCTTAAGCAGGGACAGAAGTGATACGCACATCTGTGGAGTTAATAGCTTTGGGGAGAATGAAAAGCATTTGATTAGTTTTCTTCAAAGGAGGAAGAAAGATTGGGAAATGGGATTCTTGATGAAAGTCAGCCAAGGTGATCAGATATGATCCAGGGGATGCTGGAAAAATAGGAGATTTGATCAAATACCCACTGTGGTCACATATCAAAGGAGATAAGGTTTTTCTCTAAACTGACTTAGTAGGGGAAAAAACTGCATTAGCTTGATTTTCATGACTGCATCGAAATAATTGGGATAATTTATTTCAAAAGGAAAAGGTTTATTTTGGGCTAACAGTTATGATGATTACAGTCTATGAACAGGTGTTTATCATGACAGGAGTGTTTAGTGAAGCAAAAGCAAAATCATAGTGACCCTGGAGGAAAACAGAGCAAGGAGTGGTCAAGGTCACAGAGTCTGCTCCAGCTGCATGTCCTCAGGAACCTGAAGAACCTCCCACTGAACTCCACCCTTTAGATGTTCTAATACCTCTTGGGGTTGTCTTCCTGGAGCCCAGTACCTTCACAGGGTCAGGTAGGGGGCATTAAACATCCAAACCATGACATTTAGATTTCTCAAGGAAATGACGAGAAGATTTTGTGATGAGGCCAATTTGCCAGGGCTCAATGGCCCCGTCATTGCCAGCATGGGCTAGTTATAGGAGAGGTTATTAAACCATTTGATATACACATATTGAAAAAATATTAAAACACAGTTTCAGAACAAGTAAAACCAGATGGAAGTAGTGACATATTAATTTTGTACTCATTGTACTTAATGCACATGCTCTGGGTTCCCTTCTGTATGAGTTATGTTAGAAAACGTAGGAGCTTCAGAGTCATAAGGAGTTCCTTTCACCTAAGTATCCAATAAATAAGATTTGTATTAATAAATATGAATATCTGTACCAAGTATGATTGACTTGCTTTTCTCCTGGACAGATAAGCTGGTTTCTTTCTCCCTCCTCCTCCTCTCCCTCAACCCCCTCCTCCACCTCCTCCTCCCCTTCTTTCTCCTCACTCTCAAGTCAAACTATCTTAGGAATATAGTCTTATGCATAAGAAGAATCAATCCAGACTATATTCAGTTCAGTTGCTTAAAGTGAAATCCAGTTTGGTAAATACACTTGCCACACAGAACTGCACCTGGTAGATATTAGCTAATGTGCGGTATGGAATTTTACCAGCTAAATCAGAAGAACTGAGGTCTGCACTGCTTTGGTTTTATCTTAGGTCAGGAAGCTAATAGCAGACAGGAATAAAGGGAGTCCAATCTTTGTAATTTGTCGCTTCAGCTAAATAGAGCATTTCCTCCAGTGAAACTTTAAACACAAGTTCTATTTATTGGCCTTGTGCATTGGAGAATGTAAATACTTAATTCTAAATTTGACCTTCATGGGGCACATTTTAAGCCAGAAATAAAATGTAGCCTAGGACGATTCTTAAGCTAAAATCCAAGTTTTCAGTCCTGAGTACTGGTTGCAAATTTCATTAGCATAAGTTTTCTTCTTTTATGCAGTGGGACTTTGATACAGCCCCTTCCTTCACGTTACAGCCATATCTGTGTGAAGTCACCCGGGGCTTTAACACCATGTTCATTTACCTAGATCCTCGTGTGTAAGGATGAAGAAGCTTAGAGCAAATCATTATTACTGGGGATATCTGTTTTGAAAAATTTCATCCTCTCTTAGTGAAGAGTGCCTCTCTCCTACACGTTCCTGTACAAATAATATTGTTTGCATAGACACATCTGCTGACAGTACTGTGAAGTCAAACTGCACAAAGCATAAAATGAAGAAATGTGCTATGGGAAGACATTGTCCCACTGCAGCATGACAGTTGAGTAATGGAGTAATTGACTTGGGGGCGCTCCTAAAGTAAGCAGTTAGGGATGTAGGGAATCCTGGCGTGATAAGGAAGGATGTGTGCTTCCCCAAAGTAGGCGCTTTTCCCAGAGCTCACTAAGTGGACTGACCTCAGGGAAACTTTGTAAATCTTTAATGATGAATTAGATATAAAGTAGTTCTCTTTCCAGATTCCTTTAAAAGTATATGGCTTCAGCATATTCTAACCACCTACTGATGGATGCCATCCCCCCATCCCCACTGTCTAGAAGCAAAGTATAACTGTGGACCAAAGTAGTACTAACATATATGAGAATGAATTAGTGGATTTTTTTGTTCATTCATTTATTCTTGTGTCTGTGTGTCTCTCTCTGTATCTGCTTGTGTGTGTGTGTGTGTGTGTGGGTGGGTGGGTGTGTGTGTGTGCGCGCGCGCGCTCTGTGTGCATAGGTGCCAGCTGAGTTAGAAGAGAGTATTCAAACCCTTTGAGCTATAGTTACAAGCAGTTACTGCCCTGTGAAGGGGCTTGGACCTGAACTTGGGTCCTCTGGGAGAGCAGAAATAACCACCACACCGTCTCTCCAGATCTAGTAAATAGATTTTTTTTTGAAGACAATTAAAATTTGATAGTTTTTCTCTCTGAAATAAGTTCTTAAGTAGGTTTTAATCATAGAATATAATTTAACAGCTTATGAGTTGGTGGAAGTGCAGACTGGAAGTTTTATGGTTTTAGATGCAATACTTCTGGTTAAATAATTCAGCTTTGTTTTTCCTCAACATTGTTTCATAGCAACAAATTCCTCTCCCTGACACTTTAGTAACTAATCTGGAATCCTTTAGACACATGCACATAAACTACAGAGAATTTGTCTGGAATTAATTGCTGTGGACAAAACAGGTGTGTGTTAAGATTTGTAAGTTCCTTGAAAGAAGAAATTCGGGAACCTACTTAAGATTCTTAGCTCTCAAAATAAACATACATGATTTGTAGCTTAGGAACTATACTGAAGGAGAGATTTTGTTCTGGAATAACATGCCTAGAACATTCCTTGGCACACTGTAGTCATTCAATAGAAAATGGTAACTTCATAACCCTTTCTCTTCTGCTGTTTATTTAAAATGCTCTATTAGAGGTAGTGGCTGCCTAGTTTGTGTGTATAAGACCCCTGCTCTTTACAAAGATGTCTTAAGTACTGGAAATGAAAGCTTCCTAAGATCTGTCTCAACATACACATATTTTTTGTGAAATATAATTTTTGTTGTTATCTGCACCTTAAAAATGTATTAGGGCTTCTAAAATGTCAGCTCAAGAGACAAAGTAATATATATGTATATATGTATATAATATATGTATATTATATTACATTACATATAAACATATATACACACATGGAATTAAGTAAATGGTGATAGTTCTACACCAGGTTCTTAAGGATGTACAGGATGCTTTAGAAAAGAAAACAGAAAG
Organism: Mastomys coucha; assembly: GCF_008632895.1. NCBI lineage: Eukaryota > Metazoa > Chordata > Mammalia > Rodentia > Muridae > Mastomys > Mastomys coucha. Next base: position 194,291,690 of record NW_022196905.1, read on the forward strand.
TGAGAAAATAGATGATACCTTTAATTGCACAAAAATAACGAAAGAGTAGCCAGCAATAGCAGGGCTGGATAGCAGCACGGGGGTAGCTTCCAGTGCCTCCCCTCATTGTCAGGCACTTCCATTCTGGACATTTCTTATGTGATTTTTTTTTTTTTTGCTTGCCTTTGAAGACAATCTTTCTGTCTGTGTAAATGAACTGATTCCATGTATACCCTAGTATACATTTAGACATGCATATGCCTCGAATCCTCTGCATTGTGTGTTGTTTAAGAATGTCTCTCTGGTATCCAGCAGATTTTTGGCTGCTATGAGACAGCGGGCAAGATAATGGAAGCTCTTAAGATTCAGCAACATCCTCACACCTCACTGACATGTGGGCGTCAAGTGACTGTTTTTTCACACCACTAAGGATTCAGAACTTCAGTTCTGGCTCCTTGGGACTTACGAGCTGTTCCTTAATGCTCTTCAGCAGTGGGCATATGTTCTTCTGGTCTGAGTCCTCACAGGCAATCATCTCCTTTGCCTCTCCCTGCCTGCCATCCTCATAGGATTAATTGTGCCCTGATTACCAGCAAAGAAGTCTCTTTGTGGGGTAATGATGTGCCTTAGAGCTTCTTCAGAGAATGTCATCATTTTGAGCACATTGTACCTTTTGTGGGAAGGCTAAAAGTGCTTTGCCACAGGGAAAGATAGATGTTCCGAGCTCCTCTACATAGAGGGCACAAGTGAAAAGAGTCAAAAACAAATAACTGGATGTTTCTTTGTGGATGGAAGCATCCGAGAAATAAAATCAATGATCTATATGAAATATATTGGCATAAGTTCAGTTCAAGCTTAACCATAAAAGGAAACACATGAAATATCATTAATATGGAACAGAACTTGAAAGAAACCAGGAAACCATAACCAAGCATCTGGCTACTTACATATCTTATTTCACAGGATCACATTAAACTTTTACAGCAGCACTGATATTTCACTCGAAGAAATAAACTCAAAAGATCATGCACGCGGTAAATATGGCAACTAAGATTCAAATACAAGTTTATCTATCTGTGCTGATGCATGTTCTTATTATTGTGTTATGGTGTGCATGCGTGCCTCCTTAAAACATGGCCTGCTGGGAAATTCAGATTCTAGACAGATACCGTATTTAAAAAGTGCCTTTACATATGCAATGTGAGCATTTAAGTAACATGCACATCTGTGATTAGGAAAAGTGAGATTTCACAGAGTACTAGGTATAAATAAAACTTGAGGATGAAGAAGGCTTTGAAATTTATCTTGCTATACAGGAGTGAATTCTCTTAACACAGTTCCTAATGTTTACTGTTGTCATCAAGTCTCTTTAGCACATAACATTATAAAGCCCTGGGTATGTCTTTTGACATGGTTGTTCATACACTAAAGCACTTAAAGTTTTTTTTTTGTAGTTTTTATTTTTGTTTTTGTATTTGTTTTTTTTTTAAATGTAACTGAAGTTTGTAATAGAAGAAAATGGCAATAAAATTTCAATTGTTTTGGATATCAATGCTATTGTTAAATGAGGGCAATTATATGTATAATCCAAATAGTATGCTTACCATCAAGCTTCATTACAAAGCTGTTTTAAGGGATGGTGACATTGCTCTGCCATGGGTCTCTTCCTTACCCTCCATGTGCAAGGCCCATCAAGCTTCATTACAAAGCTGCTGTAAGGGATGATGACATTGCTCTGCCATGGGTCTCTTCCTTACCCTTCATGTGCAAGGCCCATCAAGCTTCATTACAACGCTGCTGTAAGGGATGGTGATATTGCTCTGCTATGGGTCTCTTCCTTACCCTCCATGTGCAAGGCCCTGGGTTCAGTCTCCAGCACAACCGCATAGCACTTTACTAATTATTAGATCATTGAGGTTTTGTACTAGCCTAAGGGTACATAATTACACACGTAGATGAACAGGGGGTCCGCACAGCACTTTACTAATTATTAGACCATTGAGGTTTTGTACTAGCCTAAGGGTACATAGTTACACACACAGATGAACAGGGGGTCTGTTTAGTCCTATGTCAAAGTGACAGGCTTTTGAATAAAATGGTGTAGGTTTAATTGGATATGAAACAATAGGATTCTGACACCTAAGTCACCTAACTCACACTACACTGAATAAACAGTTCCAGGTTCATGGTTGTCCCAAAGTTAATAAAAATTTTAGATAATAGTGTAGCATGGCATTTTTATGACTTTGAGTTAAATGTTTCTTTAAAAGACTATGGCAGTAACACTAACCTTCAAAAACAAAAATCCTCAGATATCATTAATATATACATATATGTATATTTATATGTAAATACACACACATATGTGTGTGTGTAAATCTGTTTATCAGATACCACTATTGAATGAGTGAAAATATAGTTATATAATACTTATCTGTGATTTATATATCCAAAGGCACGCAATGTAAAGAGCCCACATCTAGAATACATTTATATTCTCACAAGTAACAGCACGAAAGATAGTTAACAGAAATGAATAAAAACCTTTTAGTTTGCAGGTGCTTCTACAAATAGGCAAATACATTAAAACTACAGTGACATATTATTACATACATATTAGAAGGACTTAAAGAAAAACAGCTAATATTTGTTGTCAAAGACACAGAGCAGGGGAATTCCTACGCACCCCTCAGAAGTGTGAATTGATCCGTTCGTTTTGGCCTTATCTGGGAAGTTAATTATGTGCTTAACTTATGAGGCTTTAATTCCTTTTCTTACTATATTCCCTCTAAATGTGTACTCCAAACACATGGACTAGAGAAATTGCAGGAGTTTACAGAGTAGGAAAACAGCACCTTTCATATATGGTTCAATTTTACAAATTAAGATTGAGAAAGAAAACTCAATAGTATGCATATGCACTACAGCATTCTGCCATTGGAAACTCAAGGCAAAGTAAAAAGTGAATTCAAAACAACCCAGAATGATGTTAGTTACATTTAGTGAACCAACATAATTAAATAGAATAAAGAAGCCTTGTGTGAAACATTTCGTGTTCTCCATGCTTACCTGTGTGGAGTTAGAGAAGTTCAGTTTATAAAATCCCTTCAAACTGTGTGATCAGGACTTATCCCCTTTCTAATCGAGTATTACATATTAAATAAAATTTTAAAATGGTATAATTAATATTACAATCAGTACTAGATCATGTTAGCATTATCTATAGTTAATGTTCTTTATCATATCAAAGAAACTTTACTAAAAATAAATGTTTTAAAACATATTAAGTGTCTTCATTTCAAGAGAGATTTTCGAAGAATCCTATATGTGTAGTGTGTGTCTGTGTGTGTGTCTTTGCATGTGTATGTTGACATGTGTGCACATGCTGCACATACACATGGGTGATCATGAGTGTAGAGACAGGAACTGACCCTGATGCTGTCTGCCCTGTCTGTCTGGGGTCTCTTACTTGAACCCCTGTCTGTTTCTGAAGTACTAGGGGTACAGAGGTGGAGTTACAGGCAGCCCCCATACCTGCCCTGCATTATGTCGGTCCTATAGATGCAAACTCAAGTCCTCATGTTCTTGCTTTATCAATGCTTTACCAACAAAAGTCCACTCCCAGGAATTTGAGTGTACATTTTTCAAAGACATAAAGCTTTCTTTTGACATTATAACCAATAAAAGGGAAATAGTTCATAAAATTTTGAAATTTACTTTGGAATACTATATATAAATAAATATGTTTTGCTGTTATGAGCCAAGGGAACACTGTGAAGAAATACTTAATGTGCAAACAGAAACCATGTTCCTGACACAGAGTAATGCAGTCATTAATCCTAGCAGGTAGTAGTATTGAAACCCACTCTCTGATTTGCTCCAAAGTTTTAAAGAATCTTACAGAGTGAAATCATAAAAATTTCCACCTTCTTGAGTATTCTTAAGAGAGTAATGCATGCCATGTATATTATGCCATCTGATTAAGCCAAAATATCCCACCTAATGAAGCCCTCTACTGCCCCCTGCAGGGTTTCCCAACAGCAACAGTTAAAACATTGCCCTAGACATTTCTGTAGATTACCCTGTGAATGTAATGGCGTTCTTGGCCACTGTTTCCACCCACCACTAGGAACACAAGCATCCTCTTCATCCTGAAAAACAAAGCTATCTTTAAAGCAGAGGCCCACAGATGAGAGCCCACATTGTTTATGCCTCTCTTGGCTTATGTTATGGCTTCTCATAACTGAGAAGAAACACAGAGTGCAGATGAGAGTTCTCTTTCTTGTCGTGTGACTGCGAACATTGTCACTGAGGTGATTGTTTTATTGTTTTGTTTCATATTTTGTTCTTGCTCTGTTGCCCCATGATTATCACATTGTCAGCTTATCTTTGACCTTGGTTTCAGCTTATGTTTCCATCAGTGGCTCTTCCGTCATTCTTGGCTAATAAAAAGCTGCAAAAAAGCAATGCAAGGGCAACTGCTAATATCACCTACTTCATCTACCTTAACTGACATACAAAAGTAGATTCAGTTTTAGAGTGTATGAAGCTTCATTTCAACTTATGCATTGTAAGACACTGTCTTTTTAAAACTGCACAGAATTTTTTCAAAACAAAAACCACGAATATTCAAGCAAATGACCTCAGTATTAGTAAGCCTTAGCGGACATAAGGACTTGAGAGTATGCTAACAAACTTGACTTTCGGGTGAGTAGCTCTTCCTATTGAAGGATTTTCATGTGACACTTGCTCAGTTGCTGAGACCTCTCCATATCTTCCAAAGGAGAGTATGAACTGCATGTTCCACCATGAGATGGTCAAATGTAATCTTAATTTTTAGGTCTTCTGTACACTCTGTCACTAGTCCTTGAAATCCTAAGTGAGCACCCTACTGCTTAACCAACAGTGCTCAATTTCTGGCTCACTAGTTCCTTAGAACATATAGGAAGCGTATCGGAGGACACTCTGCACCACGCACCCTGTGATCACAGCCATGTAGAAGTTCCTGTTAAACTACAGGTCACCAAAGGACAGTTCCCTTGCTGCCTGCATCAGTTACATTCTGCTTTTACATCAAGTTTTCAGCAAGTCATCACAAAACCTCCAAGAATAAGACAGTATTGGCATTTCACAAAGTAAAATGATGGCTCAAAGAGTTGAATTTTAATATTAGCCAATATAATATGGATCTCCATTCTAAGATGGAGATCATCTGGATCTTTCTCTGTCAAAGGCTAGCGTTGATACAAACGCAATACAAAAATGACTACCTAGTGGGGAAAGGAAATGAGCTGCTCTGCCCAATTCTACTTTTATTCTAGTTGATAGTAAGGATTTCTCCTCATTTCAGTGATTCTTATAATTTTAATTCTATATGAAAGGTTCCTTCTTTGAAATTATAAAAATCTAATAGCCTGCCAGGTACTTATAGATAGTCACTGTGAAACTTTTATTCTGATTATTAAAAGTTATGTATATACATTACTTGGAACTTAAAATGCAAAGCTTATAAAAGCATAATTATATCTATAATTAGTAGAACATAACTAGTTTTGCTTTATCTGTAAACATTGAATAAATCTACCCATATGTAAATTTTGTTCAAAAAGAATGCATCTGTTATTTGGATGGGTTAATGTACAAACTGTGTACCTATTCCATGCTTATGTCATACAGCTGTCATTATGTTGTATTGTCATCATATTACTTTCTGAGATAACTGTTGTTTTTTGCAACTTGTTTGACCTGTTCTGTGTTTTCTATATAACACTAGCTTATATTCATATATGTAGACACTTACAATGACTTTGCATGCATACATGATAGAACATCACCACTTATGTAAAGTGTAATTCTAAAGTGAATTTACTATCTACCTGTGTAAAGTCCCAGCAGCTTGTAATACAATCTTTTTCTTGAATAACTACAAATATGTAGTTATTCTCAAAACATTATTTTTCCTTACTTCTTGCTATCATATGTATATATATATACATATATATAACCATATATAATCATATATATCATATATATACATGTACATGTTTTTTAAAGATTTTTTTATTTATTTTATGTATATAAATACACTGTAGCTGTCTTCAGACACACCAGAAGAGGGCATCAGATCCCATTACAGATGGTTGTGAGCCACCTTGTGGTTGCTGGGATTTGAACTCAGGACCTCTGGAAGATCAGTCAGTGCTCTTAACCATTGAGCCATCTCTCCAGCCCCCCATGTACATGTTTTGAAATTCTCAGAAGATACATTCACACACATCATCACATAGAACAAGCTTTCTTCAACCCCTTTGCCTTCATAATGGTTCTTTCCATCAGTAATGAATCTAGATCTGACAACCTTTCATTCTTGAATTTTATGTCACATGTGAGATTTTTCTCCAGCAAATATACCACGTATAGAAATTGGGAAGTTATATTGTGTTATTTTCAGTGATGTTAAAATCTCCTCTAAAGGTCAATTTCAATGATTATTTCATGCTGCTGTAACTGGTCCATAGTTTTACCTTTTTCTCTTATTAGTGTTAGGAGTCAAAGCCAGAGCTTTGAGCATTCTAGGCAAGTGCTTTTTCCCTACACTACACATGCAGTCCAACTTTAAAATCTATTATGCAATTATATTTTAATTAAAATTAATATGTATGTATTTTAAAAGGCTTTACATATATTGTATTGATGCTTATACTCAACTTTAGAGGAAATTTGTGTCATTTTACTTTCATGTTATATGAAACAAATATGTGTGTGTGTGTGTGTGTGTGTGTGTGTGTGTGTGTGTATGTGAATAAGTTTATAAGTCAACATAGTTGTCGGTATGATATAGAGCTGTGGCTTCAATAAATAATTTTAAAAAATCATTTTAAAAATTATATCTAACAATTTTTGTCTTATAAACAAATAGTTTATGTGTGCTGCTCCAGAGACATTTAAATATTAAAGTAAATTTAATTTTACCATGACAGTTTAAGCCAGTCAAGATTTTGTTAATAATATTTTTATTAGCAGATACAGTGTCTGTCACATCAAACCAGAAAGGTTTTCAGTTTGTTTCCTAAACTCTTAGTCTGGGCAAGTATTAATCCTGCAATTGTCTTTGACAGGCTTTCGAAGGCAAAGACCTGGAGGAGCAGTTGCGGTCTGTGTCCAGCGTAGATGAGCTCATGTCTGTCCTGTACCCAGACTACTGGAAAATGTACAAGTGCCAGCTGAGGAGAGGTGGCTGGCAACAACCCACCCTCAACACCAGGACAGGGGACACTGTAAAATTTGCTGCTGCACATTATAACACAGAGATCCTGAAAAGTAAGTACAGGTTGCTTACTGTGATCTGAGCCTTGTACACTCACCAGTGACAAAGGTAGTGTGGGCAAACAAAGCCTTGTACACTCATCACTGACTATTCCAGTATGGGCATACAGAGCCTTGTACACTCACAGTGATTTTGCCAGTGGGGGCATACAGAGCCTTGTACACTCACAGTGACTATGCTGGTATGGGCAAACAGAGCTTTGTACACTCATCACTGACTATTCCAGTGTGGGCATACAGAGCCTTGTACACTCACAGTGACTATGCCAGTGTGGGCATACAGAGTATCGTATACTCAACAGTGACGATGCTGAATGATTTCTTGAAACCCACAGCTAGAAGATACATCTATATCAGCACACACTTGGTAACTGAGACAATAGTCCATTGCAAACATTTGAAAATACTTAAATAAGCTTTCTACACTGTGTTCTTGGTCTCTTAGGTTAATGTAATTCAGTGGTTCTAGGCTTTCCTAATGCTGCAATCCTTTAGGAAAGTTTCCCTCATTATGAACACCCCACCCATAAAACTAGTTTTCTTGCTATCTTTTAGCTCTAATTTTGATATTGTTATGAATCATAATGTAAATATCTGCTTTCCAATAGTCTTAGGTGACCCCTGTGAAAGAATTGTTCTATCTCCAAAGGGGTTGTGACCCACCCACAGGTTGAAAACCACTGGTTTAACAGTTTATATTTCAAGATAATGAGCACCTGAAAATGCATATATTTTCTTTTTGGTTTGAATTCAACCATAACTTCATTTATGTGCTAGAAAATTTATATAGTATGCATAAGATACCTAACATTTTAGGCACTATCTTCATAGACACACATGTACATGTGACGTATACACAACACCCCCAACACACACACACTTGAAAATACTGAAATAAAATTAACTAACCCAAATCAGTTTTCAAAAGCTACTCGCTGTCCTATTTCATCAGATATAACTGGCTCAGACAGAGTTGTCTTTTTTTGGAGCAGATGAATATTTACCATAGCGTTTCACAAAAAGCATATGTGAAAAATGGCATAATATGAGTTGGTGGACCATTTAAGTTTTAAATTTTCTGGTGTTTTAAAGTTTGATATTGAGACCAGGAAGCTGCCTCAATAGGTAAGAGAATTCTCTATGCTAGCATGAAGATGTGTGTTTGAATCCCAGGCACCCATGTAAAGGTATGCATAGTTATGGATACCTATAACTCCAGCATGCATTCGACAAAAAAGGAAAGTCCTGTGAGCTAGCTGGTCAGCCAGCTTAGTCTACTGAGAGTTTCTGCTTCACTGAAAAAAATTCCTATCGCAGGCAATAAAGGTAGAGAGTGATAGAGGACCCGAAGTATTTCCTCTAACCTCTATATGAACCACAAACCCTCCCACCCACCCCCACATACACATAATTTGATATTGCAAAGTATATTTAAAGCAAAACCAAACAAATTAACTGGATTCATGGTGGAATGACCTGTAATTTATAGTCCTTCAAAATGTTATTTCAGAGATAATATTGGAGATACAAACTATAATATAACACTTAGAAATTGCAACATTTTTAATATGGTGCAAAGTTGAGAGTCTCAGGTAAGTCTACATATAACCTATAGGAATAGGAGGTCTAGGAAAAAGCATGAAAGAGATGAGTAACTTGATTTTTCCTGCAAAGAGTCAATTTAGGCTACCAATGTAAAGAGGTGGAAAATGGCCTCACCTTGCACCTAGCTACTGTCACTACATTATTGAAAATTATTAGGTGGCTTGCCCGAGAACAAGTTTAGAATTGACGCCAAAACTATAGTTTTCTTGTTATTTCCATGTCAGTTTAAAAAGAATAGAAAAAACATGCTGTTTACTTTTACTTCAAGACCACAAAAATTGTACACACCAGGCAAAGAACATAGTTCTCTGCATATTTTGTAAACATACATATATTAAATCCCTCCCCACTTTTTAAGCAAGGAGAACCAAATATTTGTGTTAGGATAGAGTTGTGATTTTTTTTGAAATCCTTAAATTAATTCTAATTTCAGTGTTACCTCCCTGTAGAAATAATTCTAAAAGAATGTCTCATAAGCTATTCTGCTGAATATATTACATTCCCATTCGCAGGGAAGTTTAGGATCCTAGCCATTGTTTCTCTAATCTCTTATACAAAAATCTTAAGATCTGAAGTCAAATATGAGTAAATGACAAATGCTGTAGGCTCTGGATCTCTCTTGGTGGCTTCTGTGTAACTTAATTCACTTCCCTGTGACTCGACAGGTATTGATAATGAGTGGAGAAAGACTCAATGCATGCCACGTGAGGTGTGTATAGATGTGGGGAAGGAGTTTGGAGCAGCCACAAACACCTTCTTTAAACCTCCATGTGTGTCCGTCTACAGATGTGGGGGTTGCTGCAACAGTGAGGGGCTGCAATGCATGAACACCAGCACAGGTTACCTCAGCAAGACGGTAGGTATTCCGTGTCTTAGTCTTGCCTTAGAGCCCTTTGAGTGATCAGAGGAGGGGGCACTTAGAGGATTGGTCCCACTGTAGTGGCTTAACTCAAGCCACAGGTTCTTTTATTTTCATTGGGGAATGAAGTAAATGTTTCGATGATGTTGTGGTTTTTGATGCTACAGTTTCACAAAGAAATTAATGCATTATAAACTCTGTTCATATAATAGGGTCAAAGCATAGTAAAGAAACAATAAATATGCATGGCATAGTTTAATTATATATACATATATATATATAATTGATAGCATATACAGCATAAAGAATATATATACATATCTATCTATATACATATATATAATGTCTATATGTACTATGTGTACACGCATTCATAGCTGTATTTGTGGTGAACTTCAAGAATATTCACCAATAGAAACTAGTAAAATTACTTGGTTGTTAAAGTCTTTAACTTTTAAGCCCAAGGCTGAGTTCAGTCTCTAGTACCAATGTACTGTCCAGTGATCTGTGCTAAGGAATCAGAGATAGGCTCAGTGGCCAGCCAGTCTAATCCAGTAAGTAAGCCTCAGTGAGAGTAACCAAGTAGATGGCTTCTAACCCGAGGTTGACCTCTGGCTTTCATAAGTACATGCACTTACACTCCCACACACATTAACACACACACACACACACACACACACACATACTCAGAAACACAGAGACAGACAGACAGACAGACACACGCACACGTACACACACCATGGAATAACCATTTTCATTTCACCAATCAAACCTTTTAAATGTTTAAACCCTGTGGTTGTAGAAATGTAGCAAAAATATGTACTCAAAGTTAAACAATCATGTTCTGTGCTGTAAAGGAAAAAGAAAAAAATTTAAACTCTGATTTGATTTGTTCAAGGTAAATTTTTTTTCAAAATGATAGTTTAATTGCTTTTGCTGATCCACAATATCAACTGATCAACAATATCAGCTAGACCTTGTCTTAATTTACTATAATGTCAATGACTATGGAAATTAAGACAATTCCCTCAATTAATATGCCAGTCTATCCTGTTAAAAATTAATCATAGCCGGGTGGTGGTTGCACGTGCCCTTAATCCCAGCATTTGGGAGGCAGAGGCAGGTGGATTTCTGAGTTTGAGGCCAGCCTGGTCTACAGAGTTCCAGGACAGCCAGCACATACAGAGAAACCTTGTCTTGAAAAAAAAAATTAACCATTAAGACTAACTAAAGGGTATATGTGAAGGCATTAGAGCAGAGAGGAGTAGGTAATCCCTAAGAATTGAAGAGAACCAAGAAAGTTGGACATACAAAAAAAGGACAAAAGACAGGATATCAGAATATGCGGAAGGGTAAGTTACTGGGAAATTAATTAGGCCTTGATGACCACTCTAGTCTTATTCTAAAAGCAATGAGGCATCAGTGAGCATCCCTTAAGGAGGAGAATGAGAGTATTAGACATGTATTGTTTACAGTAGCTTGCTGGTGTAAGCCTGAGAACAGGAAGAGCTGTGGAGGAGGGAAGCTGAAGCAAGTGTCTTAACATTCTATGCCAGTGGAAACACTGCGGCCTAAAGAAACTTCAGGGGACAGCTACCATTTGTGTGGAGACCCCACTTCTCCAGCTGCACCTCATGACTTCTCATCTACTGTCTTTATTTTTCATTGTTTTCCATTCCATCTCTTTCCTGATTTTCATAATACCTACTTTAAAATTGTGACTCCAGCCTTCTCCTAGGAAGGCAGTCGGTATGCCTATTCCTGTCTGAGAAGCAACCGAGTGAAATCTCATCCTCTCTTGCTTTTCTGTCTTTTATTAAGTTACCCTGTCATCAGTTTGGCCAAGCCAAGTATTCTTCTAACTAAAAGTTCAATCAATGGTTCCACTAACTTCCAAGTGTCTCTGGAACCCAAACTATGTCTTCACTCTGTAGTAGCCACATTTATCTTTCACCAGGAATCTAATAGATGCTGTCCCATATCCATACTTAGTTCCTTCCAACATACTTGCAATATTTTGTAATGATATGAACTCTTTTCAGTAGCATTGTGTTCTTGAGTGTGGATCAGCATACTGATAAGCTTATGTTTGCTGAATGAGATATCCAAGAGGAAAAAAAAAAGCATGAAGTCTGATTTGTACAAAGACACTAAGCTGAATACTTTTCATTGTTCCATTCCTTAAGACACAATTTCCCAGGACCGTCTACAGTCTCCTTTCAGCTTCCATTTGTCATTGTTTTCACCTGCAAAAGCGGCTTCTCCCTGCTATTAAGATTCTGTGACTCTTGGATTAAGTAGCTGTTCACCTGCAGTGGTGAACGCAGTCTCCACTTACCCAGTGGCATCCTGGTCATCCTCAGAGTTGGTTACTCATGGAAGCTATTTCCACATTCCCATGACATTGTTTTTATTTTTACCTATTAATTTTTATTCTTTGGGCTCTAAATTCCAAGCATGCAAACATTGTTTGTTTATTAACCTAAAGAATTCTTCTTGCTATACTTGGTCTGTGGTCAACACGTGACACTGAGTAGAATGAGGGCTTCAGTGAAAGGAAATGACTTCAAGATCAGAGGTTGAGTTTGGAGTGTGCAGATTTTGAAAGCACTAAAAGATGCGAATGCTAGAATGATGCTGGGCACAGAATAATAGTGAAGTGGCTGGGTCTTCGCTTTTAATTTGGGAGAAAGCATCACGTTATAGTTGTACTGTCAAAGGAAGCGGATTATGCTTACAAATAGCAGCTGTATTTATCAGAAGAGAAAATCAAATGCCAAGGTAAAACCAGCATTCATTATTTGTATCAGCCACTACTTCCTTTCATTTTGTAAAACCATGCCCTCCTTTCCATCAAAAGGATCTTCTTGGTTTTTTTTTGTTTGTTTGTTTGTTTGTTTGTTTGATTGGTTGGTTGGTTGTTCGTTTTTGTTTAGACTAAAAGAAAAACTTTAACTTAAACTCAGTTAAATGAGTGGAACTTAGTGTTGTTTTACAGTAAGTAGTGACATATACATTCTGCCCAATAGAATTTAGTATGTAGCCAAGGGAATTAGTATTTGGGTTAAGAGGTTAAGAGTACCAATTTTGTACAGGACCCAACTTCGATTCCCAGCACTAAATCTGATGGGTCACAAACGTCTGTGACTCCAGCTTCAGGGGATCAAACTGCCCTAGTCTCTGCAGGTACCTGCACTCAGTGTACATGCCTAATCCCTCGGCCCTCCTTTGCATACATACACATAATTAAAACTAAAGGTGTAAAATACAATTAATTCTCATCGCGTTATTAAAAGCAATGTAGGTGTTATCAATGAGAAGCCTACAGGTTTATGGAAGTGCATTGATGGACTTTGACATGCCAAGTGACTAAAGCATGAAACTCCCAAAGGCAGGAAGGAAGTGTTCAGTTGTATTTCTCATTTTACTAATACAGTTTGTTAAACCTTCTACTTAATAACTTTCTCCTATATTTATAAAAAAGATGTCTTTCCAATGTATGCACGGGAATGTGTGAAAATATCTTTCAAATAAAAATATACATTTCTTACTGCTAAAAGTATCTTTAAAGTAAAAGGAGGGAACCCAAGCTTTTTTGTTGTTGTTGTTAAAGATTCACACACATATTTTAGCAACCAACTTCACCAGTCTGAGTATATAAACTTTAGCAACACCAGCATTTCTAGCGTTATGCTCCAATTGTTGATATTTAAAATGGAAACTTCATAGAAATTTTTTTATGGGTCTCTATGAAGGGCAGGTTATCAGAATGCACACGAAAGCCAGTTTCTAGTTGCAAAGTGAAACCACATGGGCTGAGCATTCCAAACTGAAGTAATCAATAGCAACTGCTTCAGCGGGCTCCCCCTTGAACGCCTAGAAGCATATAGATTGAATGCCACCTAAGTCTCTTGCATGAACATGCCCTGAGTGTATTTTCTTATGTGAAGTTGTATATTCAGGAGATCACATCTAAAGCTAAAGCAAATCTTACAGGAAGTAAGCTATTTGCTGATGAGAGATGAACCAAAAGAAAGGTGTCTGTCTGTTTAAAAATACACGTGTGAAGTCAGAAGTTCCTTGAATGTTCCCATTTACCTGCAAATGTCATCATAAGGATAAGAATGAATAAGTGGTGACCAGGACCATTGGGAGGACTGAGCTTTGCTCCCAAGAAATGGAACATTTTTTTTTAATAGTCTTTAGCACTAGGCAAGAGATGCTAGCCTAGCTTCAGGAAGTAATTTTGAACATTATTTAAAATTCTTTATTTTTTCTCAAAAAGAAATATTTCTTATGTTTATAGAAATTATATAAACATATATATTCTTTATATTTGAATACAACATATCTTAATATTTTTACAACATAATACATTTGTGCCTCAGTAGAATATGAATCTTTATAGTACAAGTATTCTGTATTATTTGTACTGTAGTTAGAAATATTTCTTCCAGAATGCTATAGGGGCATCAAAGATAAATTTATTCCACTCATATGTATTCATATATTTTTAAATAGAATGTGATTTGTGTTGTATCTTTAACAAATTAATATTTGGCAAGTACAGTTGCTAGAAAACAGGTTTTACCTTGAGATGTGGATGACTAGGAAGAGGTAGCAGAAAGTTATGCAATAATAGCATTTTCCTGAAGAAAATAACAAATAGATTTGTGGAAAAAAAAACATTGCTTTTGGTCAAATAAAAATATTGTTGATGTTAAGAATTTTATTGAGGACCCTGAAAACTCCTGACTTGAGGTTTTCACCTATTTGTAATGTGGTGTGAGATTCATGCATCACAGTCTGTTACAGTGAGTTCAGAGCTGGGTGTCAAGACTCTTCTATCTGCTTTTCATTCTAGATCCAATCTGAGTTCTAAAGGCTCTAAACAGCTGTGGGTGTGTGGCCAGAACACTAAGTTTAATTGCTGACATGAGCTTTGAATTTTTACCTCTTCTCATTTTTAGGAATTATTGCTTTTATACCTTCCAATCACAACTTTTTTTTTTTATGTTGAATGTTCTCAAAGTTAGGATAATTAGAAGAAAAGAGAATTCTATTTTAGATATGAAGATGTTTTAAAAGTCTCATTCTAGGAACATATTTGTATCCCACAACATTCCTGGTGGATTTGGGAATAAATTGTACTTCAGGATATTCCCAACGAGGAAGCTCTGCACTTCTCTCTTGACCAGCCTTTAAGATGTATGGAGATTGAACTGTTGATGTGCAGCAGTTGCTATGCTGGGTAAACACTATTGTTCCAAAGTACATGTTATTAGAAGTCCATTCTTGTTGGTGAGAAATGACCATTACATATTCTTACTAAAGAATGCCAGTAGATAACAACAGGGAACCTAAGGTCAGAAATATTTCCTGTTTCGCTTTCTTTAGCACACTTTCAGAGAATATTAAATCAGGTGATTTTGAATTCCCAAACTTTTAAAAATGCTTTCTTTATATGTATACCATTTTCAATGTGTTCCAAAGCCAAAACAAAGCATGTAAACATATATAATATTAGAGTTCATAAGTAATACTATTACCACTTAAATATTAAGTCAAATATAGATTAATATTATAGGTTATGCTAGAAATACTTTCTTTATGGCATATGAGAGTTTTAGTAAATATCAGACTGCAGTTAATTGTAATATTAAGTAAACTGTGGTATCTCTTAGTACTTACTGATCAGGTACGCTAGATAGGGACCATTGTTTAATTCTGCACACCATGCCTGAATTTTGTACTTTGAATGTAAGTGAATAAAAAAAATACTACTATGTGCAGATTAAAATGCAAATTAGTCTGACAGCAAAGTATATAGTATTAAAGCATGATATAATCCACTTGCTATCCCAAGAATCAATATGTTTATACAGCCATGACTTTATTGACAGAGGATTGTAGTTAAGCGTATTGTTCAGATGTCATGAAGTAACCAGAGACAATTTCATATGAAAGTTATATTGTGGTTACTAATTTCTTAAAAGCACTTTTTTAGAAACTCTCTGGTACCTTGAAAATTCTCATATAGTATCTATCTATCACCATTGTATGTTCATCTGTGTGGGCACAGGGGCATGTACACATGTGTGTGCATCAGTGCATGCTCACAGATGTGTGCATTCACTCTCACTGATATTATTGGTATCCATGAGCTGCATATGAGGGAGCATCATTATTGATAATTACCATCTTGGAATCCCAGCAAGGACTTTATAGAGCATATAGATACTGAATAAATCATTATTGAAGATCTGAACAAGAAAAAAATAGTTTAAGCAGATTTTTTTCCATTGTATGTACACTCCTGGCCTTCCCCATGAGAAGTTGATCTTCTAGTTCATTTGGCTTCTCTATGAATGTTAATGTCCCCCAGGTTTCTTTGTTACATACATTCTCTTTTCATTCTCTATAATCTCACTAAATCACAGAATAAAATCCATGATTTTATTCACAGTTTTGATACTGACAGCCCTTATATAACTCTCCTCCAGTTCTAGACACAAACATTTAACTGTTCATTGTATAAGCACTAATAGACTTCATTTACTGACTTCTCTGTCTTGCTATCATTTACACTGTATGAAAGTTAAATTACGAAAACAAAACTAAGAAGTGAAGCTTAGTTTAGTGTTAGATCATGTGCAAGAGCCCAAGCTGTATTCCCAACACAACAAAAAAATATAGAAACGAGTTATAAATATATTTAAAGTCCTCCTGTTATGCACAACTTACACATCTTCTATATTTTTGCTACTGTTGTAGGTTTGGGCCATGGCATATAAAATAAAAAAGCTGTAGCATATGTAGACTTGCAAAATTCTTTCATAAAAAAAGCTATTTACAGATAAAGATGTCAGTCATTTCATTAAATCAGAAATTTTATGCCAGCAACATAAGCAAATGTATGCTCAGAGAAGAACTCAAAATCACCATTATGGTTATATTGTAATCATATATTGTCTATGAAAAATATAGCCTTGAGAATTTATGCAAATACTAACATATCTATAGCAAACTATATATATCTTCATACCCACTATAATGTTATATACAATTTTCATAGCAATTCCTTGAAATAACAAGTGTTATTATATTATCTTTAGTTAACTAATTATTAAAGAAAACTATATACCTTAGGAAATAGGTTCAGTTTACATAAAATAGAACTTAACTGACCTTTTGTAGATGGTGTGGCCAATAGCTTCACTCATTAGTCAGAAAGATAAATACCTCAGATCATTTGTGTCATGTTTTAAATTTGTGGGCTTTAAGACCCTGATACTGAGTAATCTGAGATTCTGAAATAATCCTTTCCTTGAACACAGTGGCCTGTCACTGCTTTGTTCCATATCATTAGTTTCTCATCCTACCTTGAATATGATTCATAACTAGTGATGTGATGTAACCATCTGAACTATTTATTATTCTAATGGAACATACTGTTTGGAAGCAAACCACTTTTTACTTTGTTATTATTGGAAAAGCATTAATCCTCTGCCTATATTACACAGTACTAAGTCATAGAAAGCTGATCCCCTTCACTCTTTTGGACCCCAACATTTACAATAAAAGTCCTCCTTAGCATCTATATAATACTTTTCTTCTTTTTGTCCCTTGTAGTTGTTTGAAATTACAGTGCCTCTCTCTCAAGGCCCCAAACCGGTCACAATCAGTTTTGCCAATCACACTTCCTGCCGGTGCATGTCTAAACTGGATGTTTACAGACAAGCTCATTCAATTATTAGACGTTCTCTGCCAGCGACATCACCACAGTGAGTATGAATTAACTCTATTTTCTTCTACATCTCCTCCTAATATAACACTGTCTTCCAATAAACAAAACTTTATTGAAGGAAGTTTTGTAAAAGACGGTTTTATTTCTCATGGAATACAAAACACAAGATATTATACAATAAAAGTTGAATTATACTGAATGAGCTACCTGTTGCGTAGTTGGGGTAGTTCACAATATAAAAGGATGTTCTAAAGAATGGTGCACAACCTACCACTCTTCATACAACTAATTAAGTAGTCACAAAGATTTAACATCTATGAAATTGAATATTCCCTTACAAGTGATTATAAAGCATAAAATTTTAAACCTTAATGACTTAAGTCTAAAACAAAAATTAACCATACATATTATGATGATATATAAGATAGAGTTGAAATATATCTCCTTACTTCTTATTTTAACAGTGTGACTATTGAAATCTTAATTACTTGAAATTTCTCTTAATATTACTTGAATTAACATTCACATTGTCTTCCTGGCTTCATTTTAGATTAGCAAACAGTAGCATTTGATTAGAGGGAATGACAGAGCATTAATTTGGACACTCTGAATAACTTATATTAGAATAATTTTCATTGTGATTTGGGTCTTAGGAACTTTGAACCCCAAAACCAAGTTGCAGCTCAGCATGTTTAAAAATCAAATAGAATCAAGCATACTTCCAGAACTTATTGCAACAGCATAAGATGGACAGCATAAGTAGATGGACAGTATATAGGATAGAAAATTTAAGAAACCGTTTCAGCTTAGGAGCCTTGGCAGTAAATGTTTCATAATGGCGGGCTTCCCATGGGGTCTTTTCATGCTGCTCAACTTAACCTGGCAGACAAGTGGCCATTGAGTTCTTAAGGCATTTTAGAGAACTCAATGACAGCTTAAATATTAACCCAAAACTGTCCTCCTTGGCATGAAGAGGAAAAAGTCTCATAGATATATGTGAAGAAAACATGGAGCTGCTTGAAGCAAAGCATGCACCTTAATTGAAGAGTGGGTCCTATATGTTGTCTCATTCATGCAGCCCTCGGAGTGCTGTTCATTTTCTAGAACCTCTTTCCTTAGGCAGAGCATCCACTCTGAGAACTGTAGGTATCATCTTTGTGTTCGTGCCTCCCCAAATTTCATTTGAAGATCTGAACATATTCTTGGTTTCTAGTAAGTTTTCTACACTTCTCTTATACTTCCATGAGATTTGATTAGCTATATGTCAAATCCAAAGACAAGTTCAATTTTTTTCTATTTCTCTGCTTTTCATATCACAGAGTTCCTATATTCTCTTCAGACTCTGAAATTGCAGGTATGGCTAATTATTTCTTCTTTTATCCCACATAAGTACATTGGTCATTTGGGAGAAGAGAGCAATAATTATTTCAACTTACATATAATTACCTAGAATTATGTTCATCTACTTCAATCTTTGTGTACGTCTGATTTAACATATCAGTGTCAAGCCAGTCTCTTAGTATTACCTCTTTCTCTTATTCCTGTTCACTATTGTAAGCCTTAAAAGACACAATTAGATTCATCCAAGAAGAGTGCTTATCAATTGCTTAAAGAATTGAGCACATATTCCTCAACTTTTTTTTGTCATCCTCCTTGTCCTTATTCTCCATGTCTTTGTTTTACAAAGTCTAAATCCCTGGTCACAAGTTAATTTCCTGTTCTGACTCTTGTTTCTATTATGGCATTAGCTCAAAGTGACTTCTACTTCTTTTCTGCCTTTCTAAGGTCACATCCATTTCTCAGACCTCAGATTAAGGTCCTTACCTTGCATTTTCCTCATCAAAATACCACAGTCAGGAATGTTTTGCGTTTCTTTTTAGCTCTGGACAATATGCCTCAGAGATGTAATTAGGTTATTACATGCACGTCTAATTTGTTTATTCCATAACTTCTATATTTATTAAATTATTTACTGATTATGTTTTTATATGATAATATACTACAGGCACATCAACGTACTACAAAATATAAAGAGAAGTGTATAATCAAGGAAGTGTAGAGGAAGAGACACACTTAGAGAAGAACATTATATGGAGACGCAAGTATTTTAAAGCTAAGGGTGCTGAATTTACTGGTTGGTTAATTGGTTGATGTCTTCAGTATCCATGAAGATGTAATGAAATTGAACAGTCTAGTGGCAATGGATGTGATGAGTCAATCAGATTTCAATGCATTAAATCAATAGTACATTAAATAATAAAAAGATTAGATTGTGATTTTCAAGCAGTGAGCACCAGACTAGAGATCCTTATGTTCGTATAAAGATTTGATGCTAGAACAGAAAGTTTTTATAGATAAAGAAATGGCGTAAAAGCCATAGTCAAAGCATCTTTAACTACACTTGATACATCCAAAAATGTCTGATGATTTGAAAATGATTATGACATTATGTCAGTCTTTGGAGTAGTGTCAAGTTGAAAACAATGATAAGAGGGGTAGGGTGGTAAGAATAGAAAATTCTAGCGTAGGTGATAGTTCATCTTTTATTTGTTTACTGACATTGCCATAAAATGTATTCAATGGTAATAAGGGGAGAGTTTCATTATTGTGAAGACTCTTATCTTTGCTGAGGAGAGGAGCAGGCACATGTCCCAGGCAATCTTTAACTTAAAGACGTGAAAACTCAGAATCTTTAGACCATTAATCTGTAATAGAGCCTCAATCCAATGACTTAAATGCTCAAAAGTCACGGCATTTTCTTTTTCCAGTTTTAATTGCCCAATTTCCCTTTAAGTTTGAAGATCATACATTGTTCCATTTTTGAAATATAAATGAGCAGATGACCATAAAAAGTAATTTATTAATATTTATAAGACAGTAGAAATATGATATTCCCATTAAATCATGACATAATCTTTTAACAATATTTTTTGTTTTTATTTTTTATTATTTATTCACTTTACATCATGATTGCTGTCTCCCATTCCTTCACACAGCCCCTCCCTCCAGCCCCTTTCCTCTGAGAGGATGGAGTCTCTCCTTTACTATATATCTCTCCACTCTGGTACATCAAGTCCCTGCAGGACTAGAGGCATCCTCTCCCACTTAGGCCGGACAACGGAGCCCAGAAAAGAGAATGTATTTTACAGTCAGGCATTATCTTTAGAGACAAACCCCACTCCAATTGTTGGGGAACCCACAAGAGACTGAGCTGCTTATCTGCTGTATATGTACCAGGGGAGCTAGATCCAGCCTTGTAAGTTCTTTGGCTTGGTGGTTCATTCTTTGAGCATCCCCAGAGGTCCAGGTTAATTGACTCTGTTGGTCTTCCTGTGGCATTCCTATCCTCTTCACAGCCCCCAATCATTCCCTCAACCATCTGATCAGAAAGAATTTTTTTCAGCATTCATAAGCATATAGTTTAAGATGTCCTAAAGATATCCTCTTTGCAAATTTAAAATCCCTATGAGCACATGTCATGATTTTTTGAAATCTTAGTGAGTGTATCTGCTCAATATTTCTTCAATGGTCTCTCTATGTGTGTATAGATAGACTGTTTATATACACATATGTAGATATAGAATTCATACACATATGTTTGTACATATATTTATGTGTATGTATGTTGTACATATGTATGTTTGTTTTATATATATGTAAGGACATATATGTATGTGTGTGTGTGTGTGTGTGCATATATATATATAATCATGCTCAGTTGAGGACCTGTTGGCATGAATGAGCTTTTCAATGAATGTCAGTCAAGAGAATCATTGTTTAAACCCTGAAGCAATATTTTTTTTCTAACAAGGTATCATGGAGTAGCTCGATGGTCTGATTTATGGAAGATTGTCTTTGACATCACAGTAGTTCTGTGACTTGCTTGTTTACAAGAAGCAAGAACAACACCGTGAAAATAACTGAGTAGTCTACCACTTCATGTGTCTCATTGACATTATGCATGTAATTTTCACAGCAGAAAAGAAAATTAGTGGTAAATTCAAAAGACTAGGTTGTGCTTTTACAACATCAAACAGGAGTTTTGAGAGATTTGTTTCTTTTGTTTTAATGGATTAAGGTAGCATAGAAAGTTTTGTGTACAGAAAAAATGACGAGACAAGTTTCAACACAATCAAAACATTTGGCATATTTTCTTTCTCATGGAATGGACAATAAGTATTTTTTTAACCTTGTTGACCTGTGTCATTCCTTTTGGAGGGAAAGATACAAAGAAGATGGAGTATATTTGTTTTCATTTATGAACTAGTATTATAATTAACAAAATTCCATAGGCTACATCAGAGTACTCCTTGTAGTACACTCTAGAGAATTTGGACATTGAACAATGACATGTGTCTGCAATCGCAGTATCCCATAGGAGAGTTCTACTGCCCTTGAAGTGCCATGTTCTATCTCCTCATTTCCTTCTCTTGTACTTCTGACATCGCTGGGTTATTCTGCAGTCACATCAACCCTCTAGTTCCCTTTAATGAGTTTTGTTGTGGCCACTTGGTTTGGGTTTAGGTTTCTGTAGTGAAGTGTTGCTGTGACAATACTTATAATACCAGAGGCTTTTTTGAAGCACATTCTGGCCCAATTTCTGATACTTTATTCTCTGGCTTAATTCAAATAATTTGAAATAAATGTGGAAATAAAATCTGACAGTGATATGATAATTTTTATCGTTGTATCCTACTAAAACTCCGGTAACCCCTCTACAAATAAATGACTCGCCAGCCTTAATATCACTCCACCTACTTTACTCACTCTGGTTCCTCTTCTCCTGACCATACACTTCACACATCAAGCACCACGTGGTCAGTTAAGTAGTTCATGACCATGTGGAATGACTGCTTCATACCAAGTAGTGGGCAAGGCAGCTTTTTGTAGCATGCTAATGCTTTAGAACAGTTGTTTGGAATTATAGAAAAAGAAAAATATTCGATATTATCAATTTACTTTCAAACTAATGCACATACTTACTTATTCTTTCAAATACTGTTTGCCAAATTTATTACATGCATAGACTTTCCATCCATTACACTTATCTATGTTCTTTTTCTTTGACAAATGAACAAACTTTGGCTCTGACTTCTCTTCTTCCTGTACACAGACCAACAGAACATAGACAAGGACTGGCACAAATACACAAGGTTAGGAACTTTTGTGAATCAACAAAATTCAATACAGACAAATAAGCATATACATGTTATTTAGATGTATGTATATTAAATAGTCCTTGATATTTTAAATTTCAAGGTCTTAAGATGCATTATTTCTTACTATATTAGGTGAGGAAAATTACATTATAACATTGAATACAAGGGCATTTTGCATATATGTGACATGAGTGTGTGTGTGTGTGTGTGTGTGTGTGTGTGTATGTGTGTATGGGTAGGAAGTGAACCCATAGTCTCACATACAGTACCAAACACTCTACCACTCATCTGTGCCCCCAGAGTGAAAGGTTTTATTACTTTTTATTGATTGGTAAGCACTATAGGAAAACTATAACTGAATGCATGTCTATATAAACATAAAAGTGTATCCGGGTGACAAATGAATGATGGCAAGATAAAAAAATATTTAAAATGTATTTGGAACAAAACTAGTGGAGGATTTTACCCAGAGTTCTGCAGTCTTTACATCACCAAAGTACAGCAATCCTTCCAGCTGCTATTCAGACAACAACACTTTAAAAAGAAATATCAGGGTCGATATTCTTCCATAATATAGTTTTACAGAGTTGAAGCCTTTATTTACTTTCTTGGCATATCAAGAAATAGGGTTAGGGTTTTGCACATTTCAAAAACATCATTTTGTAACTAAGAATATGAAATTTTGTCAAATATTCTTTAAAAACCTGCACAAAAAATAAGATTAATTTATAAAGTAAATTTGTTACAATGATTATAGTTCTTTGAAAGAGTCATAACACATCAATTTATTTCTATCAAATGCCACATAATAGTGGTGAGTTTTAGTTCATTCAGTGTATATTTGGGGAGTCAAGAAATATCTAAGAATATAAAATCCCAGTGCCAAAATATAGAGAAAATAAGTTTCAAGTACAGAGTACATGAGAAAGCATGCCACAATATTTAAAGTAGAAGAACTAGAAATTATTACCCAACATTTAGAATTTCAGAGATGTAAATGGACTAATTAAATTGACTTTATCATTGAATAGATCATTTTTCCCCAGTGAGAAAATAGATGCTTAAACTCATGATTTCTGATTTCAAATAGCAAAATCAATGGCTAGCAAATCTGTCTAGTGAAGTTTTCAAATAATGAACTTATTCCTGTAAAGGCAACTTTTATCTTTCATAAAAATTCCAAGTTCTACTTGGAGAGCATAAGAAAGTTTATCACATGGTCACTAGCATAGATCAACATTAAGAATTATTCATGCCTTCTAGAAAACATATGCTTCAAATAATGTGTTTTGCAAATGTATCTCATGAAATGTCCTATTTATAAAAATCTCTCTAAATGCACATTAATTATTCCTTTCAAATATCATTTTCAGCAGCATTAAAGTGCCTTGATTTAAAGCACAATGGTAATAAGTACATTGTGCTAATCCCTTAATCTAATCTGTCAGCACTTCCTTCATTATAATATAATAATATTTGGAAATTCTGTTTCCTACCTGTTTTCTTTACAATGGTCTTACATCTGAGCAGGGGACATCATTCAGACACTATAAAGCTAAATTTATTTGAATATTGGTTTCTGTAATTCAATAATATCTCACATAATTTCAGATTTCAACATTAAAATATGTTTTATGGTGAGTAATATATTCTTATTGTGGGAAAATTCTCATTTATTCTTAATATTTGAATTGTGTTTTAAGACTATTACAATTCAAAATATTTAGTTCCCTTTAAGCAAAGCATTAGTAACTGCTGCAATATTTGTGTTGTCAAAGCTGATGCAGGTATAATTGAAAATGTTTCCAAAATGTATTTTTGTTCAACACAAATACAGTGAAAGAGGAAAGACATAGTGCAGGCAGATTATATAAACTCTTTATCTCCTACTTTAAAAATACATATTTGGATGGTTATATAACATTCCTGAAATAAATTCCCATATATTTATTTCTACATATAGAATTCATATAATTAAATTTGTATTTTTGAAAATATTGTGACATAAAGAAGCAAACTATTTTTCTATCTATGTAAAAGGCAGAAAATTGTTTTATTTTTTTTACTAATTTAGGGTAGAGATCTGCCTGCCTACTTAAACACCAGCACAAATCTCACCATGTTCCTCTGAAGGGGAAGTCCTCCATTCTCCAGTATAAGGGGGACTTGAAACTGAGATGATTCCGATCACTCTGAAATTTAAATACCTTAGATCTTTGTTCTGTCAAATTTTTATACTACAATTTAAAAGGTAACTGCAACCAAATATATACATACCAAAAGTGGAAAAGGGCACCTATGTCTTAGATTTTATGTGTGCACATTAGTGTTTGTGTGTGTGTGTATGTGTGTGTGTGTGTGTGTAACTGAAAGGAAGTTGTAGAAATCCATCTTTACTTAATCCACTGATAGACTATGTTATTACATGTCATTCCACTACATTAGGAAATGTATGGCTTTGGTTTTGATTTGGTTTGGTTTGATTTGATTTGAGTGAGAAGCTTTCTCATCTAGCACAGACTAGTCCAAACCAATTATCTAGCCCAGGGAGGTGACCTCTGAATTCCTGATCCATCAGCCTGAGAATCTCTGGATACTGGAATTAATCTCATGTGCCTCACATATTGGGCTTCAAATGTGGATTTTTAACTCTTTAATTGATTTCATGTTCCACATATGACCTATAAACAACCAAGAAAAACACTGCACGAGGCAAAGGTAGGATAAATTACATATTGCAAAAATGAAAAAGAAATGTTTTCTATTGTCAACATGACAGTATATGCCCACCTATAACCAACATATAGAAGGATAATTACCACATGTAGAAAAACAATCAAGGTATTTTCTTGTAGGATACCAAAGTTTGGATAGAGTATACATACAAAATTAATGATATTGGTTTAGAAGATTGATAAATACTATCTAAATCTATCATGAACAATATATACTCATGATTAAATTATAATATAAAATAATGACTAGATTAATTACTTTTTTATTGTTGTAATAAAATATCATAACCAAGACAACTTATAAAAGAGCATATAGTTTATTTGAGAGCATATAGTACCAGAGGGAAAATAGTCCATTACCATCATGACAGGGATCTTGGAAACAGGAAGGCAGGCATGGTGCTGGAGCAGTAGCTGAGAGCTTTATCCATATGAAGGAATCAGAAAACCAACACAAAATGGCATCAGTCTTTTGAAACTTCAATACCTGACTCCTAAGTGACACTTGCTCTAGCAGGCTACACCTCCTAACCCTCCGCAGACATCCACCAAATGGAGACCACGTATCCTGATATCTGTGACTTATGGCCAACCTTACAGTCAAGAGGTTGAGATGAGATTTTCCCTTAGGAATAAATGAAAAATTGGGACAGTGTGGCATGTTCCTGGAAATACTAAGTGAACAAGGAAGGTTTAAACATATTGTCCTGTTATTGATACTTGGTTTTCATTGTTTTTCAAATGAAATACTGAAACATATAAACAAAGATATTAAGAAAGGAAATAGTACACTGAAGATCTAGAACAGAATGAACTTCAGTGAACACATATTTCTCATAGTCTTAACTCATTGTCATATAAGTAAATATGTTACATATTTAAGATTAAAAGCAAAAGGCATATAACATACACAGGATAAAGTAAGCAGCTGTTCATATAAAAATTGTTGGAGGCCAAATGTTTTACTGGAATTTGTTAGTATGAAGTCAAACATACAGACTGAAAGCCTTTGCTATCTTTTGTTGGTTTTGGATGTCAGTGATTTTCCTTTTTGCCTAAAAATACTTGCTTATCCTGCTTAAGATCACATATTTCTTCCTGAAAATATATGTGGTAAGCCTGTTTAATTTTATTTTAAAAGAAAAAGTACTGTAAATTGTAATTAGTCCCCAAGCATAGCTTATTTTAGATGAATTACCATATATTACACTGTCTGTACAAAAACAAAACTATTTTTGATAGCATCTAAGATGCTTAAACAGTTTCATGATCCATACAGCAAGTATTACTGCTGTTAGCATGTAGTTGCTTTAGGTGATCACCTGGAATGTTTGTGTGTCTTATGAGAGACTATAGTTGGCATGACATAGCAAATAATAAGGTGAAAAAAGTCAAAATTAAACTAAATTCAAGAAATGCCCTATAATAGATTCTTTCAACAACTTAAATGGGCCATGAACTTTGGGAGACTTCAAGAAGGGAAGAGGGAACAAAGTTCAAATAATTGGTGCCATTTGATGAAGCATATGGGACATTTTAGACTCACTGCCATATGGAAAAGAATGAATAGACTGTGTCTTAGAGCTGCTGTAGACAGTTGGAAAGGAAAACACTGTTAAATCATCAGAGGTGATATCCAAACTGAAGGTAGACACGGTTATAAGATGAGTATTTGCAAGATAGGCATAGAGGTGTATGCCTGTGATTCCAATATTGGGGAGGCTGAGGCAGTAGGATCACAAGTTCAAGGCCAGCTTACATTACATAGTGAGGGGCTGCTTTAAAACAAACACAATTCAGAACTGTTCATTCTGCAAAAGAAAACTCCAGACAAGATCTTTGTGTGGTTTCATAATAGTTCTCAGGCTGTTTTGGAAAGAAGGTGCCTTATCACAATTGAGGCTGTATCTATGTAAACTTTCTTAGTAGCATCCAAATCATGGCCTATTTGTTTGCATTCAGTGCACTTTTTACAGTATCCACAGATGATTTCTGTGTTGTAACAATTTGGGATTGATTCAGCATTCTTTTACCACTTAATGTTGTTTACAATATTGGTTTGAAAGAAACAATGTCTGATATCTAAGTACATATTTCCTCGTGATGTCTACACCAATGTGTCTTAACAAGTCAAGTAGTAAAAGTTAATGCATGCTCTGTAAGCTAAAATATTAAAAGCCATGAAGCCTCCTGGACAGACTATCTAGGAGAACAGTGTGCATTGACTCTTAAGAAGAGTCTTATCTGCATGTGACTCTTAAGAAGACCTATAGTATTCAATCTAATGACACAGAACATGATCAATATCAAACAATAGCTTCTAAATGTCATTTTTAAAGTAACAATAAGAATAATAGTAGTAGTAGTTTTAGTAGTAGTAGTAGCAGCAGCAGTAGTAGTAGTAGTAATGATAATGGCTATGTGAAAAATAGATCACTCTAGATGTAGCAGCAGTAAATAAGATGAGCTAGAGGGGTCTGTCATACTAAAGTGTCCAGTGTTGTAGTCATTAACATGAATGAGATCCTGTTAGCTAAGGGCAAGACAATTGGAACATTTGAGGAGTAGTTTAATCTCCTATCAAGTCCATTTGTTCATGATTTTTTTTCTAAGACAAATAAGATAGAAAGAATGTAGAGAGGAAGGAAGAAAAGGAGGGTAGGTAAAAAGAAGAGAATGAAGAGATGGCCATGAAAACAAAGCACAGTGAAGGGGGCTCTTAGATATCTTTGTGGTTGAATTTAAAAGGAAAATTATCCACTGATAAAATCATTAGATCTATGGGATCTGTGCTTCAGATACAAGACCATACTTGTGTTAGTATGTGGATGTCACCATAGTGGCAGTAGTATTTGAGAGGCAAAAGCTGAAAACCACCTAAATAGTTATCCAAAGAAATAGTTCAATCACATTATCTTATGAAATTTTGTACAGCCACTAAAAGTCATGCAGAAGGGCTTTCTTAAATGACCTCTTGAGTTGCCTGAAGTTTGTATTTTGTTTGGTAAAGGAAATTACAGAGTAACATAGAAGGCATAATCCTATTGTTTTAGTAGGTCAAAACAATCTGTCAGTGTACAAAGCAGCCTATTTCCCTTTAAAACAGTAAGTCTGGAGTCATCTAAGACCTTATAACTTACAAAGGTAAACCTCAAGATTAAAACCTGGCAGCAAGTGAGGTGGGGGTCATCTGAGAGGAGACACTGATCACTCATCTCCCACCTTCTCATGTAATTGAAAGCTTCCCCATAAGGACATTTTGATTTGTAACATGTACATGAAGAAGAAAGACCATTCTCTATACCAGTTACACTGTTGTTTAGCTTCTATTTCTTCTGTCTCCTCAAAAGGTGTCAGGCAGCTAACAAGACTTGTCCAACAAACTATGTGTGGAATAACTATATGTGCCGATGCCTGGCTCAGCAGGATTTTATCTTTTACTCCAATGTGGAGGATGGTAAGTATATAAAAAAAAAACACTCTTATCTATAACTGATCTATATTTTAATTAACTTAATTTCATATTAAATTGTCACAATGTTCTATTCATCACTCCTTGAAATAAAGACCAACAAGTATATGTGCTCTATTCTTTTGATGTTAATTTTTAACTTCTATAAAAAGGGACATGACATGTTTATACACAGTTCTTTACTGAAAAACTAACAGGGGAGATCTTTTGAATCCATGTATTAGTTACCATATCCTGAACCAACTAAGTTCCAGTAAATGTGTCCTGTGTTTGTCTAGACTCAACCAATGGATTCCATGATGTCTGTGGATCCAACAAGGAGCTGGATGAAGACACCTGTCAGTGTGTGTGCAAGGGGGCACTTCGGCAATCCAGCTGTGGACCCCACAAAGAACTAGATAGAGACTCCTGCCAGTGCGTCTGTAAAAACAAACTTTCCCCTAATTCATGCGGAGCCAACAGGGAATTTGATGAGAACACATGCCAGTGTGTATGTAAAAGAACGTGTCCAAGAAATCAACCCCTGAATCCTGGAAAATGTGCCTGTGAATGTACAGAAAACACACAAA
The DNA here is from genome assembly GCF_008632895.1 of Mastomys coucha. NCBI lineage: Eukaryota > Metazoa > Chordata > Mammalia > Rodentia > Muridae > Mastomys > Mastomys coucha. The sequence continues at coordinate 194,321,141 of NW_022196905.1, forward strand.
AGTGCTTCCTAAAAGGGAAGAAATTCCACCATCAAACATGCAGGTAAGAAGTCTACATTAACAGCTCGGATTCCTTTGTGGAAAATGCAATGTTATCAACCTGAAGATGTTCACTCAATCTAGACCCGAAGCTGTTTATTAGAATGAAGTCAGTAAATACTCTCAGAAAAAAATATAATTATTCAATTCAATACTAATTGTTCTTGACACTAGATTTTTGTAAGATATTTGGCTTCTTTGAGATAGTTGTAATCTATAACCAGGCTGACCTAGAACTTAGCATCCTCCTCCCTTAGTTTCCTGAATACAGGGATTACAAGAATACATAAACACATTTAGTCTTTGAGACTTGATTTAACTACAGGAACATTAAGGCACAAAACAAAACAAAACAAAATAAAACAAACAAAGACAAGACTAAGTTCAAAACTACATCCTTGTTCTAGAGGGTAATGAAGGAGAGTCCTCTATAAATTCTCCTCTCTTCAAGGGTTCATGTATTCTTTGAGATATGCATTCAGCAATATATATCTCCAACTGCCAAGAACTATACTTCTGAGTATAATTTATTTTAAAGCTTAAAAATAATGGGCAGCACTATTTCCTGTAGAATTTGATCCAAAATGAAACATTTACACTAAATGCCTCTTGGGAACTAAATAAATATTCTAGCTTGCTTTCTGTTGCTGTTATAAAACACCATACCCAAAAACAACTTTGGGAAATTATGCTTGCAGTTTACAGTCTCTCAAGGAAAGTCAGTACAGGAACTGAAGGCAGGAATCAAAGGACATGTGAAGGAACACTGCATACTGGCTTAATCTAAGACTTCGTGCAAGGGTAAACTCCACCTGTCCAGAGATTGTATCATCCGCAGTGGACAGGTCCTTCATCAATTAGCAATTTTAAAAAATGTCTCACAAACATGAGCATAGGCTAATCTGATCTACTCAGTTCCTTATGTGAGGGTCTCTCTTGTCAAATGACTCTAGATTTGTCATGTCAATGAATGAAGCTAGCTATGACAATAAAATAAGATGCTGGTAGATGTTATTAAAACTGCAGAGATAACTTAATGGTTAAGAACACATGATACTCCTCCTTCAGAGAACCTGAGTTTGGTATCCAGCACCCACTTCAATCAGCGCATAACTGCCTTTAACTTTAGCTCCACAGGATCAAGTACCCTCTTCTGGCATCTATAGTCACCCACTTGCACATACTCACAGACAAGCATAGACACTCATAATTAAAGATGAAAAGTAAAATCATTAAAATTTACTCAAGATTCATTTTTGGAATATTACTTTACTTTACCTTTGTGGTTGTTTTGACTGAATGTATGTCTGTCTATCTGTGCACCATGTGTGTACCTGGTGCCCACAGAGGCCAGAGGAAGACACTAGATCCCTAGAACTTGAGTTAGACAGTTGTATGTCAACATGTAGATTCTGGGTAATGATCTTGGTCCTCTGAAAGAGCAGCAAGTACTTGACCACTGAGACATCTCTCCTGTTCCATCTTTTTTTTTTTTTCACTTTTTTCAGTATGGCTTTGTTTTCTTTATATCAAGAAAAATAAATGAGGCTCTTAGATTCAAAGCCATACTATACTGACTCAATTTATCTCTCATCTCAGAAAATGATACTGTTTAATCAAGACCTCTGATTTTGATATTTTTGTTATATTTCTCAATGTTGGTCTGGCCACCATGCCTCTTCTTAGCTTACTTCAGTATCACTAGCTCTGTCTTTCTTTTCTCTCAGCTTATGGAGATTACAGATTTCATCTGCTTTGCTATTCTCTTACTTTAATGCTGAGTACACTTTAGCCATCCTGCTGCTTTTCATGGTTATTCTGCTTCATGTGGATTGGGTTTTCTGTACTTTTCCATCTCTACTCTAAGCTGGGACTCTAGCCTGGCAGTGGCCTCTGTGTTTAATCCTCTTGGTTGCTGGATCCAATAAAGATCTTCAAATTTGTCTAGAAGTCTTTAATGTTGCCATCTTTCTAGTTTTATTCTCTTCTCATTACACATGAAATTGTGGTGTCTTGATTCTCATTAAATATTCTCTTTCATTGCATCTCTTTTTCCATCCAAATATGCCCTTTCTACATCTAAAAAAAAAGTCATATCCTTTTTATTTTTAATGTAGTATCCTCATGACTGTTGATCATTAATTAATCTAGTACCTTAATAAGTAGAGCCTATCTTTTGATTCTCAAGAGTATGTTCTCTCGTTTTAACTTAAAATTATGAAGATCTGTCATTTGTAGTTACTGTATAATGAGACTTCACTAAATCAAGGCATTTTGTTGACCACATCATTTTTCTTCCTGCATTGTTACAGAGTACCTTACAGGAATCTTAATACTCATTTAAAATATTTTTGAATAATATTCACTTTCCAATATTTCTTACATTTTCATACTCTACTTATCAAGTGATATTTCCAAAATAAAACATCACATCCAAAAGAATAACACTATTACATTTCAGCAAACCTTATTTAGCCATGTTCTACAGTGACACTTTTTTCAATGAGTCTAGTACAGGCTAGGCGGTGGTGACACATGCCTTTAATCCCAGCACTTGGGAGGCAGAGGCAGCCAGATTTCTGAGTTCGAGGTCAGCATAGTCTACAGAGTGAGTACCAGGACAGCCAAGGCTACACAGAGAAACCCTGCCTAGTAAATATTGCCGAATTTTAATTTTTTGCTACTGTATATAGACTAGCCAGACATCATCATTTTTCTATAGAGAATTACCACATTAACTAAGTAGATTACGTTTATGACCTTTCATAAAGTATGAAGTATTATGATCTTTCATAAAGTACTTTCCTGCTGTTCTGGTATTAAAAGTTGAAGCTGGTATGTTGGGGCAAATGGACATGGAGCGATACCCCAGCCATGAACTATATCCCTAGGCTAAGTATACTTAGCAACTCTTTGTGTGTCCATTTTTCTAAGTGTATTGTTCTAAAATTTCTGGTGTCAAATGGATGGAGCAAAAGAGAAAACTGTAAAATAGATACACATTTCTTTTCTTAATGTTTATTACAATGGAGTAAGGTAGAGTGAGTTTTCATACTGCCTTAATTATCAGGGGTCTTTGACTACTAAAAACTATACATCTTTATTTCTAAAAGGAAATTACATTCATTATGTAACCATGAATATTTTAAAATTTCTTAACAAGATATTTATACTGTCTTCCTCCAAGGTTCAGAGAACATTTCAAAAGAGAGGGCTGAAGGAATCTAAGAGCTAGCAAGGTAGAGGAAATATCTGTAAGCCATGAAACCTGTAAACTCAGAATAGTTATAGATGCTCTTACTGAGTCTACAATAAAGCAGGCCAATGTGGGGCACTGATGGAAGAAAGGCTAAGGGGACAGAACCCCTCACTGCTAAAATCTTTGTCCCTGAAGGATTCAAGGAGAGATGATTCATTGCCATCTGTCACGTACCCACTCAGGATTCCCCTACCCAGGCCCCAGTGGATTTTTCTAATCCAGGGATCACTCAGCTGGACATGATTAAACTGGATGGTTCATAAAGCAAAATAAAAATCAAGAATGTGTGAAAGTGGCTGTAAGGGAGGAAAAGAGTAGAAGGTGAGAGAGTAATCCAGACTCAGTAGATATACACATGAAATTATCAAAAATTAATAAAAATTAAATACTTTAAATAAATTTTAAAAATCATTAGCTACCCTTTATTGATTATTTACATTTCAAATGTTATTTCCCTTCCCAGTTCCGCCTCCACAAAGCCCTATCCCCTCCGCACTCCCCCTGAACCTATGAGGATGTTCCCCAACCCACCCACCTACTCCCACCTCAGCACCTCAGCATACCCTTCCTTTTAACATCAACTGAGATGAACTTTTAATTGTTTCAGGCTCTCTTTAGTGCACTTTTTCTTTCTTTCCTGCCTCTAACATGGCTAGACAGACTCATCTTCCAAGACTCTCTTCAAAGCTAGAGTCAATTCATTATAGCAAACAACTTCCAAAACTTAAAGGATCAGTAATCTGTCCTTTCACCACTGCTAGCAACTGAAAGTCTCAAGTGAATGGAGAAAGGCACTATCAGTTCATGCATTCCCTCATGATCTGGAATACAGGTAGAGAGAGAGAGGAGTTACCCACCATCATCCAGCCAGCTGCTGAGTAAAAACACAAGAGGCTGGATGGGGCGGCTTGCCAAAGGTTCTGGTCCTGCCAAGATGGCTGTGTTTAATTGCCTGGAAGTCTGGGTCCCATGCACATCCCAGACTTTTGTGAATGTTGCTATGCTTGTGTGATCACAGGAAGTCAGCAGACCTTAAATATTCACTTTCAAACTTTCTGTTCTATGTTACTTTCATCCACAAAGCAGAAAAGACTTCAAAAGAACTAGTGCTCTCAATAGTCCCTCTCCCCACTGCTATGTCAGCAAGTGAGCCATGTTTTTTAAAGGCTTTTCCATTCCTCAACAATTCTGTAAACCTAAGCACATACTTAAATATTTATAAGCCTACAAACACATTTATAATAAAGTTAGTAATTTTTCCTGGTTTAAATTGAAGAAAACAGAAAAGCTTTCTGTGGCATCTTGACTTGCTACCTTGGTCTTCACCATGTGTCTTTCTCTCTGTTTGTTTGTTGGGTTTTTTCCTAGTTGTTACAGAAGACCATGTGCAAATCGACTGAAGCATTGTGATCCTGGACTGTCATTTAGTGAAGAAGTGTGTCGATGTGTCCCTTCATATTGGAAAAGACCACATCTGAACTAAGATCATACCAGTTTTCAGTCCACTATTTTAGTGTCTTGAAGAACTGTTGCCACATTAGAACTGTCTGTGCACAGAAAGACTCTGTGAGACCATGGTAACAGAGGCCCAAGTCTGTGTTTCCTGAACCATGTGGATTACAACGGGAAAGGACTGGCACTCATGTGCAAAAAACCTCTTCAAAGACTGGTTTTCTGCCAGGGACCAGACAGCTGAGGTTTTTCTCTTGTGATTTAAAAAAAGAAAAAAAAGAATGACTATATAATTTATTTCCACTAAAAATATTGTTCCTGCATTCATTTTTATAGCAATAACAATTGGTAAAGCTCACTGTGATCAGTATTTTTATAACATGCAAAACTATGTTTAAAATAAAATGAAAATTGTATTATAAGCTGTGAAGTTCAGTCTCTTGCCATCTTACACTATACTCAGGTTTCAGAAAATGAAGTGTCATCTTCCAAAATTTTCTCATCACAGATTTATGAGTTGCCTTTCAGTTTTCAGTGAAGAGTGATCTTCAGACTCTAAGCACATGTCATTTCCATCCACTGTGTCCATTTACTGTCTTGACAGAGTAGATAAGGCCTCCATTTTCAAATCTGAGGAAAAGGCAAAGAGAAAAAAATTAATTTGGCCACAACAAGATGTTTACTTTTTAAATGTGATTAAAGAGGAAAATCATGAAACTCCCAGTCAACGTCTCTGCATCCAACAAGACGGCATGATCCATCTTCACCCAATGTTCTCCATCTTTGAAATTCACACAAAATCCAAATCATTTTCAACTCAATTGTTCTTAAGGTGAAACAAATAGATACTGTATATTACTCATTCTCCATTTGAAAAATCATTTTTAGATTTCATACATTTTGAATATATCTATTATTTTAGCAAATGAAATGAAATCTTTGCTTCACTCAGTAAGCCTTCTGAGGCTTTCTAAAGAAGGTTGGAACTTGTTACAGTGACTGTTATATATTAGCTTGAATGTCAATCTAAATCTTTGGCTTCTTAAAGTATACTGGCAAACCCAAACAATCAAAAAAAGTCACTAAACTAAAAATTAAAGCCAGAAGTATTTCAGAGATTAAGCATTTATTTGTCCCTAGAGATGTAATAATTTTGATTGAAGAGACAGAGTAGCATAGACAAAGATAATACATTGTGATAGAAGCTTGCAAACAATTTTATGTGGACCATAAAAACACCACTTCAACACACTATAAAAGATGTGTGTGTGTGTGTGTGTGTGTGTGTGTGTGTGTGTGTGTGTGTGATACAGACAGACAACGGCTGAAACAGAACAGTTGTTTAGAATAGGCACATGTGTGATTTAGAATAAAAGCTAACAATCAGAATGAGAATGTTCTTAAATTCTGCAGGAATCCCAAGATACCATGGTTGATCCAAAAGATAAAGTTGAGAAAACACTAGAAGCTCACAGCAACAGCTAATAGATCTAAAACTTGGAAAGTTTCTAAGCAGCATTTCATGTCTAGAAATCTAATACTGTATACTCAGTCTGAGAGGTTGTAGGCAAAAATGTTTTGCTAAGCAGTTGTGTAAGATGTAGCTTCCAGATTGTTTTTGAAGGAGGTTTTAATATTTACAAACTGCCTAAGTAAAACTGATTCCATTATTAGGACATCTAAAAATACCACCTTTCCTCAATATGTGCACCCCTTAGAACAGAGTGGAATGGTGTGAATATGTGATTAAATCTATCAGCATATGTCTTAATGGATGGAGAAAGGGGCCATGAACTTACACATCTTGCTTCTGAAGGAATGTCACTCTGAGGAGAATAGAGACTCCACATGAGAGAATGCATATAGTAGAACACTTTTACCATAGTGCCAGAACTTTGAAGAACCGTTCTAAGTTTCATCGACCTAGAAGTGCTAGAAGTGCAGAAAAGAACGGAGGAAAATATGCTTGACACTTCTATGTGTTACTCTGCTGTCTGCAAAACATGAGCTTTCATTAGAAGATATTCCAAAAGATGCTTTCTGAGTTTATGTTCTAAATTAATACATTATTTTATCCTTTAAAATGAACATGACACCCAAATAACTAAGAAAACCAGTGACATATTGTAGACCGTCACCTTTAATTACTAGCTGTTTGTGTGTTCTCTTGGTTAGTTTCTACCTGGGTAGTGACTGTTGTTAATTTATAGGAACTGTGAAGATGACAACTCTTTGCTTAAAGAGTCATGCTGTGGAAGAAGAATCCAATCTAATTGGACACTGAATTGTAAATTGTGAAGCAAGTTAAATTGTGACATAGCCATGTCTCTCTGCAAATCACCAAGCTCCCTGGATCTCAGTATATTAAGCTTTGAAGGGAGAGAACTGCATTAAAGTTGTGTTTAAAGCCCTGGCTCTAATGTTAGAGCAGTTTGTCTTAACTATAGTAGGAATGTTTCCTGGAAGCATCTTTTCAATACTTCACATATGAAACTGTAAACCAAAACTCTGTCTCTCTTATGTTGTCCTTATAATTTGCTCTTAAATCCTTAGGTAGTATAGATAACTCAGAAGAGCTGTTCATCTGACTTCTTAATGCCAAAGACTGCCACTTATAGAAGCAGATTCTTTTTATCCTTTCTGAAATATCTTAAAACAAACAAGACCATGCAACTTTTGTAAAATGATGTTGAGATTTTGAATCCTTTCAGTCCAAATATCACTCAAATGTTATAACTAGTACTTAATCCCAGGAGGGGACTTTGAAGCAGAAATTGACTTTGAACTGTTGCTGCTGTCTGCCATCCATTCAGACCACAGCATTTGGGTATGCAATCAGCAGAATTTAGCACATGCAAATTTATAAGTATAGGGGCCAAAATGCTCAAGACAGTGCATTGGATTGACTCATCACTTGATTGGATACCAAGCCCAAGACATGGCTGTGTACAACAATGATAAGTGTTCAATTTGATGAACTAACTAGACTTCTCAAAGCTCCCAGAAACTAAACCACCAACCAGAGAGTATACATGGGTGGGTCCATGGCTCCTGCTACATATGTAGCAGAGGATTGCCATATCTGGCATCAGTGAGAGGGAATGTGCTTGGTCCTGTGGAGGCTGGATGAAGCAGAGAAGGAGGATGCTAGAGGGGTGAGGCTGAAGTGGGTAATAGATGAGGAAGCACCCTCGTAGAGGGAAAGACAATGCAGAGGGGGTGAAGAGTTTGCAGAGGGGAGATCGGAAAAGGGGACAACATTTGAAATGTAAATAAATAAAATGATTAATAAAAAGAGAAGATAATTAAAACCTTTAAAACCTTGTTTTTCAAAAATTTTTAGATTTTTATATTTTTTTCAAACATCTAAGTTTTGATTGATTTCTGGAGAAAGAATGTATTACATACTAAATGCCATACTTAGTTTTAGTGATAAGACAAGAATAGCTGTTCGTGCCTATGATTTCAGCACATGGAGGGTGAGACATGAGGATTGTTGTTAGTTCGCACTCAATGGGCCAGTTCCAGGAGACACTGAGATACATTGTGAGAATTTCTCTAGAAAGCAGAAGATAAATTGAAATATATTTTATTTACTTATTTTTTTCAATACAGGATCTCTTGAAGCTGAGGCTGACCTTGAACTTCTGATCCTGCTGCTTTCACCTCCCATGTTCTGTGTCCTCAGGGTTAGCTTTGTTACAGCAAAAAGGAGAAAACAGTTACTGCAGGTTTCCACACACAGGTTTCTGCAAGCTTTGTGGCAATGCTTTCCTGTTCTGCTACAGCCATTCTATATTTTTAAAAATCTTTTTGAAAAAATGAATCATTTTTGAGGAGGGGGTTGGTTTGGTTTTTGAGACAGGGTTTCACCATGTAGCTCTGGCTATCCTGGATTTCACTCTGTAGCTCAAACTCACAGAGATCCACCAGCCCCTGCTTCCCAAGTGCTGGAACTAAAAGGCATGAGCCACCACTGCCCAGCTCAGTCTTTCTTCTATGTAATACATATGCATAGCTTCAGTAGAATTCTATTAGGGATCTTACTATGCCTACAAATTGTAGTGGTATGCTTCATATTTTCTATTAGGAATTTTTATGATGTGTGTGTGTGTGTGTGTGTGTGTGTGTGTGTGTGTGTCTGCAGAGGGCAGAAGACAGTGTTGGATTGAGATACTAGGAGTTAGTCAGAGCCCTCACAGGCACAAAGCTAGGCAAAGGGGACACAAGCAAATAAAAAATATGGCAAATTTGTAGCTTTTTCCTCAGCTTCCAGACCAAATGACAAAGGCTTAGCAGCTGAGGACGTGTCTGAGGAGCTCTTGTTCCCATCAGTAAGCCTCCCACCTGCTCCTGTGACTGCTCTTGTCCAGTTAGCATGATCAGGTAAGTTTAAAGCCAGATCAGGACATGTTTACCCAAAGGTGCTGTTGGCCCATCAGATTTTCTGCCTTTGTTGAAACTGGCTAACATGGGAAAAAAGACTACCGAAGTTATTTAAAACGCTGAGTCCTCCAAGATAGGCCAGCCAAATCTTCTTTGCAATGAATCATCTCCTCTTCTTTTTCTTTTCTTCCTCCTCTTTCTCTATGCTTTCTCCTCCTCCTCCTTCTCCTTCTTCTTTTCCTTCCTCCTCCTCCTCCTTCTCCTTCTTCTTTTCCTTCCTCCTTCTCCTCTTTCTCCTCCTCCTCCTCCTCCTCCTCCTCCTCCTCATCATCATCATCATCATCATCATCATCATCATCTTTACCTCCTCCTTCATTTTCTTATCCTTTTCTCTTCTTCCTCCTGGCCCCTCTCAGCTCAGCACTTCTTCACTTTCAAATAAAAAGTGTTGTTAATATATTGGTTTTCCTGCTGTGTCTGATATATATATATATCCCTGATGCTACCTATTGTTTCTGAGTTTGATTTTCTTGCCTTTTAATTATTTAACTGACAGGGGGAAAAAGTGAACCTAGAAACCTTGCATGCTAACAGGATCCCTTGAAACTAGAATCACTAGCAGTTGTTGTGAGCCTCCCACAAAGGGTGCTGGGAATTGCACCCTGTCCCCTGCAAGAGCAACAAGTGCTCTGATAGTTTTATCTTCTTTCCGACCCTCTTTACAGTTTCTAAGGAACCATTTATTTCTCTTTGTAATCATTCTTCCTTAAACAGTAGCTCTTAGCCCTGATTTTGTGTTTGTGTGTGTGTGTGTGTGTGTGTGTGTGTGTGTGTATGTATATTGTTTTGTTTCTTTTTGTCCATGTTCTGATGCTTCTAATCTTTAAAATGTTGGCAAACACTGCTCTAAGGAAGGAGGAGGAACACTGGGAATGAAATGCAACTTTTTGGTATCCAAGATCAAAACGTTCCCAGCTTCCTCTGATTCTATCCTAGACTTTACACCAACAGACAGGGATTCATTTTAAAACATTCTTTCTCTTTATATTTTCTTTTAGTTACCACACAAAATAATAGTTCTCATTATGGCCTTCATTTTCACACTACCTTGTTGCATGGTTCTCCCCCCTCACCACTCTCTCCTATTCCCTGCTTCCCTTCTACTCTCACAATCCCCCACCATTTCCCTGATGTTGATATGATGGAAGTTCACACTTTTCACAGAACATACTGTCAATAAAGTATCACTGACCTGAATTTAGAGTTGTTACTAAGATGAAGGGAAAATGGAATGAGAGATGAACTGAGAGAAAAAAGAGATCAGGTATAAAGACAGAGAAATAAGATAAGATAACAAATACAAACAAGAAAGAATAAAAGCAGAAAAATAAAACATTCAAGAATTTACTGTGTTGCACAGGGGTTCAGAAGACATACAAACTCTTAAAATGCATAGAAATATTTCAACAATTTATGAGCAAGAATGACAAAATGTGTATGTTCTATTGCAACAATTTTGAATTGGACCATTTTGCTTTTATGAAAATTTCAATGTTTCAGTAAAAGTTGAAATATAACATAGAAAAGTTGTTATAAAATACTTCCACTCTATTTTCCACATGGACCTGCTTAATGTTACTTAATTTCCCATCATTCCTAGTGATGCCCCCACGTTTGAGAAGGTCATTTGGAGAGCTAAACTGTCTCTTCCCACACAGATTAAGGACAGATGTTTTTATGTGAAAGTTCAGATCAAGTGAGAACTTCATTATCTTTCTCACTGTGTTTTTTCTCCTACATGTTACATGACTTGTCTCCCCTTGTGTAAGCTAACAAGTTCTTTGTTCTCGTGACATCAGGGTATGCAATCCTGATGCACAATTTGCTTTACAGAGCACATACATTAGCCATAAAGTAAGTGTGTACATGCCTGCTGTAGCTACAATGTGTATTCAGACTCTTTGCTTCATGTGTCTAGGGTTTGCTAAAGAGGTGTAGATTGTGAGGTTTTTTTTTTGGACACTCAGTCCATTCTCTTTCTGCTCCCAATTTCTGTTACTTCTAGAAGGTGTTTTTGATAATTATAAAGGATTGTCTCTCAGTTTTGAATAAAACACCTCTAACTGGAGACTGTTAAAAAGCCATTCATTGGACCAAAAATCTCCCAGTTGATACAATAGCATAAAATTAAAGGAGAGGTGGTCTGTAGCCACATTTTTTCTGCCCCTACAGTAATACTTACATTTGCCACACTAACTCACATGCCAAGTTAGGAATCAGATTATTGATACTTTATATAAGACAGTCCTGTGGTGGTGGTGGT
>NW_022196905.1:194332689-194345059 GCF_008632895.1 Mastomys coucha
GTGGTTGTGGTAGTGGTAGTGGTGGTGATGATGATGAATTCATTTTATCTATATCAAATATTGGGAGAACTGGTTTTAAAAGCCCCTTGCCAATTATTCTTTTCCCTAGACATTGATATAAAACATAGGATATGCTTTACTAAGTTATTTTAGGAGCATCTTACAATGCAGTGAATACTACCTCACAGAAATACATACATGTCTACAATTATGTCAAAATCATGTAGCACTGATTCTCTTCCCATCAAAGGAATGCATATTTGGTGATCCTGGGGGAGGACACCACCCTGCCATCAAGAAAGAGATTGAACTCTTATTTTCCAACTTAAAGCAAAGAATGTCTGACAAACTCTTTACAGGTGTAAATTAACTTTAAAGAAGTAAAAATACATTTATTTTATAGCATTGGCGTAAGTGCAAATAAAACTCAAGGTGAACTGGGCCAGAATGTTCTTGGAACTACTTCCTTTAAACCATGCCCTCACCTTAAACCATAGGCATTATTTGTAAAATTATTTTTACTTAATAAAATATAATTATATGATTTCTCCTTTCTCTCCCTTCTCCTACCTTCAATCCTTTTCATGAATCCCTATTCCCTTTTAATCATGTTTACATTCACAAGCACTATTCTTACACAAATTCCTATTTCTTAATTTTGTCTGCCTTTGTGAAAAGCTGTTGTACCAAGGACATCAAGTTTCCATCCCAGATTTCCCCATTTAGCTATATCTAGATTTCTCAGAAGGTTACTATATACTCAATTCCCTTTTAAGATGTATTTTTCATCTATATTAGTTTGAGTTTCCATTAAACAATACCTAAGGTTTGGGCTAAAAGAACACAAATATATTTTTAACAGTTCTAGAAGTCAGAAATCTAAGATCAAGAAGTCACATGGTTGCGTTCTAGTGAGATCTCCCAAGTTGTTGCTTGCCACCTCCTGTTAGCATTCAAACTGTGGACATGCTTAGGTCAACTAATAGAGATCTCCTCTGCCCCATTATGAGTAAGGAACACTATAACTTTTCTTCTCCATTTGGACTGACTGCTCCATTTTAGCAGAGAAAAGGCTGGGTCCATTGTCAGTTTTCAATAAATATGACTGTTTCAACCTTATGAGATTTTTAAATTCCTCCAGATGCTCCCTAACATCTGTCTGACAGTCTGTTTTCAGTGTTTTTAATAAAAATTCTCAGATGTACATAGAAGAAATGAGAGAGTTCTAACCTGTCAGGTGTGATTTCTATCCCCATACCCCACTACCCTTTTAGAAAGTCACAAATTATGCTTTGCTTGTCAGCAGGCAGAAGGGAAAGTTGAAGGGTCCTCCATAGATCACATTGTTCAGAGAAGGACCCAAAGATTACAGAATTTACAGTAGAATTCATGAGTCACAAACCAGGAAATATAAGAAACCCCAGAGATGTTGTTTGACTAAGGAAAATGTGTTATTACTTCCTTCTATTCTCATGGTACTTTTATTGTTGGTAATTAGGTAAAAGATATAAGATCTCTATGAAAATTTTAAAAAAACATTTTGGAGTGGAAGACAAAATGCAGACTGGTAGAGCACCATCTCAACAGATACATCTACAAAAACAATGTTACACCTAAGGCTACAGGATCATGGCATTTAGTGTATCAGAAAGACAAAGAAGTGTAGGATCAGAGACTTTGCTATGAGAGTGTGTCTCCTAGGAATGTCAGAAGGTACAACCATAAGGTCTCACCAGCATAGCTTCCTAAAGATAAGTTCATATAGAAAATCAGCAGTATATATGATAATGTGGATGGAGAAGTGGAGCAAGAGCCTCAACCTTACACAAAGAACTACAGGCAACTAAGAAATGCTGAGAACAAGAGAGAAATAGTGTTTCCCTAGGAAGAAAACACCAATGTTTATCCAATAATGGTTTATCCAGTGTCAAGTGGTCATCCTTGAAAACATGCATATAAGTAATATATGCAGACTGAACAGATTGTGTTCATGCATTTGAAATGTAGATAAAAAAAATCCAATAAAAGAAAAATGCACAATATAACTAAAATAATATACATATATCATATATTAAAAAATTGATGTAAAAAGAGAGCATGAATTTTACCAAAAGTATATGTAAGTATATGGGTATATGGAAGGATTTTGAAGCAGGAAATGGAAGGGAGCAATAAAATAATTAATATTTCAAAATAAATAAATAAACATTATGAAAACCTTAAAAAATAGAATAGTTCTTATATAATCCAAGCTCATTTTCATGAAAGATTAAAAGTTAATAAAGTGGGGGGTCATTAGACATGATAGACTTATGCTTTAACTATAATTCTGTTTTTTTGTGTGCATGCAGTCATAAACTGCTTAACTGGACTTTCCTAGTAGAAAAAGTTCTGATCAATGAAATTGGATATTGGCTTTCTTGCAGGTTATAATGCCATCTATGATTTCTAAGCAGAGGTCAAGTAAGTTGCCAGTGACAAAGGAAATTTAAAATATTGTATTCGACAGCCTTCTACATAACGTAAACAGCACTTTAAGATTTCTTTTACAGTTTGTGTGTGTGTGTGTGTGTGTGTGTGTGTGTGCAACCATACCCATATTTATGCTCATGTGTACAGATGGTTTCAGGGTCCAGAAGATATTTTGCAGCAGGATTTATACACAGTTGTGGGCCTGGATGCTCAAACCAAATTAGGGTCTTCTGCAAGAATACCAAGACCAAAGGCTGCAAAAGGTCACTGCTGAGTTCCTCACAGCATTCCAACCCTGAAGCATGGCAGCCATCCTTTCTAATGACTCTTTCTTGGCTATCCATGACAACTATCGGTGATCACTGGCCTCCTTGCCCAGCAAGAGCTTCCATGGAAGCTTTGAGTATCCCAAAGATGCTTTGACCTATCACTCAGTTTTCCCCAAGGCCAAGCATGGACACTAGTGGGCTAGCTTCATTTTCGGGACATCTTCCTTCTAATTCATGCCTAAAGTGTTGGAATCTCCTAAGCAGAGTTAACATCTGCAAGCCCCTGTCAGCCTCTGAAGCATGGTTTGGTGACTAAACCACTCAAACCATGAAGAGGGATCAAGTAATTCGTCTTGGCCAGGCCAACACCAGAATCCAGTTCTGACACTGTAGAATCACAAACCAAGCCAAGTTTTATAGGTACTAGACTGGAGTCCCACTCACTCCACCATGTAAGCTAGGCAGGCAGCTGCAAGCAACAGTTGCCAGCAAGAGTTTGAGAGAGATCCCTCTTCTCTTACAGCACTGAGCTTTCCTGACCCATAACTGGGCCTTGCACCAAGAAGAAAATAGACAGCCATCAAACACCTGACCTTAGAAAAAAGAATGCTAACTGCTCCCAACTGTTGAGCAATCTCTCCAGTTCTGTAATATATGAAAACTTACCCAATGGGTAAAATATCCTTTATTACTGTATCAATTCAATGTTAAATGTTTGATGAGACTCACTAAGGTTTTTTTGTTTTGTTCTGTTTGTTTTTGTTTTTAGAAATCTTTACTGAGAAGGCTATTACAAATGAAATAGAATTTCAGAACTTTAGACAGCAGCTTTCCCTTCAGAGTTGTGACAAGCCCTGCAAAGACAGTAAGGGCATGGTTTTGATCCATGTAGTTCCTCCCTGACTTTCCTCTTTTCATATGTGCAGTCTGTTGACCTCATCTATTTTCAGAACAAAATGACTTTGAATCTCTTGGAGCCTCATGAATTTTCTATGACAGCTATTTATATTTATATGAAGCCAGACAATTTCAAAGCCTCTAAAATATTTTCTCCCTGGCTACATACATTCAACTAGACAACACTTGAGATGGTATCTAAAAGAAAATCTTAGTTGCCTCAGACCAAAGGAATGGATTTCATTGAAATGTTCCTTTCCATCAGTGCATTGCCTTGTGAAACTGTTATGTGCTGCTATACAAATTTAACTCCATTGGAAATTAAATGGGCACAATTGAATGCCAGCCAAACTTGTAGAAAAATATGAGCTAACAATCAGAAGGTTCCATTTTGTGATGATTTAAGTGACCTTAGCCCTTGGACTGCTGCGTGAGTGTAAGGCTAATATAAATGACAGAAAAATTAACAAGTCTGTTATATTTAATCATTTCATTTATTAAGAAGTTTGTTGTATTTATCAATTTTTCTTATCAAGTTAAATCTTTATTGTAGTTAATAATCTATTCTCCTTTGGAAATATGGCACCCAGGGCCATCTACTAAGATGAAAGACATAAAGCAAGAATAGGCGAGTGATCAGAGTCAGGGCATCTCCTAGAGGATGCAATCATAACCACTAAATTGTATGTGTGGTGGTTTGAATATGCTTGGCCTAAGGATGGCACTATTTGGAGGTGTGGCCTTGTTGAAGTAGGTTTGACCTTGTGAGGAGAAGTGTGTCACTATGGAGTGGGCTTTAAAGCTCTGCCCAGTGTAGAAGAGTCAGTCTTCTCCTAGTATCCTTCAGATGAAGATATAGAACTCTCAGCTCCTCATGCACTATGCCTGTCTGGATCCTGCTATACTTCCTGCCCTGATGATAATGGACTGAATTTATTAACCTGTGTCTTAGTCAGGGTTTCTATTCCTGCACAAACATCATGACCAAGAAGCAAGTTGGGGAGGAAAGGGTTTATTGAGCTTAAACTTCCACATGGCTGTTGATCACCAGAGGAAGTCAGGAATGGAACTCAGGCAGGTCAGGAAGCAGGAGTTGATGCAGAGGCCATGGAGAGATGTTTCTTACTGGCTTGCTCCTCCTGGCTTGCTCAGCCTGCTCTCTTATAGAGCCCAAGACCTCCAGCCCAGGGATGGCACCACCCACAAGGGGCCATACCCCCTTGATCACTAATTGAGAAAATGCCCCACAGCTGGACCCCATGGAGGCACTTCCCCAACTGAAGCTCCCTTCTCTGTGATAACTCCAGCCTGTGTCAAGTTGACACAAAACTAGCCAGTACAACCTGGAAGTCTTCCCCAACTACATTTTGTTGTTTATAAGAGTTGCCTTGGTCATGGTATCTCTTCACAGCAATGGAAACCCTAACTAAAACAATACATATTCCAACTTCTTACTCATAATTAGGTTTGTACTATCAGGATGATCTAGAATTCTCGAGATGCTACACTTTAGTTTCACTAGCTTTTAGATGTCATCGCACCCACTTCTAGACAACAATTACTACTTCTTTTATTTTTACAGTATATAACTACATCAACCCCTCCTTTTCTCATTCCTAGCACTCCCATATGTCCATCTGTCTTCTAAATGCATGGCTTCTGTTTACCTCAACTGTCATTACATGTTTACATACACAAATATTTCAGTATTTCCTTATTTTGTTCTTCAACTTTGCTGACAGTAAGTTTAAAGTTATAGTTACTGTGACTTGTTACTAGATATTTAGTGTTTAAGACTTTTTTATTCATGGTCAGGAAAGAACCCAGGATCTAGTGTCCACTTTGCAAACAACTTCACCATTGAATTGCACTCCTAGCCCCAGTTCACAACTTTCACACAGAATGTATGTGCATATTTTCTTATTCACTTAGCTTAGAATTGATTGAACCATTTGAAAATGAAGACTCTAGTTATTTTTCAACTCTAGAGTTATATCTTTTGTAATATGTGTTGCAAGGCACCTTCATATGACTCCCAGTATTCCTCACTTTCTGATAGCCATACCCTTATTGCATCCCACTGAAGTCTGTACCAAATTGGTCTACTGCAGCATAAAGACAGTGAGTAAATGTCCCTGCTGAGAATGGATGATGTGGCATTTAGTTCTGCCTTGAGAATGCCTACATACGATTTCATATTTCTCTCTTGGATTTCTCGCTGAAGGGAAGGCTGTGCTATGAGCACCTCAGCGGAGGAGCCATGATGAGTTAGCTTGACCTTGGTTGCTCAAGAAACAGTCAGGCTGAAAGACCATAGCTACTGTCATCATTCTGGCTCCAATCTCATGAAAAAACTTGTGAGAACCAGGCTTCCAACCCATGGCAACTATAAGAAAATTAAAGTACAGCATCTTAACCCCTTTGGTTTTAGGATAATTTGTTAATACAAAAATAGAAGTCTTATACAATCTGCTTTGTATTTGTTATCTCTGTCTTTGTTTAATCTTCTAGAATTCCTCTTTGTGACATTTCCTTTCTTAAACACATCATACTAAATTTGTTGTTTCTCTTACAGTTTTTAAGCATTTCATATTTCTTCCTTGAAGCTTTGAGCTACTTTTTTCCTAGATAGTCAATATTATTCAGGTTTTCATGGGGTGATTCTTTTGTAGTCATCTCCAATTGTTTAATTTGGAAGCTATATGTGTGACTGTTTAGATTCTCATGAGCCATTGCTGACATGTATAAAGTTATCTGACTCTGCAAAAATACCTAGAGAAATTGGAATTGAATCATTTCATGATATAGAAACTTCAATCATCACATGAAAAATTCTCCAATTTGGGGAAATAGATCATTAGTGCAAGATGGACATGGGCATCCTCAGAGGCGGCTTTAGATGGAAGAGTCTTGCCTTTGCCAAGAGACCCTTTACAGTATTTCTGTTGAGTTCAGATGCTACTGATGAGTCTTCTGTTTTCCTTTCCTCCCTTCCTTCCTTCCCTCTGTCCTTCTCTCCCTTCCTCATTCCCTACCTTCCTCCTTTCTTCCTTCTTTCCTCCCTCCTTCCATTCCTTCCTTGTATCCTTTACTAAAGGTGCTATGGATCAGACCAAGAGTATCAGGAATATTTGGTGATTTTCAAATGTTACATAACCATTCTGTACAATTTCTTATGTAGCCAGCATGTAAGAAACAAAGAAACCCTCACCTTGAACAGGAGAGACCTCAAAAACCCTAAATCACCTTTTACTCTATTTCATATACAGAACCATGTACAGAAAAATGCAATGACAATAGACA
Organism: Mastomys coucha; assembly: GCF_008632895.1. NCBI lineage: Eukaryota > Metazoa > Chordata > Mammalia > Rodentia > Muridae > Mastomys > Mastomys coucha. The sequence continues at coordinate 194,339,631 of NW_022196905.1, forward strand.
TAGGCAAAAATAAAGTGATCTGATGATCATTTTTACTAAGTATTTTTTAATTTCTAAATTTAATATTAGACATAATTCTAAAGATATAGTATACTGACCATAACATTGACTTCATGAAATTCTTAGGCAAATGGATGGAACTAGAAAATATCATCCTGACTGAGGTAACCCAATCACAAAAGAACAAATATGGTAAGCACTCACTGATAAGTGGATATTAGCCCAAAAGCTCGGATACAATTCACAGACCACATGAAGCTCAAGAAGAAGGAAGACTAAATTGTGGATACTTTGGTCCTTCTTAGAAGGGAGATCAAAATACCCATGGGAGGAGATACAGAGACAAACTGTGGGGCAACAACTGAAGGAAAGGCTATCCAGTGACTGCCCCACCTGGGGATACATCCTATTTATAGTCACCAAACCTAGATGCCATTGTGGATGCCAACAAGTGCTTGCTGGCAGGAGCCTAATATAGCTGTCTCCTGAGAGACTCTGCCAGTACCTGCCCAAAACAGAGGTGAATGCTCTCAGCCAACCATTGTACTGAGCACAGGGTCCCAAATGGAGAAGCTAGAGAAAGGACTGAAGGAGCTGAAGGACTTTGCAGCCCCATAGGAGGAGCAACAGTATGAACCAAACAGAACCCCCAGAGTTCCCAGGGACTAAACTACCAACCAAAGATTACACATGGCTCCAGCTGCATATGTACCAGAGGATGGCCTTGTCAGATATCAGTGGGAGGAGAGGCCCTTGGTCCTGTGAAGTCTTGATGCCCCAATGTAGGGAAGGGACAGGGAGGTGGGAGTGGTTGGGTTGGTGAGCAGGGGGAGTGGGGATAGGGTAGAGGGGTTTAGGAGGGGAAACCAGCTAAGGGGATAACATTTTTAAATGTAACTAAGTAAAATATCTAATTGAAAATTTCAAAATAAAGCAGTACATTAAAAAAAGATAAAGATATATATGCAAAATAAATATAACTTGACAAAACATCTGCAAAATAATAAACAGATTGGACCTTTAATGTAGTGAGAGAAAAAGTAGTCTTCTCAGAATGTATAGTAGTAGGGATGACAGGAAGTATGTTTTTCATCAGAAATCATCCATTTGCTAAGAAAAAAGTATAATAGATTTAAGTCTTACAAACAAAGAGCAAACAGGAGAAAATCCAAACTTGGAGTCTTAGTCTAATTGGTGTTCTATGAACTTCTTGTATATTTATAAGCATCTCTTTCTTTAGGTTGGGAAGGGTTTCTTTTATGATTATGTTGAGAATTTTTAGAGGCCTTTGAGCTGGGACACATTACCTTCTTCTATTCCTATTATTCTTAGGTTAGATCTTCTCATGGAATCCAAGATTTCCTGGAAGTTTTGTGTCAGGAATTTTTTTAAGTTTAGCATTTCCTTTGACTGATGTATCAATTTCTTCTATTGTGTCTTCTATACCTGAGATTATCTCTTCCATCTCCTGTATTATGTTATTTCTTTGTATGCTGAGATTAGGAGAAATGGTCTTCCGCAGGGGAAGAGTGAACCAACTGCTCTTCCAGTACTAAATGAAAACATACACACAATTAACATTTTACAGACTGAACAGCTTATATAAGAAATGTGTGTGTGTGTGTGTGTGTGTGTGTGTGTGTGTGTGTGTGTGTGCATTTTAAAGTCCATGAATTTGAAAGGGAGCAAAGAAGGTTATGTAAAGAGATTTAAAGGAAGAAAGGGGGAGAGGAGATGGATGAATTATATTATAATCTCCAAAAGTAAATAAATGTTTTTTTTTAACTTTTTATTAATTCTTTGTGAGTTTTACATCATGCATCACAGTTCTGCTCATCTTCCCATCCCTTCATCTTAGATCATCACTGGGACTCTTCCTGGTTATCCTATTGTTGTCCTATGTCATGCAGATCCCACCATTTTGGATCACAGGATTGGATCTTTCACAAATCCCAACCATTTGCAGATGATACAGATACTGATCTGGCGATCCAATTCAGAGCCTTGGATCTGGGCATCCCTGGTAGCTGAGCCTGCCAGGTCTCCTTTATCAGCTCCATCAGGGGAGCTCTCCATCATTGCTCTTGCTGCACTTTTCAAAGCTGCCATCAGCAGGAGGCTTGTCATCTCTCCTGTTCTCATGCCCTCAAGGTAGCTTACCCACACCCACACCTCCAGAGTCATCTTTACTGTGCTGACCAGTGTAGGTGCTTGGGCCCACTCTTCTGGGTACTCCAGCCTGCAAAGGACAGGGCTGCTCTCACACCCTTGTGGCTGGCTCACCTGTACCTTTCCCTTCCGAGGCAGCTGCATTGAGTTGTCCAGGAAAGATGCAGAGCCTGCTCTCCCAAGTGCTGCAGCCACTGAGGGGGAAGGACCAGCTCTTCTGACTACCTCGGTGGGGGTAGGAGGGAAAACAGCATCCCTGCACCTAAGACACCTCACTGCAGATGAGAGTATTGAAGCCACATCTCCCAGGTTCTAGCACCTCAGGGCAAGCTCACCTGTTTCCCATCCCTGAAGGCCGGTTCTAATATGCTGTCCAGGCGAGATGCAGGGCCCGCTTTGGAAGTGTGGCCACCAGTGAGGATCAGGGTCAGCTCACCATCTCTCATTATCCCATATCCCTAGGCTAGCTCTTTGGACTGCTACAGGTGGTGAAAAGTGAGGGCACAGGGCATTACCTCCACACCAACACCACCTCACAGCATTTGAGTGTCAGCCCCAGCTCTTCCGTGCTCTTGACCTGAGGGCAAGACCAGGATCAGCTCTACTGTGCTGCCCAGGGAGGCTTGCTCTCCCAAGGGCTGCAGTTGGTGAGGGCAGGGCTAGCTCTCTCAAGCTCATGATCTTGTGGATAGTTTTCTGAATTCTTGAGGTGCCAGGGGTTGGGGAGACATCACCTCTTCAAATGTGCCACACCAATCAGATGAGTGGCATGATCAGCTCTCCCACACTCACACCCACCCTGGGAGCTGGCTCACCCACATACCCTGCCACCAGGGTCCTTTTTTCCATACCACATGTATACCCTTACCTACTTCTGTCCACTCTTCAGATTTATTTATCCTCTGCCATAAGACCCTTTCTGTATTAATGTACTGCTATTTATATATGTGTATATGCACATACATACAATTAAAATTTATAAATTTTAATCCAGATTTATCAAATAAAAGAACATTAGTCTTTTCAATTCATCTCATTTTAGTTAATTTGCTTCCAATTTTTAATAAATGACTCCACCCTTCTACTCTCTATGTGTGAATAAAATCTCTGTGTATGTGTGTGTGTGTGTGTGTGTGTGTATGTGTGTGTGTGTGTGTGTGTGTGTGTGTGTGAGTCTGTGTGTCTGTGTTCCTTCGAATCCTTACTACAATTATTTCTTGGAGATAGACATTCTGACTGGGATAAGAGATAAGATAAAATGTCCTTTTAGCTTGTTTTTCCACAATGGCTGAAGATGACGAACTCTCCTTGAAATATTTATTGGTGATTTGTATTTTTTTTCTTTGAGAAATGCCTTTTCACTTCTTAGCACACTTATGAGTCAAATCCATCTGAATTAAAGAGGTGAATGTTGGTGAAGGGCATATATTTTTAATTGCCTCCAAAGAAAATAAATTAAGGTTCAGAAAATAGGTACAAGCCTAGGAAAGCATTGCTGGAGGGACAGTAAGGGCTATCTTTAGGATTAGGGTTGTGTCAAGCCATAATCCAAATACTCTGCAACACTTTTACTTAAAAGTTTAAGAGAGATAAGATGGAGGTCGTAGACCAGCAGAAATAGTGATCACAATGTTACATTCATTTATGTATTTTAGCTGCCTTAAATTCAAAAGTGCTCTAAATTCATGATGATGAAGCAGTATTTTGCTCAAAAGGTCTTTTTTTTTCTTCCAATCGCTTAAAATCCAGCTCAAGAATCTGCCAGATTCTGAATAATAATGTGAAAGATCTAATCATTCTCTCCTGCCATTATAAATCATAGAAAACAATGTTCAGTTCCAGCCCCACAGAGTTTGAGCTGAAAAATACACAAAGAACACTTCAAAGGTCACATAGCATCAAATAAAATTATGACTATAATGGTGCTCATACATGTCGACAGAGGAAAATAAAACCAAGATGTTTATAGAGAGATATCCTACAAATCAAGAACACACACAGGTGACTGCCTCCAGAGATCTCCATCGAGAAAGCCAGTGAAGCCGTGATGGAGGTGCATGGCTTTCTTCTGTTGCAAACTCTGTCAGCCATCATTGGAGAGGAACCATAAGGTCTCAACATCAGCTCCAGCTACAAATCTCACTATTTCCCCCTATGAGAGTCAGCCATACCCTTAGCAGGTGAGAAGGTGACCAGTTGGTATCTAGGGGATATTGTGAGACTTCCAAAAAAGGAAAATGTTCCCATTCTTAAAGTCAGTGACAGAGAAAAGATGGAAAAAAGGAGAATTACTCACCCATGGAATGGTTTAGATGACACTATTAAGCAACAGTGGAGGTGCCAAAGTTACAGAAAAGGTTGGCTGCTACAAGTCAGAAGTCACAGTAAAACCAATAACTATTTGTCCAGACCAGAAGCTCCCAAGCTACACACAAAAATTTAAGTCAAACTTCTGATAAAAGGGGGGAATCTATTTTTTATTTTAATTCACTATTATTAGTAGTAATATTAGTAGTAATAGTATTTAAAGCTATACATGTTATGTATGGAGTGTGCATGGCGCCGCATATGCATGGAGGTCATAGTACAATTATGGAGTTATTTCTCTGCTTCTGCTTTTACGTGGGCTCTGTGGACCAAACTCAGGCCACCAGGTATACACAGTGGGTACATTTACCTATTGAGACCTTTAATCAATACCTCTGACTATTTCAGAGTAGATTATTGTATTTCAATATGCAGTAACTTATCATTCCACTGTTTTTCACTCTTCACTTTTTTCTTTGATGCTGTTAATATAATAGCACATCATCATCCTTTTCAGAATGAATATAAAGTTCATAAAGTAACTATCCTTTGAATACATGAAAATATATGCAGCTAAAAGGAGTAAGATCAGAAAATAACTGTCATCTATTCAATCTAAAATCCACTTTTGTTTTTCTCAACATATTTTCTATAGAAACAATCTGAGGAAATATTTAGTACAGTATCTTTAATTTCATTGGTCAAAAGCATACTGCTGAGATTGCCTATACTGGATGATATGAAAATACAAAACAAAAGACTTGGGACAAATGATACAGGAAAATTTTTTTCCAAGCTTCTTGAGAAATTGTTTATGCCTTCCAAATCACTCAACTTTCCAATTCAATTTTTGAGAATTATTAAGACAGAAATGGTGGGATTCAAGTATTTTTTTTTATTTTAGATATTTTCTTTATTTACATGCGAATTTCTCCTTTCCCAGTTTCCCCTCC
>NW_022196905.1:194346068-194387461 GCF_008632895.1 Mastomys coucha
ACACAGATGTAGAGGCTCACAGCCATCCATCGAACTGAGTGCAGGGTCCCCAGTGAAGGAATTAGGGATTCAAGTATTTTAAACATGTAAATTTTTCCTCAGTGACTTTTAAATTTTTTTTATCAAATTGTTGTTTGAGCATCACTAAGCCCTGAAACATTCAGGATGATGCCACACTTAATATTTCATATACTGGAATAGCATTCAGATGGGTAAGTAGGGGTGCATTGTACACATGTATGCATGCAAGTATGTATGTAAGCTGTTTAGTAGAAAAAGTGGATTGGAAAGTAGACTTGTTATATAAACTACATATTGATTATTTGATATTTCATATATTATTTTATGTTTTGTATATATAGATTTTGATTTGATCTTCATTATACCATAGATGGTAGATAGTATTTTTCTACTTTAAAAGGAATTTAAGCCAAGAAAAGCTAAAAACAAATATTCTCTAAGCTACATAGATATTTAACTCTATGCTTGAGAATTGGACACAGTGCTTCTGGATCAGAGTTAACCCTTCTCCCTTTCTGAATAAACAGTGTAAATACTGAGTATTATTTCTTTAGTGCTATTACAAGATAGGTTTAGTATAGAAATGGCTTAACCACTTGTAGCTTTGGCATCTGCTCAGAATCCTTGTCTTTTATCCTAGAGAAAGAAAATGAACTTAAAAGCATAAATAAACAAATAAACAAACCATAAATCCAACACACACACACACACACACACACACACACACTCACACACAAGTAAATTATGAGATGGTAGTTTATGGCATGCCTATCCTCTGAAAGTAGATGAAGTAGTATTGCTTATCTTACCTTCTGTAGTGTCAGAATGTTTTGCTGTTCCCTCTTCAAAAGACACATTGTTGGAGCTGGTGAGATTACTCAGTGAGAAAATATGCTTGCTAATGACACTAATGATGTACATTCCATTCCCAGGACCAACCTGGTCAAAGGAAAACCAAGATCTGAAAGTTGTCCTCTAAGATCCACATGAGGAACCATGACTGTCCACACACACACACACACACACACACACACACTCACAAAGACAGAGACAGAAAGACAGAGACAAAAAGAGAGAGACGTATAATAGAAAATTTAAATATAAGTCCCATCTTTTGACAACTGTGTAGACTATCCAACCAAAAAAGACAGTGGAATAAAAGCATCCCAAAGAACCCTACAAGATACTCCTTTTATAAACCTGCTCTCATACTCTGAGAAATGTCAGCAATGAGAAAAATCCACATTTAGCTTCTGCGCTATACTCTTAGTCCTGTGAGAAGAAAGAACATCTTAATACTTCTACAAAATAGTTCCACTAGAAAATTGCTAACACTTCTACTAAGAGAAGTGATTAAAATCTTACTCAGCACCTGTTTTAATTAACTTTATGTTACAGTGCTAAACACAGACAATAAGCAACTTGAGAGAGAAAAGGGTTTATTTAGCTTAAATTTCCAGGTAGCAGTTTATCAGGAGAGAAATCAGTCAGGAGGTCAAACAGGAACTTGAAGCAGGTTCCATGGAGAAATGTCACCAGTCTGGCTCATTATCTGGCTTGCTCAGGCTCATTCTTAGCTAGTTTCCTTACACAGCCTAGGACCACCTAAAAGACAATGTTATCCTCCACAGTGTAGTAGGTCCACTTTCACCAATTAATAATGAAGTTGTATCCAAATGCCCACATGCTGTAGGTAAATTCCTCAATCAACACTTCACATTCAGGTGACCCTAGGCTTTATTAATATGGCTTTTACAGTTAACTAGGACAATGACTTGCTCTTAAATACACAGACCTCTATACCTAAACACAAGAAACATGAAGAAAATTGGGGCAACATAGCTTCTTCAAAAATTACTACCATCACAGCAATGGATTCCAATGAATATTAATTCAATGAAATTCCAGGCAAAGAATGATTTTGAGATTGTACATCAAAATCAAGTAAGACACAAATGAAGTTTTAAATGTATACAAAGCCAATACCAAAACAACATGAACAAAATAAAGAGGTAAATACAAAACATAAACAAATCCAAGGAGATAAAAAATATTTAAAAAATAAATTCAAGGTTTGGAAGTAGAAAGTTCAATAAAGAAAATCACTGAAAGTGTCATCAATGAATAGATCAAGTAAAGATAGTATAGCAGGGCTTAAAGGTCTGCCATTTCAACTATGACAAAGATAAAATAATAATGTACGGATTGATTATACACAACCTTTGGGGAATTCTAAAAGATGAAATTTGTGAATTATATAAAAGACAAAGAAAGCCATCACACAAGTATCCACTCATATATATAGGCAAAGCCATTAGAACTGCATATTTTTCAAGAGAAACTCTAAATGCCAGGAGTCCATAGACATATTGTGCTTTTAACCAAGACTATTTTATTCAACAAAACTATACTTCAAAATTGAACAAATAAGAAGCTTATGACCTTCAGGTCTGGGATGACCCCAGTGCACTGGAACAATAAATTCCTCTTGCCTTTTGCATCAAAAATGAAGAAGAAGGAGGAGGAGGAGGAGGAGGAGGAGGAGGAGGAGAAGAAGAAGAAGAAGAAGAAGAAGAAGAAGAAGAAGAAGAAGAAGAAGAAGAAGAAGAAGAAGAAATAGAAGGAGGAGGAGGAGGAGGAGAAGGAGGAGGAGAAGGAGGAGGAGGAGGAGGAGAAGGAGAAGAAGGAGAAGAGGAAGAGGAAGAAGAAGAAAAGGAAGAAGAGGAAGAAGAGGAAGAAGAGGAAGAAGAGGAAGAAGAGGAAGAAGAGGAAGAAGAGGAAGAAGAGGAAGAAGAAGAAACTTACATGATAAACAGAAACGAAATAAATTCCTGTCCACTAAACCAGCACTACTGAAGACAGCTGAAAAATTAAATTATACATACCACAAAGAAACATGAACATATCCGTGAAACCACAGGTACGAGTAAACCATACTAGAGTAGAACCCTAAGTCAATGAAGAACATGGGAGCATCAAACACCAATAAAAGAATACATGAGAGGAATAAATACAGACAGTAGATAAGAACATATAACAGTAACAATCTCAGTTTTCCAAGCAAAAGACATGGGCTAACAGAGGGAATTTAAACTGCAATTCCATTTGTTGACAGAAGAAAGACAGTACACTAACAAAGATAAACACAGCCTTAGGGAGGAAGGGTGAAGGAGATTGCTAGCAAACAACTAGAAAACAAGCAGGTGTATAACTGACCAATATCTGATGAAATAAAAATTAAATGAGAAAATTAGGGAGATGAAGAAGGTAGCTTCATATTTACTAATAGAATAATCAGTGATGCAGATATCATGCTTCTAAGCTCATATCTATTTTACATTGGTACACCAAATTTCATAAACCAAAGACTTCAGGATATCAATGCAGCAATACTAAATAAATTCAATAGCTTGTTCTCATTAGAAATAGATAATCAAGATAAAAAATTGAGAAGGAAACATTAACCAAGTAAAATGATAGATTAAACAGACTCACTGGGCATCTACTTATAATTCTTTCCAAACACTGCAGACTATGCGTTCATGTCAGAGAGCCTCATGACGTTTTCTAAAATAGAGGGCATTTTGTGATACAATGTTTTTTTTTATCATGTCAGAGAGCCTCATGACGTTTTCTAAAATAGAGGGCATTTTGTGATACAATGTTTTTTTTTACTCCATTTGACCACAACAGAAAAAAATGACAAATCAAGAGCAATACAAACTTCAGAATACATAAAATCTTAAGGAGACTGAACAATACATTACTAAATGAAGAATGGGTTATCAAAAAAGACAGAAGTGTTTTAAATTCTAGAATCAAATGAAAGCAATATGCTAGAATCATTTGGTACACTACAATAGGAAGCAGTTCTAAAAGAAAGCTTTGCAGCAACAAATTTCTACACTTAAAAATAAGGAAAACCATAAATAAGTACCTTAATGATGCAACTAAAGGTCTAGGAAATATAAGAGTAACTGAAGCCCTGAGTTAGTAAGAGAAAAACCAATGTAGAAATTAATGAAATGGAAACAAAAACAAGCAAAGAGTGCAAAGGCCAAAGAGTTGGTTCTTTAAAGAGATAAGAAAGACTGGCCAACTCTTTTTTTTTTTTTAACTTTTATTGCATTATGATGAGAAAAGTTACATGATTTCAATTTGTCTGAACTTGTTAACATTTAAAAACATATTTTAAGTAAGTAGAATTAAATCACATTCTTGCTTCCCTTTTGTATCACAACTCCTCCCAGAGACCCCCTCTTCAATACCTATAATATCTTTTTTTGTCATATTCCTTAAAATTCGTAAAATATTAAAACAATAAAAATGAGTATTATAAAAGTTATTTGATATAAAACAACAATCAATTTAACAGTGCTATGTAGATGCTTGTTTACAGCAATACTGAAAATACATATGTTTTTCTCAATATAAATTTTAAATAACTCAAAACATATTAACTGTATATTTCAAAAAAATACATCACTACTAGTATTTTATTAAATGAACATAAATATATAAAGTCTTTTTGATTGTTTGTTTGGTTTGTATTTAGTAGAGTTTAAAATCTTGGCTCTTACTGTGGTGGGAGCCCAAAATAAGAACAATTTTTAGACATTGGATTTCATTGTAATAAGGCTGTACTTCAATGACCCTCAAATCACCAAAGGATTTTACCTCCATTGTAGCTAAGCTGAGAGTTGACAGTTCTGCTGTGCCAAGGAATGAATTGTAGGCATGATTTTTGGATACAGATTTCCCACTATGGTCAAAGCTATTTGACTTGAGTGAGTGACTTTATTCTCAGCGCACCCAGAACAGGTTACATTCATTTAAGAAATGGTATGTGTATTAAGATAGTCTATCCATAAAGTCATTCACCAAATGTTTCAATGAACAATGGTTCTGCTTGGAGGGTGGCACAGACATCAGTTGTGGGTAAGAATCTGGTTCATTGGCTGTGATAATTTGGAAAAGCATTCATCTCAGAGAAAGAGTAACTTGTAAAGTCCTCTTTTTCAAACTTGAGACAAGAGCTACAAATGTCAAGCAAAACATTCAATCTCACTCTTTGTTGTTCTCTTTCCTACAAGCCACCTCCCAAGTTAATTGTCTATGTCTCCCTTGGATATATAAATACTTTTGAAATATGTAAGCTGTTCTGAAAACCATAGTATAGTGTAAAAACACGAAATAAACAATACTACTAATAGAGAGGTTGAAATTGGAGAAGAAAGATTTCAAGACCCTTATGTTGTACACAGCAAGACACTGTCACAAACAAGCTGAAAGTATGTGTAGATTGTCCAATATTGGACCTATTTCTACAATTTCCAAATTAGAGAGACCATTGGATGACAATCAACAAATTTCTAATTCCTCATATTTTTGAATTTCAATCGCTTAGGATATGTTGGTAATATTAATTTTCATATTAAGATATTAAGAAAAGGTAATTGTCACTTCCTGTTGTTTTTGTTGTAAGAGGTGGAATTAGGTTTGTGTGGATTTGTTGAAAGGTTACTTTCTTGCTTCTTCTAGGGTGTAGTTTTGCTCCTTATGTTGATGTTTTTCATCTATTATCCTTTGTAGAGCTGGATTTGTGGAAAGATATTGTGTAAATTTTGTTTTGTCATGGAATATCTTGTTTTCTCCATCTATGGTGATTGAGAGTTTTGCTGGGTATAGTATCCTGGGCTGGCATTTGTGTTCTTGTAGGGTCAAGACTGGCCAACTCTTAAACTAACCAAAAGCATGGAAAGACAGAAAGTTATAAAACTGGATGAAAAATGAGGCACTAAAACAAACATCAATGAAATTCTTGGGGCACTGGGGCAGACACTGAAAATTTATACTTACAAAATTGTAGCATATTAGATAGATAGATAGATAGATAGATAGATAGATAGATAGATAGATAGATAGATGGATGGATGGATGGATGGATGGATGGATGGATGGATGGATGGATGGATGGATGGATGGACAGACAGACAGACAGATACATAGACAGATAGAAAGATCAAGGTGCATATATCTACCAGGCTCAACAGTAATATAAATAATTTAAGTGGATCTGTAACAAGCAGTGAGATTTAACCACTAATAAAGTGTCTTCTGTCTAAACAGAGCTCAAGCCAGACCTGTGGAATTTTATTTTCAAGAAGAATTGATACCAGTATTTCTTAACACTGTCCATAAAATAGAGAGTGAAATGATGCTGTTAAACTCATACTAGGTTGTCAACCAATTATGACACATTCAAAGAAATAAAACCATCTCCCGATTTAACATGTATGCTGAAGATCTCAATTAAATTCAATTAAACTGAATTAAATTATAAGTTTAGAGCATTCACCATTACTGTGTGCACTTAATTCCAGGAATATAAAGATGGCTCAACATATGGTAATCAATACATAAAATCTAACACATTGGTATACACAAGGGCAGAAATCACATGATCTTCTCAATAGTTGGGGAAATAGCCTCTGAAAACTTGCACAGATAAAAGCCCAGGAGAAAATAGAAATCATAGAAACACTCCTAAACACAAAAAGAATTGTTTGTGTATGTGTATGTGTGTGTATTGTGTGTGTGCAACAAATCTATAGTCAATATTATTTTCAGTGAAAGATATGAAGTTCTGTTAGAATTATTCATGTTGTATTAGTCCATAAAACCTTAGTTACAGTAATAAGAGAAAAAGATAAACAAGATACATGCAGAAAACCCTTAGAACCAATAAGCCCATTCAGAAAAATGGTTGAACATAAAATCAGCATGCAAAAATCCATGTGTCTTCAGTATGAAGGAATGAAGAAAACATTGCCATTTATGAGGAGTGAACCTTAAAATGTCAATGAAAAACCTCCAAACGTTTGTACACTGAAGACTGAAGAAAGAAAAGAAGAGCCGGGCAGTGGTGGCGCACACCTTTAATCCCAGCACTTGGGAGGCAGAGGCAGGCGGATTTCTGAGTTCGAGGCCATCCTGGTCTACAGAGTGAGTTCCAGGACAGCCAGGGCTATACAGAGAAACCCTGTCTTGAAAAAAAAAAAAAGAAAAAGAAAAGAAAAGAAGACACTAGAAGATAGCAACACCTTCCACACTCTCAAACTGGCAGAACTAACACTTTGAAAGTCCTTGTACTATCCAAAAATTCATAGAGATTTGATAAAACACACAAGAAATTAACATTATTTATAGAAACAGGAGTAAAAACAGTCTTAAAATTTATTAGGAAGCACGGAAGTCTTGGTTCAGCCAAAGCAATTGTAATAAAAAAGAATAATTCTAGAGAAATTAGAAACCAGTTTCAAATTATACTATGGAGCCATAGTAGTAAAAACAATTGGCACCAAACAGATCAACAAAATAGACTATAGAACCTAGAATTCCAAGCTCATATCTACAGTCCTCTGATTTTGACAAAGGTTTCAAAAACATATACTAGAGAAAGTATGATCTCCTTAAAAAGTGGTGCTATGATAACGAGATATTCACATGCACAAGAAGGGAAGTAGGAACCAATCTCTTAGTCAAGCACAAAAATAATTCCAACTGTGTCAAAGATTTCAAGAGTCATGAGACTGCAAGTGCTAGAAGAAATCATAAGTAAAATATTCAAGACAACAGTGTCAGGGGTTTTTGGAAGAACACTCTACTAGCACAAGAAATAACCCAAAGAAATAACCCAAAGAAATGGCATGTGAGAGTATATGAAATTACAGAGGCTCTGCAGAACAAAGGAGAGAGCAAGTGAAGAGTAAGCCTGTTTTTGAGAAAAACTTTGTAGCTAAATATTTAACTGAGGATTAGAATTTAGAATATATAAATATGTTAAAAACCCAATGTACTAAACAACTTGATCAATAATAGGATGAACTTACAAACATAAAGTAAAAATGACCAATTAGTATGAAAATAAATGTTGAACATACTTAGAAATCAAGGAAATATAAATTAAAACTATATTGAGCTTCTAACCACCCTAGTAGCAATGGCTGTCAGTAAAAGAAAAACAAAAAGAAAAAAAGAAAAATATAAAAGCATTTTGTAGCAGGTTGTAAAAATTAATGGCAGACTGTAGTGTGCAACCAATGTGGAAATTCATGGGGAGGTTCCTCAAAACCTGAACAATATAATTACAATATTATCCATCTATAACCCTCATGGTGATATATTGAGAAGACTCTAAGTTATATCATACAGATACTTGCATGTGCATATTTTTCTAACACAGTTTCACTAGGCTTCCCACATAATGGATGGGGGGATTAAGACAATTTTTTTTCTCTATGTGTGTGTGTGTGTGCACGCGTGTGTGTGTGTGCATGCCTGCAATGAAATTTTATTATGCCACAGAAGAATTAAATTATGTCATTTACTGGAAAAATGGATGAGTCTGGTGATCATCATATTACAGCAAAATAAGCCAGACTCAGATATTTGTTCTTCTTTGTGGATATAGATTGTATATAAATGGCATGCAGACATGAATATGGCCAACATACTTGATGTCCTAGAAAGAAGTTTTATAAAACTCAGCATCATGTAAAATGAACACATTAAAGTTGTTAAAAATAAGCAAGCATGTGGATTGGCTCAGCTGAAGATTAAGCTATTGCATATATAAAGAAAGACATTGGAAAGACTAGCGCAAAGAACCCAGAAGGATCCCAACTGCCACATGTCTCATAGATTAGTTTGCAGATATGGCTGAATCAAGGAAATAAAAGTATGTTCTCTGCTGGGTTTCTTTATTATGAAACCATGATCTCTCCTTTGAACTGAAACAACTATCTTGTATTTGTGTTGCTATTGTACAATTAATGTTTGGGGAACAAATAGTTTCTTATCCTTCACAAGTTACATTGAGAGAAATCACACTTGAAACACTGCACTCAGACAATCTCACCAACACATCCACTCATTTGGTCAAAAAATCTGGATTTTGAACCTTAAGTTCAGAATGGAGTGAGACTTGTAAGAGTGGTACGGTGCTTTTAATTACAAGGCAGATGTATTGTAAATTGTGGGCAGAGGGCTAATAAGCATATCTGAAGTACTTTTTCTAAAATGCCTTGCCACTCTCCCTAGTGGATGTAAGGCTGTACAGAGTACAGCAGATGTGGTCCTATGCACATTTCATACTCTTTCTCTAGGTCATAAGCACCGCAGTGACTTTGAGTCTGGTCATTTGAAACATTCACTCCTTTGGACATTCTTTTGGTATGTTCTCTTACGAGACATGGGTATTATGTGAGGACTATTGTAAGTCTCAGGGGCAGACCATGGATAGGTTCTCCAGTAAATAGTCCCAGCCACATCTAGCCTTTGAGTCATGCCAACTCACCAGAAATCTGAAGCCTGCAAATGATTCAGACTCCAGATAGTTGAGTCACCCTTGTCCTCAGGCATTATGGAACAGACATAAGCCATGACCTGTCCAAATTCCTGACCCACAGAGACTTGTGACACAGTTGTTAAAGCTCTATAGCACTAAGTGTAGGACACTTTGTTAGACAGCACCCATAGTCAAAAAGAATAGTGGGAAGTGTGCCAAGTAATGGAGGAGTTGACTAAGGGAATGCTGGAGAAATGGAGCACCATGCTACAAGTGCTGTTCTTGACTCAGCCAGAGCGTCTCAGAAGTTAGGTTTTACATGGGACATAAAGCTTCAGCAAAGGAATAATGAGACCAGTTAGAGCAACATGCATTATAAGAAGCTCTTGAGGAATAAGAGTGAAACAAATCCATATACAACAGCAGCAGAAAGAAGGCATGCCCATCGACACATTCTAAGCTATTGTTAGACAGATGCTTGAAGAAATCTAAGCAAATACTTTGTTTTTAATCTTGCCTTGTTTGCCAAAATACCAGTGATGTTTTAAGCATGGAAGCTGGAGGCAGGAAGAAGGAGGGAGAGTAGAAAGGAATTTCAAATTATCAAAGAAAGGTTCAGCCCAAGCTGTTTTAATGAAAACAAGACTTTAGAACAATTTTGCCAGATACTCCAGTACACTGAAAGCATTTGTAATTCCTAACAGTGCACAAGATACTCTTTCAAGATGACCTACTTCCTTCACAAATGACATTTTGTAGATGACATTTTACTATCAGGTAAGTCTTTAAATCTCTTATTAAAAAGTCTATGATGATGGTTCTCGACCTTCATAATGCTATGACCATTTAGTAAAGTTCCTCATGTTCTGGTGACCAGCAACCATAAAATTATCTCATTGCTACTTCATAATTGTAATTTTTCTGCTATAAATTGTAATGTAAAAAAATAAATCTGTGTTTTTAAATGGTGATAGCCAACTCTTGTGATGGTTAAGATCCACAAGTTGAGAACCCCTGGTCTATTGGGTTACAAGATAGTTCTTCTGGCATTAGTTCTGGCTGTGCAAGAAGGAGAGGCTACACTCAACTCCCCAGCTCCCATGTTAAAAAATAAAAAGCCACATGTGTTATATATATCTGTAATTCCAGCAATGGAGAAAATAGATGAATCCCTGGAGACTGCTGGTCACCAGCATAGCTAAATTCAGTGAGAAACCCTGTCTCATGAGGATGAGAGGGAGGGATCCACTACTTTGGCTACCATGTATTTGTGCATAGGTATGTGTGCCCACCCCACAATAGACACATATTTATAAAACACACATATACACACAGAGCACATGACTTAATATTTCTGCACATAAGAAAAGTATTTTAGATGGCCTTCAACTCTCTTTGAAAATAAACAATGCTTTAGAAACTAAAGGTAACAAAATTAATTCATTATTCTTATCTGACAAAGATCAGTGGGCTTAAATATTGACAAGCCTACCAGGTGAAGACAGGGCCTTAGAATAGGAAGAAGAAGAAAGTGATCCAGGTATTTGAGTCAGCAAGCAACTTCAGGAATAAAGTGTTTTACTTGTAAGTTTATGTTCAAGGTTCATTTGACAGTTAACTCAATGTGTTAGCTCAACGGGGACAGTACACACATGCATATTAGCTGATATTCCTATAGGTTAGAAAGTTGGTTATTCTATTCCTGTGTCTTAGCTAGACAGGAAGGTCCCAGGAGACCTTCCAAAGCTTATTCACACAGTTGGAGGGCTTAACTTTTCTGGCTGAAAAGAGATGGATTGCCTGTTCTCGCCTGTTCTTGGCCTGGGGTCACTTGCAGCAGCAAGAGGACACTCTCAGGTCTTACCACAGAGACCCGCTTCTGACCAGTGGTCAACCTTGTCATGGAATTCTTCACAGGCTCAGAAAGTCTGAGTTTCTCTTCCACAGCAAACTGGAGAGAGATTTGAAAGGCTCCTCACCTCAAACCCATGTAGACAATCATCCTATTTTGCCACAAACTGATGATTAATCCTAAAATCTGCAGAATCCTTGCTATTTTTTAACATAATAAACATTACTGGTAGAAGAGCATGGTATCATCATTTCAGTTTTCGGCCCCTAAAACTAGTCTACCAACTCCATTTAAGTTTTAGTCAGAAAATCACTTTGAATGTGGTGATGGCAGTGTATACCTGTTGTCCCAGCAGTTAGGAGACTGAAGCAGGAAGATTGTCTTGAGTTTGAGATTACCTGAATACCTAGTGAATATCAGGTCAACCTAGTCAAATATCAAGGTCATGTCTGAGGGAGGGTATGGGAGGAGAAAGAGGGATGATGATGATGAGACTGGCATGTGTTCTGTTTCTACATCTAACTACCTCCATCATTACAGACATACCATCAAACCAAACCCCAAGATTTTAAGTTAGAAAAAATAATACAGAGATATCAATCTTCATTCCTTTTAGTTGTATGAGAACTACATGAGCAACCAAATCTAAAAATTATCTAGTCCTGTGCTTTGTAAATGGTTGACTGTCAAGAGAAATCCCTCCTCCATGATGGCCTATCTTCTATACAATTGTGTGTGGACTATAAGCTCGAGGTTTTACTTCAACCCCATTTCCTTGGGTATTGGTGCATTTCCTTTCATGAAAATCTCTTAGAATAAGAGTTCACCTTGCATCTATCTATCTTTGTATCTGAAATAGTGAATAAAGGCACAAAGACAAATCATGAGCAGATGTGTATTTAAAATGAGTCTTCAGTGCACCAGCAAGCACAAAGTTGGGCAATGCCAGTTACTATCAAAATTGCTGTAAAAGAAAAGAAATATATGCAAGTTTTTGTTTAAATCAAATGCTAGCTGTTCTGAAAATGTCTCTTTATTTAATTACATTATTTTTCTTAGAGTATAGGATTAATCACATTTCTTTCCATTAATTTTTGAAGTAAATGACTTATATCCCTACTTATAAAAATTCTGAAATTTTCAATGAGTAATGTAATTTCGCTTATATTTAACATTATTTTACTAGAAAAAAATTGAACCCAATTCAAGCAGCTTTTCCATATGTTAATATCAAGATCACGAGGGTTTTAGAGCAACTGGCTTCCCACTTGCAGACATGTTTATGTTCTACCCAAATTCATGGGACATAAACAAACTTGAGGGCTGATGCCATGTGTTCAGACATTTCTACCATGAAATGCGTAGCCACAGCACTATGGAGGGAGACAAGCACAAATCAGATTCTGACAGAAAGTTAATCCAGATCACAGTTGTATTTGGTAAACACTAAGAAGCTTGCCTACCCAAAAGGCTTATCAGGTAGATTCAGAAGACCGTATTCCCCAGTGTATTCATTCTGATTTCTCTTTAGAGAATAACCTAGGAAAGTCACCTACTTTACAATTAGCTGTTGTAATATCTGAGGAATGGACATGGAAAGTCTCAGAAACTTGAAGAAAAACAGATGTTTCTCTGTTTGGGTTTTTATTTTCATTTTCCTCTGATACAAGGGGAAAAACAATCTTAGAAAAACATGTCTTACTTAAGCACATTGTCTCCATAAAAACAAAAGAGAAAAACAATAAGCTACATTTCTCTCATAAAAGGACTGAACAGCATCAAGTATTAAAAACTACTACAAAGACAACATACTGAACCAAAGCAGAGTGCTGGCCTTAGCAGCAATTCATCTGTAGCTATCCCAGATATTTGGAAGCAGAGAGCTGCTTTCTATCATTAAACGTTAGAAGGGGGTGGGGGTCAAAATCTTTTGGAAAAGCACCACAGAGGAGAACTCTAAGATATCTTTCCATAATTACTGAAAAGCTTCCTAAACTTTTCGGGGCTGACAGTGAATGATTTCAAAGGCTAATGTTTAAACTCATGAAATACTTATTTGATAATTTGAGGAGTCACACTTATTTAAGATGAAGCGTAAAACTAGCTGCTGATAGGGAAATGCAAGATTATTTTCCAATTTGGATTTTTTTCCAAATTCTCTTTGGTTCTGTTCATTCTTCTGATGTGCTGGACAGTATATTTCCAGAGAAGCACTCATGCTGGTTTACTCTTCTGTTCAACTGAGAGTCATGAGTGCATCATGGCAATACCAGCAAATCAAAGGACCTGTCAGAAACTGCTTCTCCAATTAAAAAGGAATTGTGTTACCTGTACTACTCTGTGTCTGTGTGAGCCCCCCGCCCCCGTCCATGCCAGCTTGCCTATTGTTTTCCTTCAGTTCATTTTAAACAGTCATTCTGGTGAGACTTTATGAGTTTAGCTCCTGATTACTCTAGGAGACACTCTCTCACACCAAACTCCGTGACTCTTGGTTCTAACCAACTTTCAATTATGAAATACCAAGAGTGGGAGAGATAGTCTTTCCCAGGTAAGAATGCACTAACTGTTTACCCAATAATAAATGCCCAGCCCTGAAAACATAATATGAGAAATATTATACAGATTGGACAGGTTGTATTTATGTGATTTATTAATACACATGCATATACATGTGTGTGTGTGTCTGTATCAACAGCTAATGGGAAAAGAGTTTATGACTTTGAAAGGGAACAAGAAAGGCTATAGAGGAGGGCTTGGAGGGAGGAAATGGGCAGTGAAATGATATAATTTCATCATAATCTCAAAAAGTAATTTTTAATGTAATTGTGTAATTGCATTAGTTCTGAAAATGAGTTTACAGTTTGAAGCCTTTAAGAAATGAAGATCCAATGTATATAAACTAGCTCTTTCATAAACAATATGACCGTATAAGGTTTACAAAGAATATATACCTTATTCGCTCCATAAGTGTAGTTTCACTTATTAATTTTCTTCTTTAGCCTCTAAATGATAGTTCAATTCTCCTGTGAGTTCACATTAATTATCAAACAGCTTTTGCTCTAATAAAGTCAAGAGCAAAGAATTGTATTGCTTTAATTGATTCTTCCTCATTTTTCATTATATTTTCAACTAAGCAGCATCGAAATAGAGTAAAAAATATACAATTCTGATTATATTATCTATATATTTACAATGTTCCCACACAAGTCATATTAGATTCTTACCTTTAGGTTCATGCCACAGAAATCCCTATAGGATCTTCCACTACCTAGATTTTGGGGAGTTTGAAAGTAGTGAGTATTTTCCCTGAATTTCCTTCTACTTCTCCCAGTGCTATCCTTCTTTGGGTCTCTATGACTTGATCTTATTTTATGACATCTCTAACCCTAATTTTATTTCAAGCTAGATTGTAGGGACAACGCACGTTCTTTATGGAATATTTAGAAAATAAGTGAACTCAAGAAAGAGTCATAAACTCAATTTGATTATATAGAGTGATAACCATTTCATTTTCAGGTATTATAATGCTGCTGATTTTGCAAAAAGATATCACATGCTACCTAATATTCATAAACTATAGTTTTCTTAGCAAGTACATTTTAGAAATGGCAGTGAATATCCTTTTATATTTTCATCAATTACTAGTTTTCAAAACTTGTACATTACTTAACTTTATAAACTACAGTTTATCTGATACTGAGTATGAAAGCCATAGATAGAGACCTATACTCAGTAATCTATTCTGGTTAGGAAACTTGTGTCTATTTATAGCCATCAAATGAGAACAATTTCAGTGATATTCACAGGACTTCAATTTTTATATCATATTGTTTTCCGTAAGAAACTGTCCCATAGACATGTAAATAAAGAAAATATCTAATAAAAAAATTTAAAAAGAAACTGTCCCATAAATAATCAAACAGTATTTTACTAACATATATGGGAATTATCAAATAAATAAATAAATATGTTTTGCAATAAGTTGTATCAGAGTAAAGAATGGATGAATTATACAGTAAAATAAATTGGACCAGAATTAGAATCAGAGATGGTCCCAGAGAAAAAAAATTTCTCTAAAACAAATTTTTGTAATATTCTTAAAGTGATCCATATGACAGGAGGGGCGTGGGATGTTCACAACATCAAAGGCCTGACTTGACTGCATGGGAACGTTTCCACATGAGAATCACAAGCATGCCATAAATTTAAGTAATGAAGAGGCCTATGTTGAAGAAGAGCATGGGAATCTTTCTGCATAAAACTACATCTGTGCACCCCTGGTCTCTGATTCTCAGCTTGAAAAGGAGCGACTTCTGATTTTTAAGTGAGTATGTCCAGAAAACTAACTGGCCTGATACAAGAATGGTCTTTCTCACAACCATTTGTTTTTTATTTACTGTTTTCTTTCCATGCCCACCTTGCTGCATAACATACAACAAAAATAATTTATGACAAACAGACATATTGATAACCAAGATGACAGTATGATGTTCAGCATTGGTCTATAATAATACAATATGGATACAACAGCTGGAGTAATTTTTTAATATTTTTCCCAGGATCAGGCACAACAGCCCACACATGTAATCTCAGCACTATAGAAGCAGATTATGAGTTCAGAGTGGGCCACATTGGAGTCTCTGTCTCAAAGCAACACATTTTCTCAGTTACATCGAGAGTGTTTAATGGATATTCAGGAAACTAAGAAAGTACAGCTTTTGCTTATAATACGCTTTATTCAGAAATTCTGGTAATGTACACAGCAAAAGAAATTCACTTTGAATGATTTATTTGTAATTACCCCTTTTCAGTACATATCAGAGATTATTCTTTTCTATGTTTATAACTGGGATACAGTTACATCATCTCCCCTTTTGGATTTCCTCTCTTCTGGCTCTCCCAACTACCTTCTCTGCAATACAAAGCAAACCTTCCCCTTTTAAGTTGATACCCCATGTTAGTTTTATTGTATTTACTACAAGCATATATACAAACATGTATGCATACCTACACTCATAGATATATGTATATATATACACATAAATATGTATGCATATATATATGCATGCGTGTGTATGTATCTACATGTTTGTGTTTGTGTGCGTATATATAAAAGTATAGATTCAATCTGCACTGGACTCATCAATAAGGGGGCTCATCTCTGGGAGAGAATTATTCTTCTCCTAGTTATAAAGAGTTGCCTGTAGGTATTTGTTTATTCCAGGAAACACTATGGAAGCTGACAATGGAGGGAAGCAAATAAATACTTCTGCTCAGCTGCAACCCCCATGAGCTGTAACAATTACCATCATGACCAGATATGCATGAAGATGCTATAATACACTCACATGTCAGTGGCAACCAGGTTGTATTATTGAATTTAAGGCTCACTCAACAGGCAGAAAATCGAGCCCTGTATCCCTGTATTAGAAATCAGGCTAGCTTCCCAGGGCTAGTAAAGTTGGACCTTAGAAAAGACTCTACTACTACCACTTTCCTACACAAGCATTTTTTACTGCATTTGAAATCGTATCCTTATTATATCCACGGGTAAGTGTAGCTACTGCCCCTTATCAGAGCAGATTCTTTTTACAGGTATCCTATATTGCACTATACTAATCCATATTCACCAGCCAACATGCTAATTAGCCTCTTAAATTTTATTGGATGAGTTTTCTCTGCTAAAGAACGGTATTTTTTTTTGAAAAACAATAGATTTCACAGCTATAAAATTTCACAGCTGTAAAAAACAATGGGCCCACTCTGATCTAAAATTTGTTAGCATCCTGCCTCAGCCTCCTGCGTGCTAGAGTTATGCAGGCATGTGCCACAACGCCTAATAAAAACACCCTTTTGAAAGAAGTTAGAAGTGGCTTCACCTTGACAGCTTTCAGGTGCATGGAAGCCCTCGCTAGTAGACAAGAGTTCCTTCATTCAAGGGCCGCTGTTAGATCCCGAATCATCTTCTTGGGCGTATGGAGCCCTTCTCTTGGCCACTTTACTCATATCTAACAGCCTGTCCTCTGCCTGGACCCCGTGTCCTCCATCTTTTGGCTCTCAGTACTTCAGGCCTAGCCAGAGGCCCATCTCTAGAGTGCTCTTTTCAGCTGGGGAAAGTTAAAGGTGCTGGATCCTTCCCAGATGTGCTTATATGTACGTGAAAGGCAGGTGCTTCTGCTCCAGAGAGATCCCGTTACTGCCTTCTGACAGCAGTAGGAGTTTGCTGCTGTTGCTGCGCTGCTGCTGCTGCTACTTCTAGACTATTACTACTACAAAGACGACGACGACGACGACGACGACAACAACAACAACAACAACAACAACAACAACAACTACCACCACTAGGAGATATCTGGGCAGCAAAGAGGGGCAATATGGTCCCAGAGAATGGACCCTTGAACACTTCCATTCTCTCTTTCCCCTCACCCTGAGCCCAGGACATCTCTGGCTCAGACAACCCCAAGGCTGTGCCCAGTGGCAGGGAAAGGAACACCACACTCCACCTCACAGTCATTTGACTGTTGCTGTTGATCCAGCCCCCTGTTATTCCACCACCTCCTCGGCGGCCCCTGCCCTCCACTACAGGCAGCAGAGCTGGACAGCTTTCTTAGGACATTTTTTATACGGTGTTTCACGAGTAGTACCTTCTTGCACTAATTCCTCTGACTGAATCTCCAAGCTGGTCCCCTAGTAGCCTCCCATCCCTTCCTCCTTACCCTAGCTGTGGTTCAGTTGTCTCTGCTTCCCCTTTTCCCTGCCTCTGTGTTTCAGTAAGAGTGTCTCATGTGTACTGATTTGTTTTGTTGTACTGTGGGGCAGAGACCTCCCTGATCTTGCTTAACCCCTTAAAGAAATAACTGGTATGACTTGAAAAATAAAAGATTATATTCTCACCAGTCTTCAAAAACAGTCCATTTTTACTGGCAAAATATTACAGTGATAAACCTTGTAATTCTACGAGTTACTAAATGGGATAAAGTTTCAGTCTCTTCCGGTAAGAAAACAGGCAAAGAACAAAGGTGTCTTTGGTTTACATTCTGTAAGAAAGCAGTTTCCAAAATATTCTGAATTTATATAAATGACCTAAAGCTAAATGTATATTAAACTTAATTTGGTTCAACATTTAAGACGGCAGCATGTTTAATTCAGAGAATGTCACCTAAATGAAAATGTATATATTCATCAAATTTTCACAAAAAAAAAACCAGTGAGATAACTCCTAAGAAGGTTTTAAGTGTACCCTAGAAAGATTAACAATGCCTTGAGAATGCCTCTGTCTCTTGCCTTTTCCAGTTCTCTTTCACATTTTTTTGACAATGGGACTCTCTTCCTAAGTCCCTACCATATTATAGAAATAATTTGATATATATATATGTATATATATATATATATATATATATAATGAAAATTGAGAGGAATCAGATTTGAGTAGTTAATTTATGTCAAGTAGAAATTAGGAAGATATTATTAAAAATATGACAAGAACTTGAACTGGCAATCAAGGAATTAGTAGAATTTAAAAGACTGGATTCAAAAGAGGGAAAAACAGTAATATTTTCACCTTTAAGTAAGATTCTTTGAAGAGATGATCAATTTTTGTTGGTCCATATTTTTAATATAAAATTCCAATTGTATAAATTCTGTTTAGAAAAAGAAGGGTTGGAATACTTTCTGAAAAGTTTGTAATATGTAATAAGTTTACTTTCCAAGTAGTTTTCAAGTATGTTAAAGTAACATAAAGAACTAAGCATTTTACTTTCTGATCTTAGATTCTACTGCTCGGCAACCCAAGAAAATCATGTGCCTCTGAGCTTACCCGAGTCTCAGATAATATTTCCAAGGAAATACAAATCGCATGATATCTGATACTATATAAATACAAAGAGTTTTCTTACTATTTACTGGCACATTTGTTGTGCTCAGATCCTATGGGTCAGGAATCCAGAGTAAGAACACCTACATAATATCTCTACCTAACTGAAGACAGGAAGACTAGAATCATTGGAAGGTACATTGATCCTGTAAAAATTAAAATAGCCTCTGTTTAACATCCATGATAATCCACAGTATTTTTTTTTATTGCTTGGATGTTTTGCCACAATGGGCTTTGTAGGACAGTAGTTTCAGTGGAAATTCTTCTTTGTCTTTTTGAAGACCTCAAGGCTTGCATCCTGCAAAAGATCATCACTTGGAAACTGCTTTATTTTATGTCTGAAAAAAAAATTAGATTTTTTAACATTAGCTCTTCAATATCCAGTTGTTATAAGTGAGTCACAACTTCCACTGAAACTACTGTCCTACAAAGCCCATTGTGGCAAAACATCCAAGCAATAAAAAAAAATACTGTGGATTATCATGGATGTTAAACAGAGGCTATTTTAATTTTTACAGGATCAGTGTACCTTCCAATGATTCTAGTCTTCCTGTCTTCAGTTAGGTAGAGATATTATGTAGGTGTTCTTACTCTGGATTCCTGACCCATAGGATCTGAGCACAACAAATGTGCCAGTAAATAGTAAGAAAACTCTTTGTATTTATATAGTATCAGATCCATGTTAAGAGAGAAAATAGTTAGATGCCACCTCTCAGAGAAAGAGATGTGAGAATTCACAGATGTGTTTGTAAATCACTTAAGGAAGACTATATGACGTTTTTCGGAAGATTGTCCACATTATATAAAACAAACAATTGGACGTTATAATTATCAGGCAAGGTTCATAAAATGCTATTATTATAGTTACTAAGTGTGTTTAAAAGATGTAGAATATTGATATATTCAAATGTGCCCTTCCTCCTCATATAATGTTAACTGAATATCATAAAAGCATGCAAACTTTTCCTTTAGCCATGTGTCTGCTCCTTCTGGTAAATGGCCAGGATATTGACCATCCACTGGTAGTAAGGTAGACTCGTGTGACTAGTTTTGGCCCTTGTTGTTGAGTAGGAGCCATATAATCTTTTACCAGCATACTCAGAAGCCATGGGG
Organism: Mastomys coucha; assembly: GCF_008632895.1. Classification (NCBI taxonomy): domain Eukaryota; kingdom Metazoa; phylum Chordata; class Mammalia; order Rodentia; family Muridae; genus Mastomys; species Mastomys coucha. The sequence continues at coordinate 194,366,277 of NW_022196905.1, forward strand.
GTCTTCTTCCACACTGTCTTCCCTGTTGTAAGCTGGAATGCTCTTTTAGCACCACTGTGACCAAAATGCATACACAAGCAACTTACGGAGGAAGGCTTTGTTTGGGTTCATAATTTCAGATTGATTTTAGTTTGTCATGGTTTGGAGGATACAGTGGGAAAATCAGCTGTACCCATCATTAAGAAAAAGTGTGCCCCCTTTTTCGGCAGGAAGCAGAGAGCGGAGATAGGTGCAAAGGGTTATTATAACTTCCAGAGTTGGACCCCATGGTGTTCTATTTCTACAAGCAAAGAACTACCTCTTAAAGGCTCCACATTTCTCAAAAGCTGGGAACAAGCATCAAGCAGAAGAAGAGGGGAGCTGTTATAGATTCAGTCAAACCACAAGAGTATATACTGCAAAGGTACAAATTCCTAACCTCCAATGACCTCATTCAAGATAAGTTTTAAGATCTAAATAATTAAGGTTTGATAAGCGATTATCAAGTATGAAGATTCTTTTAAAAACTCTTGATGTACAGAGTTTATAGGACAAGTTCTCAGGAGGCACGAAGGCATAGATACAAGACACAAGCCATGGACCAACAGAGTCACTAGAAGTGAATTGAAAAGCATGCAAGTGAGTCTGTCCTAGAGCAATGCATCTCTACTGAATAGCATGTTTGGTACTTCTAGTGTCTATACCTCTGAGGCAACAAACTCATTCTAAGGAACCACGGTAGTGGTAGGGCAGGTAGACCATCAGTGTTAATCACTGAAGATAACTCATATTTAGACACAGAGGGCAAAAGGAATAAAATACCGTGGTTGCTCATGTGAATCACAGTGGACTTCAAGTTAACATTTTGTTGTTATAGTCACCTGAGGCTTGTGAATGATTTTCTGTTCCAATATAGGCCAGACTATATTGATTAATATCAACACTCACATATAACTACATTCTCTTTTTTTAAAGATTTATTTTGTTATTATAATTTCTAAGTACACTGTAGCTGTCTTAGGACACACAGAAATGGGTGTCAGATCTCATTATGGATGGTTGTGAGCTACCATGTGGTTGCTGGTATTTGAACTCAGGATGTTTGGAAGAGCAGTCAGTGCTCTTAACCACTGAGCCACCGCTCCAGCCCTATAACTACATTCTTAACTAATAAATTTCCTTTTGGCTTTTGGGTGGATATAATTTCATATAGGTTAAAACTTGCATACTGTGCATGAGGATACATGCATATATATACATATACATATATATGGGAAAAACTATTAAATATAATGGTGTATATTTTTAAAAAAAATACCTGCGTAGAGAAATGGGCCATCATGTTAAAATCCTTAAACTGACTGTTTTTAAAATATGTGTGTTTATAATTATAAATACTAAGAAGAAATAAAATGAGATTTTATTTAATATGTTGAAGTTTGAACTCAACAGTTATAGATAATGGATCTCATATAGGTTTAAACATCATTTTTATACTCCATTTATTGCATCCATTGATGGGTAGCATTTTGCAACATATGTGAGATTCATTATATTGCATAAAAATGTCTAATTTTCTAATTTCATCACATTTTTTATCTCATTTAATTAAGAAGCAGAATTTCATTATCAGGTATGTTTAGCTTTGATTCGCAATGTTGCTAAATATATACTATGCCATTTCGAGTAAGTTTCTTATCTAAATCCTGCAATTGTCTGTTTTAAGATAGTAACGATGATAGTTTCCTTTATATAACTAGCAAGGACTGTAAAATAATATTTACGTATCCAACATGAATTTTTATCCCCTCTATCAGTAATACAAAATATGTAACATTTTCCTAGAATGTGAATTTTCCCTGTTGTTTGAAGCAATGTATAAATTATTAGGAAAAAAAAAGAACCCAACTATGATCAACTGTCAGGAAGGTAAGTCATTTCAGAGTTCTGATTCACGTAAGTCGGCATGTTAGCCATGAGGAATTTAATGGACATCTTGATGCTGGAGGGAACACCTGTTCTTAGGATTTGGCATCTGTTCTGGCTGGCTGTGAGTTACTCACTTCTCTACCTTTAGATAAGGTTGGCCTGCTCACCACGTGCTGAGATGCCTCCCTTGCTGATTTGCATACTCTGGTTCAAAGTCAGTATGTTCTCTATTCTCCTTGACTTGACTCAGATCTGCTATTCTATTTTCAGTCACTTTTTTAGAGGACCTAAGGAACAGATGGCTTTTATGATGCAGGAGACCGCATTATTTTATCAAGACATTTCTGCCTCAACAAGTCTGCCTGCTCTGCTCATACTTCTGGGTAGCAAGCCTGTCTGCTCTGTCACTCTGCTTGTCTGACATCTCACTTAAACTAGCTTGGACAAAAGCCAGAGAAGAGACTGAGCAAAGAGCATACACAGTCCCCAACGAACTGTCTCTGTGCTTCTTCCCTGGATATCTTTGGTTCTTCTTCTCACCCTTTAGAATCTTGAACATTGTCAATCTAGCCAGTAGATTTTGCTATTTCACACGGGTTTGTTATGATGTTTTTCCTTAATAACGTGGCCTCCATCTTAAGACTCAAAAGTCTATTTTAAATCAATAACAAAATTATCATTTCTTCCTTGTTCGACTAGGGTACTAACTCTGTCTGGAAGGTAGGAAGTACGGAACATCATGTGCATACTGCTTCCTGGGTTTGAGAAGCAGGTAGGGAGACTTTCTGAACATTTCCTCGCCAGTATGAGCTATCATTTGTTTTGTTGATCTTCATCATCCTAACAAGTATAAGATTAAATTTTGTCAAAGGGTTTTCCTTCATCCATTGAGATGACAATGTATTCTTTTCTTTCAGTTCGTTTATATAACGAATTACATTTGTTGACTTACATAAGTTGAATCATTCCTGAATCTCTGGGGTAAGGCCTACAAGATCATGGTGAGTAATCTTTTTGATGTGTTCTTCTATTTGATTTGCAGGTATTTTGTTGAGTGTTTTGATTTCTCTGCTCCTTTCCATGGACATTCCATAAATGAACAAGAGCATGACAGCTTTTGTTATTTGACTAATGTACAGAATAATATTTTGGGAACAGTTTCCACAGGCTTTCTGAGTATTTCCGTATAGATTTTCACATGTAGGAAGATAGAGTTTTAAAAGATATCTAACTTTGGAAAGTGCGGGACTCGGGCAAAGAGAATAAATGTGCTGTAATCAAAGAACCAGTATTAACTTCAGATGACTGAAGTAGAATTTTTTAGTCCAGCACGGCTGAAAGCCAGTGCTCAAGAGGACTAAGCAGGAAGGTAGCTGTCCGTGAGAATCCAGACTGCATTTCAAGCTGCCTTGGACTATAAGATGCTCTGTTTATATAAATAGATGGCTTACACAGATAATATAAGATGGAAGCATACGTACACAGATGGTGATGCATACACTTTGAAAAGAAGAACATCAGCCCCCGTTTCATACATCTTGTCAGTTAGGCCAAATTTCTTACATCGTTTTTAAAGGGACCTAGAAATAAATATAATAAATGAGATAAGTAGACTTTATGCTGATGTAACCTGATATCCTTTTCATATCATGAGTGAAATTAGAAAATTTAAGTGGCACAAATTTTCAAGTTCTTATTTTCCTTGGACCTTGACTTGTCTATAGAACAAATGTATTTGTTTTGTGGACTTTGGTTAGGATCCAGGCTTTCTCTTGCTAATTGCTAATTGCATGTACTAATACTCATTTTTTTTTTCCAAAGAAGGTGTCACACTGTTTCTCAGACTGTAGCCTTTTAGTCATTATTTTGCTAAATGATTTTCCTGCCAACTGTCTTCTTAGTATTTATGTTTTTAACAATATAGCTGGAATGCTCTCAGTCTTAGCCAGAGAAGCCTTTTCCCCACTAGTAGGTCTCAGTCAATGTAGAAACTCATAACTAGTCAAAACACTGAAAATAAGACTCTTCTGCAGGCAGCCTAAGCATAGGACCTCAGAGCTAAGGCTCATAGTGAAAGACTTCCTCCAATGAGGCCACACTCCCTCCAATAAGACACACCTCCTAAGATTGCCAACCCCCTGGGGTAAGCGTACCCAAACCACCACAAGGAAGAAAGGGGGCAATGGTGCCCATTCCTTTTCATAATTGAGGCTGTACAGTAAAATGTCTAGTGACACTGTGTCAAAGGCTAAACTACTAAAATATAGTTTGTCAGCAATTACTCATGACAGTATTATATTCGAGTGAAAATTACTTTAAAGGACCATCATGAGAAATTATCTTTGTGAAACATGCAAAGATAATTTTAATTTTTTTTTATAAAAGCAAACATCAGAAATCATAATACACAAAAGGCCTATAGGGCAAAAGAAAAAAAAAAAAAGGCCTGACTAAGTGCGTGTGTGTCTGCATCTGTAGGAAATTGAATTTCACATATATTTTATTTGGCTCCATTTCTTTTCTTTGTTTGTTTTATCCTATTCTAGTTGTTTGGTTTTGTTTTATAATATTTTATTTTATTGTATATTTTTTAGGTTTTCTAAAGAAAAAGAGAAAGAAAGGCTGTGGATTTGGATGGTGGGGAAAGTGAGAAGGATCTGGAAAGAGCTGGGGACGGTGGAAACAATGAGAATGCATTGTATGAAAAATGTTTTCTTTAGTTTTTAAAAGATTTTTCCTTTTATTGAACATAGATTTTGTTTCTCACACAATGTATTCTAATTACAGTTTTCGTTTTCCCTTCCCCTGTTTTGCCTATTTCCTCCCTCCCTCCTTTCCTTCCCTCCTCTCTCAGTTTCTCCCTGCCCCCTCTCCTAGTTCCTCCCCTCCTCTCTCAGTTCCTCCCCTCCTCTCCTAGTTCCTCCCCTCCTCTCCTAGTTTCTCCCCACCCCCTCACCCACTTCCTCCAACCCACGCCTTCTCCCACTTCCTCTTCCACTTCCTGCCCACCCCCTCTCCAGTACACATCCATCTCCTTTCTGTCTCTCATGAAAAATGGAACAAGGTTCAAAGGACTAATAATATAAAATGATGCAATATGATAGAAAGATAATACAATGAACAAAGATGATTACTTTGGAATAAGAAAAGCAACAAACAGCAGGGAAAGAGCCCACGCACAGACACACAAAAGAGGTACAGACCCACACCCACAAAATGTATTTGTCGACTCGGGAATCCCATAAAATAACTAAACAGGAAGCCATAATATATACAGAAAGGACCAACAGGGTAAAGAGAAAAAGTAAATCAATAGGAAAATAAAAATTAAAATAAAAATAAAAATCAAGCCCTGACATGACATTATGAGACAAGAAACATCTGAAGATACCTTTAAGTTCATTTTTTTGTTGGCCACAGTACTGTTTGGCACCCACTCTTCCCTAAGAGTAGTTTGTTTCCCACAGTAAGACTCCATTTGATGGAACTACATTTTTATTTGCAAGTGTCTATCAGTTGAAGATTGCTTCTGGCTTAGGGATGGGAGAAGTCTCTACTTTTTTATTTAGCTCTAAGGCCCCATCTAGTGCAGACGTATGTAGGGTCAAGGCATGCTGGCTCAGTGTAAGTTCATAATGTCATTGGTCATGCTGATCATGTTGATGGTGTGTGTGTGTGAGTGTGTGTGTGTGTGATACATTCCCATCTCCTCTGGCTCTTACCCTCTGCTTCCTCCTTGAGCCCTAAGGGTAGGGATATGATGGAAACATACTCTTTAGGGCTGAGCGCCTGAAGGTCTCTCACATTCTACAGGTTGTCTGACTGTCAGTCTCTGTATATGTTCCTATTTGCCGCCAGAAGAAGCTCCTCTGATGATGACTGAAAGTCACTGACCTCTGAGTATTACAAAATGTCATCAGGAGTCATTTTATACCTATGTTCTTTTAGGGAAACACCATTTTGGTTTGACCTTAATACGCTGAAGGGGAAATTTTATTTTCAATAAAGAAATATTGAAAAATGGTATTTTTATGATTAAAGGTATGGGTCTTAATATATAAAATAACAACATATGCTAGTATATTTCTAATTTCCTAAAATTTAGTTACAGAATAGAACACTGTTGCCAAAGTAGTCTAAAATAGTCATTCTTTCTCATCATTTTTATCAGGAGGGGAAAATAAATGTGTATGATAAGAACAAGCCTTTGCATTATCAAGTTGAACTAAAGGAAGGTTCCCACAGTTTACTCAATGGGTGCTTATTTTTGTTGTGTGACTGTCAAGGTGAAAGCCATCTAGCATAGTGCCCCAGGGAATGATGGGGGAGCAGTGTATTAAGACACACAAGGAATACCAAAACTTAAACCTGGAGACTGTGCCTAGGAATTATATGCTTTCCAGATGGGAATATAATTTTAATGCATGCAGTGTTCTCCCAGCTAGGAGATTATTGCATCATAAAGAGAATAGATGTTCATCATTAACAGTACTTGATCCCAAGTAGAAAAAAAAAAGTGAACGGTGAGAAGAGCGGTCTATCAGACAGGCTCTGGTGTTTAATGTAAGAAGGAGGGAAGACATCATCTGTCTAAAGTTCATATTTTGTGCTACATTTACTTGAGGCCAAAATTCTGAATGAAAAATATGTGCACAGTCAATCATGTAGTTATTTCTAATTATCTGTTTTGACTTTATGTAAGCAATGCCTTGAGTTTAACATCAATTTTGGTACGCAATGCCCCATACATCAAAATGTACTGACACATTAACGAGGAAGCAGAAATGGAAATGGGAATGGCAACAGTCAAAGTGCTCAAATATTTTCTAAAAATACGACTCAGTATCCAGGGCTGGCTGAAGATTGCACATGCTTTGGAATACACAGTTAGGACAATGAAGCTGTTCTCATGCTTTTTGACCATCTGCTTGCAGTCACAAATCTAAAGATGAGAAAACTTCCCGCCATGACATTTCAGATTAATTGATCTGCATCTCCTTTTGCAGGCATTTGAACGTTCAGGATCACTAAATGGTCTAGTGGTATAATTTAAGAAAGATGTAGGGTTTTTAATTTTCCATACAAATGACTAATAATGCTTTAAAAGAATAACTAATGTCTGTGTCCTAAAATCAAACCAGTCTTAATAACACTTCAGTAACATGACATGTCAACTTATTGGAAAACTATTCTACCTAAGGAGATAAACAGCTTTTGATAAACAGAAATATCAAGTTTCTTCTAAAAATTAATCACTGTAAAATCTTTTTGCAAATGGTCTACTTGCCTAGGGAAACCTTAACATCAAGCTCTACCTCTGCCTGGGAACTTTATTGACAGAACATGAGTTGTTTGCCTCTTTATCCCTAAGCTTAGTATATTTGAAACTAACAGGAGACCCAGGAAGAGTAATCACTAAGCTACTCTTTAGGTCTTCAGTTTCCAGAAAATTATTTTATCTATCACTGTGTTCTCATAATTCATTTTATGTAAACACTATCCCCAAAATAAGATTATGCACCCAATTTCCTTTTCAACTTTTTAAAGTATAGACTTGATGGCCCAATCTGGAGATGATGCTCTTGAAACAGAATATACGCTTGGGAAGGTTTTCAGCCAAATGATCCGCTCTGGATTTGGATAAGACTATAGAGTGGCAAATTATTCAAACTAAGATGTTGAATTTCAAGGACATGCATTGATAAGTGAACAGATGTTGATTGATCCTCAAAGAATAACCATGGGTTAGTTTGTTCCCTCAGCTCAAGGAAATTCCTTGAGAAGAGCTAAGCAGTAAGTCATGAGTAATTAAACATTATTGTGTAATTTCTAAAGGACTGAGGGCTTTGGTCCTAAAAGTGGGCTGAGAACAATTGTGACCTTCATCCTTATCAATAAAATAAATAAATTTTTATTTATGTAAGAACATTGTTTTGTGTTAAGTAAATATATTTTCTTTATATAAGAATTTCTAAATAACCATGTAGCTGTTACACTTAAAAGTGTATCTAGTACTGTTGAGCTTATATGTAGTGGTATTAACATAGGGAAGTACACATAAATACCATCTGTTGGGAAAGGATTGCCAGAAACAAAAGTATACTTGAGGCAAATGAGTTGGCTCACTGATTACTGACACCTGCTGCCCAGCTTGACAACATGAGTTTGATCCTAGAACCTACACAGAAGGCATAAATAATTGATTCCCCCAGTGCTGTGACTTCTAGTAATATTGCTACTAATGGAGATAATGTTATTAAACTCTTACTATCATCTAAGTATTCTTATAATTGAATTAAATCACAGTTTCCTATGTCTGTTTATCCATGTTTTTAATCAAGAAGTTGCTATGACACCATGTAGTCAAGGCTGTCCTAAAACTTTTGGTTATGTTCTTATCTTACCCTCCTAAGTGTTGAGATTATAGATATGTGACATCACACCCAAAGTCATAAATACCATGAGAGGTAATCATTAATATTGGTTACTATTTTTAAATAAAAATGTGGAGCATGTAAAGTTAAGTTGATTTTCATAGGTCACACAGATGGCATTAAGGACACAGAAAGTCTGACCCAGCCAGTCTCACTCCCATGCTTGCATTCATAATAAGTTATGCATGTAGATTAAAGACAGTAATCTTATATACAGTAAAAGGGCTGAGGGTGTCTCATTGCTATACTGAGATGGTTATCTGTAGGCTTCAATGTAACTGGACTAGGTTTTCCTTATACCATAAATATAGAATTTTGGGATGTTGGCTTTTTATAAGTCTTTGTATATTTTCTAAATATTTGAGAATACTCTCAATGAATGTGGATTAAAAGAATAAAATTATATTTTATTTTGTAGGAGAAAAATACAACATTCACCAATGATAAATCTTAACATTCCAATCAATTAAAGCTTTGAGGAGGAAAAAATGAAAAGTGTGTGTGTGTGTGTGTGTGTGTGTGTGTGAGAGAGAGAGAGAGAGAGAGAGAGAGAGAGAGAGAGAGAGAGAGAGATTATTTCTTATCCCATTTCTTTTTTCTGTTTCTATGCCTAGTAAATGCTCAAAGAGCACAATGATTTGAGGCACTTATGAAAATAAGTGTTTTTATAATGTTCTGTTCATAATAACTCCAATAATACTGACATTTTAGATAGATCTACTGAGCACTCAAAGTAATCTCTACTTAATCATTTGGGCTTTGCTTTGATCACTCTTAATTATGGTTAAATCCCTGAAACATGAGAGTTAGGAAGGTTTGGGAAGTTTCCATACCAATAATTTGGTTTTTCATTTACAAAATGAGCAATGCATTATCTATTGAAAATAGTATCAATTTTAGAAACTGCCAAGTTATAGCTCCTTTTTTAGGACTGAAAGAAATTGAGTTATGATCATTTTACATTCTGAGAAATTTTTGCATAATCATCCAATCCTTTTGAGTGGGCAGCATTGCAGCCTTATTACCTTTGCTTATTTCTTTTTCATATGCACTCAGATCTAATTGCAATGCATAGCACTAAAGGTGTACTGCACAGCACATTGCAGAAACATCCATTATCTTTGCAAGATACTCTTCTGATTGATAGCTCTTGTCTTTCTGGGCAGAGCTATCTGTACTCTGAGTTGAAAAGCACATTGTCTTCAATCTATCCAGAAGTAACCAAGTTTTTTCATCCTTCTGCATATAGGACTAAGTAAGCTACATATTCTCCAAAAACATCTCAACAGAGGCAAGCTCCTTTTATCATTTTTCAATGCTAATTCTATGGTATGGGTTCTTTGGATCCAGAAAATTACATTATAGGCAAAGCCAGCCTTCAAGATATTAATAGGAATGACCTTCCTTGAGTTTTCAAGGTAGATGATGTACATATGGAACAGCATAGTGGCCACCAGCAATTTGTAAATGGTCTGGAACTCCCCCACTCTTGGAAGCTATCAGAATTATCAAGCCCTCCCTCAGGAAATGAGAGGAAGTGCCAACCCAATGGACATTGATTTGTTCCATGTTTGAAGGCTGCTGAAATAACAAACCTCCTTGAACAAGCAAATCCTTCTTACACAAAGAAACTAAGAATATTCTTCTATCAGGGCAGCAAATGTCATGCCTGTCTGCATGTCCCACAAAGAAGTTCGCTAACAACATTCCCAGAGTTGGATAAAGGCAATGTGGAAATATAAAATAAATCATGTACCAGGAAAAAACTCTCCTTGACCCAGTTCCTTGCAGGAAATCTGCTCTAAGTAGACCTTGGCACCAGCTAAGTCAACAGATCCTGTGTCAGAGCAAGCATCTTGTCACAATAGTACTGTGTTCAGAATGTCCAATCCCAAGGATCAAAGAGTTGGAATAACGCGCACCACATGAAAGCACCTTCTCCCAGTGTCAGAGGAGATGGGCATCTTCATCCTCATTTCTCGGGCCTGCAGGAAACCTAAGAATTCAAACTCTTAGTCATTTTCTCTTTTTCTAGAGATCTGCAGTCTTGAGATAATGTGTGTGCTAGCCAAAGGACAGGGTACAAGGCCTTGGATCCCTTCACATGCCTTCAGTGAGGTCAACAGAGAGGACTTAATATCTAGTTGCATGTTAAGTATCTCCTGTGACTCTTTACAATTACGTAAAAGGTGATGAGATGAGATGAGATGAGAAGAGAGAGCATAAGCAGTCGGACTTGTGGATTATTTAGAGGCAGGAATCAACTTGCAACGAGGACAATAGCCCAGGTGCCTCAAGGTTTGGGCAAGGCCAGAGCTCTGGTTGTAGTGTTTCTAGGATCCTCTGAGAGACAGGAACCTTGGTTCCAGAGGTCTATAAGGTCAGTGTAGGTGTGAGGTTTTGATTTCAGAGGTATGGTTGGTGACTTCAGGATCTGGAAACTGTACCAATATGGTCCCAGATTTTACTTTTAACCTATAGCTTTAACCATGGCTCCTATATAGTAGACAGACTTTATTGAATCTGAAGTATGGTGTTCTCTCTTCAGCAGGTTCATAAAATCTAAAGGTGATCAAGGTTTTCACATTATCTGATTGAGTAAGGGTTCAATGTGAAGTCATACAGTTGAAACTGTTGATGTATAGACAAGACACCTTAATGACTGAATCTACCAATGAACACCAGGTTTCACCAGTTTCCATAGCTAAATTTTAGGCAGATATTCCTCTGGAGATATTGAAAGAAAACAAAATATTCTAAAAGTAACCAGGGACATTGGCACATGAATTTTCTATGGCTGTGTTCTTAATTGTATGACATCGTGCCTAGCAATTATTGTGCAGAGATGGAGATATGACTTGGCATTATTTGGATCCTTTAGGTTTGCTCTAGGACCAAATGGGGTACAAGTTGGCTTGAGCTCAAGGGTTGTCCTGGCTATAATCAACAATCAATTAGCAAACCAAAGAGTGAGCCAACAATTAAGAGTTATTTGGCTATGAGCAAGTTCTCTGATTAGAGGTGATTCTATGTGAAATAGGTTCCTAACCTGAATTCTTGGCTATTTTATCTCAAGAATGTATTGTGACCTGGAGATGTTAGAAAAAAAATGTTTGTTTTTTTTTTTCTTGAAACTTGTGTTTTGCTGGGCGGTGGTGGTGCACGCCTTTAATCCCAGCACTTGGGAGGCAGAGGCAGGTGGATTTCTGAGTTTGAGGCCAGCCTGGTCTACAGAGTGAGTTCCAGGACAGCCAGAGCTACACAGAGAAACCCTGTCTCGAAAAAAACAAAAAAAAAAAAAAGAAAGAAAGTTGTGTTTGGCTGTAGTGTTGGTCACAATAACAGAAAGTAAACTACAACAGTAAAAATTTTAATCTTAGATTTGAGTTTCAGTAGTTCCTAAATAATATCAGAAATATGTGATACAGTTCTAAGGATTCAGTTAAAGAAAACATAGGTTGCTTAGAAATACAGAGTAGTCTTTCTTGGGTGCATGAATGCAACTGCATACCCTGTAATCACGGCTTCTCAGGGGGATGAAATAAAACATGCACCAAGAATTGTGAAGGATCTCCATCTTTCATCAACACTAGAGTTGCCTGTAGTGGCAGGGCTTAAGGGCATGGATGGTGGCTCTACTATCAAGAGAAAGCTCAACTTAGACCAAGAAAAGAAAATCAACACAATAGATGGATCCTTGTACAGGATTTCCCATTGATCCCTCTCCACTTTCATTTCCTCCACAGCACACAGAAGCTTAAGATCCTCAGTATCCCCTGAACACTGTACCTTACCAACAGGACTAAGCAAACATGAGTTAAGCAAGGATTAACATTAGATGTAAAATAAATAATGTGGTTTCAGCCCTTCACAAAGAACTATAGGCAAATAAGGAATGGTGAAGGCAGGGAAAAACATACCAGTTGTTTATCCCATAGTAAGTGGTGATCCCTGTAAACATACATACAAGAAAAACTTATATAGACTTAGCAGGTTATATTTAGGAATAGATAGATAGATAGATAGATAGATAGATAGATAGATAGATAGATAGATAGATAGAAATAGATATAAAATAATGATAAACAATCAATAATATGAACTCAAAATAGAACAAAAGATAGCAAGAATTATGTGGAAGAGTTTGGAGGGGAGAAACTTGAAAGATAGAAACTGTAATTATATTAACATCTTTCAAAAAGTAATAAAGGAAAAATTGGTGTACGCTAAAACTTCACCACTTTGCATTTTTCATAGAAAAAACACTTGTAAAATAGAAACATCCCACTCATTTCTACTTTTAAAATGCACACATTTGTACAGCACACATTTAAAGAGCATCTGCTTACATGACCCATAGTCCTTGGTCAGTGTGAGGGCTTTAGCAATTACTACTATATCATAGCAACAAAATTTTGTTTTAAGAAGAGTATAAAGCCAGGTAGTGGCAGCAGTAGTGTATGCCTTTAATCCCATCATTTAGGAGACAGAAACAGGCAGATATGTCGATATGAGGCCATCCTGGTCTGAAGCACATGTTCCAGCACAGTCAGGGCTACACAAAGAAACCTTGTCTCAAAGAAGAAGAAGAAGAAGAAGAAGAAGAAGAAGAAGAAGAAGAAGAAGAAGAAGAAGAAGAAGAAGAAGAAGAAGAAGAAGAAGAGGAGGAGGAGGAGGAAGAAGGAAGAGGAGAAGGAGGAGGAGGAAGAGGAGGAGGAAGAAGAGGAGAGGAAGAAGTGGTGGAGGATGAAGAGGACAAAGGGGAGGAGAAGAAGAAGAAGATCATAGCCCTTCTGAGTGAAATATGAAACTGAAGAAATGATGAAAGTGGGTATTTTTATTCACTAAACAATTTTATCATGTGGTCATAGTTTTTAGTGCACACATTTGTACAGCACACAGTTAAAGAGCATCTGCTTACATGACCCATAGTCCTTTGTCAGTGTGAGGGCTTTACAGTTGGTTACACTGTCAGGGTGATTTACTTGAGGTTTCTTGGGGACAGAAAGGGTACAAGAAAGTAGGACACGTGATATTGGGAAGCAAACACTCAGTTAAACAGTTAAACAGAAATTCCTGAAATGATAGGAGAGCTGAAGACAATGAGGAAGACAATGAGAAGAATACACAAATGGATAGTTAAATGGGGAGAAATGAGAACATAAGCAATCTCAGTGAGGAAGACAATGAGAAGAACACACAAATGGATAGTAAAATGGGGAAAAATGAGAACATAAGCAATCTTCAGATATGACAAGCTCTTTACTGTCTCTTTGTGAAGCAGCTGGAATGAAAGCTGACCAGATTAGAAAATTACCTGCCACTCAGAGTTGTTTGGCCTTGTCTTATACTTCAATGACAAAATTTAAGCAGAAGAAAACGCTCTTTTGAGACAAGTCCTACCATGTAGCCCAGCTTAGTCTCTTTTGACTCAATAGGAGGTTCATCCTTGAGATTTTTATTCATCTGACTTAGCCTTGCAAGTGCTGGGATTAGTCATGTGCACCACTATATTAGCTTGGACACACCTATAGATATAAACCAAGTTGTATAAACCAGAAGCAAATAAATTAACCAAGAAGGCACTTCCTGAGGAGAGGGAAGAGGAATGGAAGAATTTGAGAGACTTAGAAGAAGGAGTATACGGGGCACAGGATAGAAATCAGAGGTGAAAGATCTGGAGTGACAGGATTTTATGCATGTCATTCAACTATGGAAAATGCACACATACATGTATGTGCTTTGCTTTGAAATAATTGCCTAAAAGATTAATCCCAGTAGTACTCCTTCAAGTAAAACCAAAGCAGAAGTTTTATGATGGAGTTTTGTTCCCTTCCTTTTGAATTCATAATATCTTTCTTCTTTGCCCTCGTCATTCTCAATGATATCCACTTCAGCCCAGATTCATGGTGCATGGAGAGCTGGGATATATCTTCGAACATGGAGAGTTAGTGGCAGTTCCTACTACTGAATCAATTTATTCTTCTTGTGTTGAGATTCATCATATCCATTTCAGCAAGTGTGTTAGTCAGCTTATTTTCACATTAATGAACATGAGAGGCATTTAATTCATAAAGAGGGAAGATTTGGGATATCCAGCCATGATAAACTGAAATCTCCAAGTACTTATAAATATAAATTTAATGTAAATATAAATTTAATTCCATTAAATAATTTTAGTGGAATTGTCAGGGACAGTCCAATAAATCTTGTCATTAGCTTAAAATCTATCATAATTGCTCACTGTCCCTCCAGAACTTTCTTTGTGCAAGTGGAGAAGGGATAATATTTTTAACATGACTGAAGACAAGGATTCTGGCTTTGCTTGAGATGTCACTGAAGACACTTGAACAGTAATGACTTATCTGCGGTACTTAGTCTTCCTTTAGTAGGATGTCTTAGGATTGAGCAGGTGTAGAAGACATTCTTGTGACTAGTAAAATGAAAGCGTTGACTACATTGCCTTCAGCCAAGTCCTAGGCATTAAGAGAAGCACGTGAAATCTTCCTGCTCATTTTGCCTTATGCTTAGGATTGTGTGCAATTTCTCCTCAAATAACTCCTATAGTACAGGTTGCTTTAACAGTAATTCTGATCATTTCAGCATCATGATTCAAAGTTTATGGGAATATATTTATATTTTTGTTTAAAACAACCCATATAGTTGTTTATTTAAAAATGTTCCATTCAATATGTGACAAGTCATCAAGTTAATCCACCATATAAACAGATCAAAAGAAAACAAAAAACCCACATGATCATCTCATTAGATGCTGAAATGCATTTGACAAAATACAACATCCCTTCATATTAAAATTTCTAGAGAGATCAGGGATAACAAGCACATACCTATGCACAGTAAAGGCAATATACAGCAGGCCAATAGCCAACATCAAATTAAATGGAGAAAAACTTAAAACAATTCCACTAAAATCAGGGACAAGGCAAAGGTGACCCCTCTTTCTATATCTATTCAATACAGTACTTGAATTTCTAGCTAGAGCAATAAGACAACTAAAGCAAATGAAGAGGATAAAAGTTGGAAAGGAAAAATTCAAAGCGTCACTATTTGCAAATGATATGATAAGATCCATAAGTGATTTCCAAAATTCTACCAGTAAGCACCTTCAGCAAAGTGGCTGGATACAAAATTAACTCAAAAATATCAGGAACTTTACACAAATGATAAATGGGTTGAGAAAGAAATTATGGAAACAATTCCTTCACAATAGCAGAAAAAATATAAAATATCTTGGTGTATCACTAGCCAAGCAAGTGAAAGACCTATATGAGAAGAACTTCAAGTTTCTGAAGAAAGAAATTGAATAACATATCAGATGATCTCCCATGCTCATGGGTCAGTAGGATTAACATAGCAAAAACAGCCATCTTACCAAAAGCAATCCACAGATTCAATGCAATCTCCATCAAAATTCCAACACAATTCTTTATAGAACTTGAAAGAGCAATCCTCAACTTCATATGGAAAAATAAAAATCCAAGGATAGCTAAAACAGTTCTGTCCAATAAAAGAACTTCTGAAGGTATCACTATCCCTGATGTCAAGCTGTACTACACAGCATTAAGAATAAAAACTGCATGATATTGGCATTAAGAAAAAAAGACAAATTGATCAATGGAACATAATTGAAGACCCAGAAATCAACCCACACTCCTACTGACACAAGATTGTTGACAAAGAAGCCAAAATGTACAATGGAAATAAAGAAAATGTCTTCAACAAACAGTGCTGGTCTAACTAGACGTCTGCATGTAGAAGAATGCAAACAGATCCGTATTCATCACCTTGCACAAAAATCAAATTCAAGTGAATCAAATATCTCAACAAACAACTAGATACAATAAATGTAATAGAATAGAAACTGGGGAAAAAGCCTTGAACAGGAGAGACAACTTCTGGCAGGGAGACCCAACAGTTCAGGCACTAAGACCAACAATTAATAAATGGAACCACATGAAACTGAAAAGCTTCTAGAAGGCAAAGAATACTGTCAATAGGACAAATCAATAGCCTGCAGAATGAGGAAAGATCTTTACCAACCATATATTCAATAGAGGGCTAATATCCAAAATATAGAAAGAACTCAAGACGTTAGACACCAACAAATCAAATAACTCAATTAAAAGATGGGGTAGAAAGCTCAGAGAATTCTCAGTAATGGAGTCTCTAAATGGCAGAGAAGCACATAAAAAATATTCAGTATCCTTAGTCATCAGGGAAATGCAAATCAAAAGGTGTCTGGAGTTCCATCTGATACCCACCAGAATGGCTAAGATCAAAAACTCAAGTGACAGCACATTTGGCGGGGATGTGGAGCAAGGGGATCATCCCTCTACTACTGGTAGGAGTGCAAACTTATACAATTACTTTGGAAATCAATTTGGTGGTTTCTCAAAAAAGTGGGAATAGTTCCATCTCAAGACCCAGCTGTACCACTCCTGGCCATATACCCAAAAAGATTTTTCATCATAATACAAAAACACTTGTTCAACTATGTTCACAGCAGCTTTATTCATAATAGCCAAGAACTCGAAACAACCTAGACAACCCTTAACCAAAGAATTGATAAAAATAAATGTGGTACATTTACAGAGTTGAATACTTCTCAGCAATTAAAAACAAGGACATCATGAATTTTGTAGGCAAACAGATGGAACCTGAGAATATTATCCCAAATGAGGTAACTCAAACCCAAAAGGACATCCATGGTATGTATTCACTTATAAGTGGACATTATCCATTAAGTACAGGATACCTACACCATATTCCACAAACTCAAAGAAGCTAAGTAACATGGAGAACCCCAGGGCAAATAAAATAGACACAGGTGGTAAATGGAGGGAGTAGATTGGGAAGGAGAAGGTTTGGGGAT
This sequence comes from Mastomys coucha, assembly GCF_008632895.1. NCBI lineage: Eukaryota > Metazoa > Chordata > Mammalia > Rodentia > Muridae > Mastomys > Mastomys coucha. The sequence continues at coordinate 194,383,512 of NW_022196905.1, forward strand.
GGAAAGGAGGTGGGGATCAGGTATGGGGAAAACTAGGATGAGAGAACTGGGAGTGAGAATGGTAAAGTGAGGGACATCTATGGGACAAATGAGAGACCTGAGACAGGGATAGGTCTGAGGACTCTATGGGGGTGATCCTAGCTGACACCTCTAGCAGTGGGAAATAGGGAAGCTGAAGCGGCCACCTCCTATAGCTAGACTCCCAGTGGAAGGAGGGAGACACCAAACCTTCCACCAAACCTTCAACCCCAAATATTACCTGCCTAAAAGATACACAATGATAATGAGGGAGCAGAGATTGGGGAGGTGGTCAAACAATGATTGGCCCAACTTGAGTGCCATCTCATGAGAAAGAGACAATCTCTAACACTATTAATGATACTCTGCTATGCTTGTAGACTGTAACTTTACATAATTGTCTTCTGAGAGGCTTCATCCAGCAGTTGATTTAAAAAAAATGCATAGACCATCAACCAAACATTAGGCAGAGCTCAAAGAGTCTTCTGGAAGAGTGGAAAGAAGGATTGATAGAGTTGGAGGCATCAAAAACACCACAAGAAGACTTATAGAGTCAACAAATCAGAGCCCATGAGGACTCCCAAAAGATTGAACCACCAACCAAAGAGCATGTTTGAGCTGGACCTAGGCCCCCTACATATATGTAGCCAGTGTGCAGCTTACTCTTCATATCGGCATCCTAACAACTGGAGTAGGGGCTGTCTCTCACTCCATTGCATGTCTTTGGATCCCCCCTTCACCTAGCTGAACTACCTTGTTTAGCCTCAGTGCTGGAGGATTCACTTATTCCTGCTGCATGTGTCAGGGCATCTTGGTGTCCATTGGGAGGTCTCACCTTCTCTGAAGAGAAAAGTAGGGGGAATGGCAGGGGGATGGAGGAATGGGATGAGTGTGGGATTGGGAGGAAAGGAGGGAAGGGGGTTGAGATTGGGTTGTAAATTGAATACATGCATGCATACATATATACATACATAAAATATTTCTCTTAGAAAATTACATAGGATTTTGATGATTGTGTTGTGCTTGGACAATGTGTATGCAATATCATATGCAACATAGAACATGCCATTCAACTTTCTAATGTACATTTTTATTATGTTACTGTTAAATAGAACATTGCATAAAATCCACATGGACTAAATGGACATCTGTGAAACGCGTTTCTAAGCAGACTTTTGACATACTAGATTCCCATTTGCCCAGAATCATTATTTAGACAAGTCTTGTTGCATGAAAGCAATATAAGAAAGAACTTTTTTTTATAAAGGAAACAACCTGTCTTAAGAGTAAGTAATCAGTCTTGCAGGTTAAAAGGTGTTTTCTCAGAGATTTCGCCTTTTGTGAGTAGAGCAAAAACGAAGAAAGCTATGACAATAGCAAGTCATACTGATTCCTTCAGCTTGACTTTTAACTTAAGAACTTTGACTTAGCTGATAGACACATGATTGACATGTGATTCACATTAAACCCACCCCACAAACTTTTTTTTTTTTTGATTCTCTGTCTGGTGATGATGAAGATATTTAAACATTGTATAACCAATCAAAAAATAATGAAGCCACATCCTGAGATGAGCTGTAAAGTTTGACAGTAACATAATGAAAATGCACATTAGAAAGTTGACTGGCATGTCTGGACTACAGTCTGCTAGTTGCAAGAAAGAAGGTCAAGTTTACACTCTATAATTCACTGTTGTGCTTATCTGAGATGTAACGTCAAAAGTCTCCAATTCTCTCTGAGTGTTGACTGGCCAGATACAAACCTTTTCCAGAAAGATTTGCACATAATTTTCAGTCCTGTCATTTTTTCCAGTGGCTGTATGAAAGATACATGTATTATGTGCCTATAATTCAACATTATATATGAAAAATTTGCTCTATTTCCCTCTGGCATATTCTGCAAATCTTTCTCTTTCTTAAGAAAGTGATGGAGTTGTACCTGACATGAACAGCATGCTGCTATACTTGGCATTTTCCCAAGTCGTGCTAAGAAGACCTTGAATTTGACTTTGTTAAGTTAGAGGGAAATTTTCAACTCTGCCATGAAATGAGACAGACCAGCCAAAGGACTTGGAAGGTGTGTGTGTGTGTGTGTGTGTGTGTGTGTGTATCATATGTATGAAAATGCTACCTTATCTTCTATGATATGTTACAAGTTAAGAATTTTTTTCAACTTAAATATAGAAAGTTCAAATTCACAACAGACTTTACTTCTTAAATCTATGACATATTAAGGTAGAGAAAAATAAAGCATAAAAGTAAAATTGCCTTATCTCCAACTTCGTGGTTGTTGTAGTTAGAAACATAACTATTCCACATTCTACAATCACATAGTTTAGCAAATTATTCCATACCTTTTCCATCTTATTAAAAGAGTCAAGTTACAAAAATCAAGGGCAATTTCCTTATTATTCAATCAAGTATCTCAATGTTTTCTTTTTAGTTTTATATGCAAGATTAATTTCTTAAATGTGGCTTTTGAAGAAGTTGCTTTCTGCTTTGACATGACAATAAGTATTTGTTCTCTGAGAGTAATTGAAAGCTTTTTCAAGATAAGAACTTTTCTTCCTGCAATGGCCTCAGTAGCCAACATATCAGAACAGTCAGAATGTTCTCTGGTCAGGAAATCCAAAACTAACAAGGCAAGAGGTACTCAAAATTCTATGAGCCACTGAACACCAGGTAGGCTAATAGCATCCAACAAATGCTGATAAATAATAACATAATTTACACAATAAACCAGGTAACTCAGGAAGGTTTTGAGAAAAGTTAGTACTAGGTGGATTTAAACAAGGGAATAAAAAATGGGTGTAGCATCTCAATTTCAATTTTATATTAAATTTAGTTTTCAAGTGAATTTGTTGGCTTGCATTTTAATAAATTGAACTTAAAAGATACTACTTTAATATCTTCATTCATCTCTTTCATGTAACTGAAATACACCTGTCTTCTGGATTGGGTAGTCAGGAAGAGGTAAATAGAGATAGACATCAGGAGATAAACAGGCTTTGTAAGATAGCATTACTGATTTGTAGAATATAGTAAAAATGTCTTATATGTATAGTCAAGCATATTATTCTGCTAACATATACATAAAAGCCAATTGTGTGGCTTGTATATATCATATAATTGAGTGATAAGACCTTATGAAGCTTTGCTCCCTTAAAAAGCATCAACCACACTTTAACCCATTTTCACTTTCAAGCTATTATTTCTAGCCCCAAAACCTAATTATGAAAAATTATGTCCCCATTTCTTTTGAAAGAATTTAGCCTCAAAAATCAGTTTAGGCAGAGCTCAGGGAATCCTGCAAAAGATGGAGAGGAGGGATTGTAGGAGCCAGAAGAGTCAATCACATAACAAGGAAACCCACGGAATCAATGAACCTGGGTTCAGAAGGTCTCACAGTCTGAACAGACAGTCAGCGAGCCTGCATGAGTCTGACCTAGGTATTCTGCATTTATGTTATGAGTCTGTAGCATGGTGCTCTTATGGGACCCTTAACTGGAAATGGGGGGTTTCTCTGATGCTTTTGACATCTTTTTGGGGAATCTTTTACTCCTACTAGATTACCTTACCCAGCTCTAATATGAGGGGATATGCGTAGACTAATATGGCATAGACTTGATATGCTATGATTAGTTGATATTCTTGGGAGGCCTGTCCTCTACTGAGAGGAAGTGAAGGCGGAATGGGTCTGGGGTGGAGGAGAGGAAATTGCAGCCTGGATATAATATAGGAGACAATAACAACAACAATAATAAATCTGCTTTACCACCATGTCTCTTGCAACATGTAGAAACTCAAATATAAAGAGAAAAATACTCTCCTCCTATTGATGATCGATTTTGCAATCCTCTACCACACACATGCTGCTTGAACAGTCAGACCCCTCTATGTGCAGTCCTTGGTTGGTGGTTGAGACCCTGGGAG
>NW_022196905.1:194387869-194441025 GCF_008632895.1 Mastomys coucha
AAAAAAAAAAAAAAAAAAAAAAAGAAAAATACTTAATGCCTTCATGCAGTTGTGCACAGCCAGGGTAGAAGAGCCACCATCTGCTGTTAGGACCTAAGCTCAAGTGGCAAGTAGAGTGTAGTTGACTCCATGTGACACCTTTCCTTTGTTGTCAGCAGCCTGTGGTAAAGAGGGCTGGATGTTGTCCTGAGACTGAAGAGCTCAAAGGGATATCAGCAATGTGGCAGAATGCTGTTAGGAACTGCCCGTCATGAGACCCTAAGTCCCTTGAAGAGGAAGAAAAAGAGGCAATGAGGTTATGCCCTGTGGTAGCGGTGGGGCTACAGCACTGCACGTAGAAATGACTTAATTCAGGAATGAGATTTTCACTATTCCCAAATGTATGATTTCTCACACCACAGTTTTACTATTTTCCCTCTTTTCATAAATCTTTAATTGGTATCAGATTATCTGAAGAGCACAAACAAGACTTAGACATGTACTGATCTGCTAATCCTCTCTTTATCCTCTAGAACAGTAGAACAGACATATGTTGACATGATACTCATTTACCTTTTAGCAGTCATACAATGTTCTTTTGCCTTTTCCAAAATACCTCAGTGAATCTGATCATATTGTTTTATTTATGAAGTAATAAAACATAGAGGAAAATTAAAAAACAGCCCAAAGACTCACAATCCTGAGCTTCTAAGACCCTTAAAGTTGATTTTTCTTCTCCTTTCATCATTGTGTGGACTGCCAAGACAGAATGTGTTGATGTCTTAGATCCCATATGAATAGTTGTCTTTCTTCATGGGTTCAAGCCAGTAACCCTTAGGCCCCTTCAAACGACTAAAGGACTCTGTGACTAATATGTTGTTTGCAAATACTGCAATTACAATAAGTAAGGCAAGTGAGGTGACCATATCAAAATATGTTTTTACAGCTTTTTTTTTCAAAGCAAGCACCTAAAGTAAGGCTCTATTGCAATGCTTCTCAACCTGTAGGTCCTGACCACTGTGGGAGCTGTCTTAGGGTTTTATAGCTATGAAGAGACACCATGACCAAGGCAACACTTAGAAAGGACAATATTTCACTGAGAATGGTTTACAGGCTCTGAGGTTCAGTCTATTATCATCATGGTGCGGAGCATGACAATATCCAGGCAGGCATGGTGCTGGAGGAGCTGAGAGTTCTACATCTTGTTCTGAAGGCAAACAGGAGAAGACTGGCTTCCAGGAAGCTATGAGGAGGGTCTCAAAGCCCATCCCCACAGTGACACACTTCCTCCAAAAAAGTCACACCTATTCCAACAAGGCCACAACTAATAGTACCACTCCCTGGGCCAAGCCTATTCAAACCACACCGGGGCTCACAGGGGTTGCCTAAGGACACCAGCAAACACAGGTATATTCACTGTGATTCATAATTAACAAAACTGCAGTTATGAACTAGCAACAAAAATAATTTTATAGTTGGGGTCACTACATCATGAATTTTATTAAGTTGTTCCAGAGTTAGGAAGGTTGAGAAGCACTGTTCTTTTAGAAGCCTACAGAACCAAGGTTAAACTCTATGTAACAGCAATAGTAAATATCACCTGACTGCGTGAAACTATACTCGTTAGGATATGCAGCTCCCTTGAAGGTAAAATTATATTAACTAAAACAAATGCTCACACCGTTTCCTTCCTATCACTGACTCTGTCTCCATTCTTAGAAGAAAGTGCATGTTACTGAGTGAGAGTAGGAATAGATCATATAGCTAAACAGAAGCTACTCTGAAATGGCTTAGGATGTACTTAATCTTTCCTTGACAGGCGCAATCCAGAATGTTAGACATTGCTAAGCAGTACTTGTTGAAGTATGGTCTATAGAGCTTTCATGTAATCGTGTTCATTGCTTCTTTTGCCCTGCCAGAAAAATCCACCTGGGAGTCTCAAAGGTCTTTTCTATCTAAGATCTATGATCCAAGATCTATGCTCCTTACTGATACAAAATGGCCACTGGGCATTCCTGTCCTCCATGGAAGCTTAAAACTGTAAATCTCTGCTTCTGTAAGTGTCCAAATGCTAGGACAATCTGATCATTAAGAAGGCCTGAGGTTCAGTCTATTATCATCATGGTCTCTGTGTCGAAGGGAGGTTCATATCCCATAAGTAAACTCTTCATGGTCATGATTACCGTTTATAATTCTGTTCTTAAACATGATGCTATAGTGGGTTCCACTGAATTAAAAACAAAGATGTTTTATTTAATCTGTTAAGTGCCATGAGTCAACTATAAACTCATGACTCTGATCCCTCTCTCATTCTCTTGCAATGCTTTATTCATCTTCTGTTTTTAATATTCTAAACCTCTGTCTTTCCTCAAGATTACTTCCCCTTTTATGTCCCTGCAAGAGCATCTGCCAATGTTTCTGCAGTTTATATTCTCCCTTTTGTATTTGGTTATCAGAATAATGATGTGTTAATTTGACTGGTCCTGATGCAACAGAGCTTGGATTATTTACTTTTACCTGGAGGAATATGGATACATACTCTTTAAAGTACTTGAAGTTTCTGAAGTATGTGAAAAGTTTAGCAATGCTTCAGTCTACCTTTCTAAAAACAACGTGTTAGCAAAATGCCATTGGGTCTGGCAACTTATGAAGGAGATACCAATTACTCTGATTCAAATCAATAAGAAGAATTAAAATTATATAATAAAAATTCCAGGTTGTTTTTTGTCTTGTACCAAAAATGTTCTGAATTTTGTACCTCAACAACCTATATACAATAAGAGGAAAACACAAACCAAGAGAAAAATAAAACAAAATCTGAGTGACTATTTCTAGGTTTGTCTAAAAATTTTCTAGTTTTCAACCTGTAAAATATTTTTAAAGTAATCTTAAATTTTCATTTCACTGTGGAGACTTAAAATAAAAAACACAGTTCTCACTTCAAAAGGGGGAAAAACAGTTTATTCTGAGCCAACTATGAGAGAGTGTGCCTCAGGGAAAATGTTTCAGATTGTCCCAAATAACATTGCTTCAATGTTCCACTGTAGAAGTGGTTACAGGAGATTTTGTTAGTTACTGAAGACCAAAAAAAGGCATAAATCAAGGAACTTACCAGTAATATGAATAGGAAATTCAGGTAAGTAGATTTTAACAAAAAAAATGGAAAACTCCACAGTAAGTTTCAAATGCTATCCAATGACATTCATAACTTTTCCACCAGTAGAAGCTAGTGGTCTGACAAAAACACATTTTACAGGGTTTACCTGATAGTTAGTATGGATATTATATCAGATACAGGGGTGGTAGATGGTTGCTGAAGTAGTATAAGTGGCTCTGAATCTGCTACATTCTAAGTCTATACAATCACAAAGTTTGAAGTAGTTACTCAGCCTTATAGAATGATTAGTATAAATGTGGCTTTTATTTTTATAGAGCCTTGTTTTTCTAAGAATCTAAGAATACATGCTAAATAGTTTCTGGATTTATGCATTTTATTTATCTGGACTGCCTTATCAAATAAGTAGCAAAACCAATAACAACAAAGTACACACTTGATAAAGTACCTGAAAAAGATGAGAAGTTAGTTTTATGTTCTCAGGATGCTCTGAATGAGTAGTTAAACCAAACAAGAAAGAAATTTCAGACAACCCTTTGGGAGATCTTCACTGACAGAAGTAGAAAGCAAAAACTAAGGCTGGTATTATGTTCCTGAGGCCAAGCAGCTTGTAACAAGTCAAAGCAAGTAGTTGACTCGGGCTTAGAATCCAAGTGTCTGATTCTAACTTCATGATATTTTCAACTCTATCTCACTTCTCTTTATCTTTTTTTTCTATTTGACTTTGCATTTATTTCACTTCTTGTGATTGTTAATCTCTTTTTTATTAGACATTTCCTTTATTAACATTTCAAATAAAATCTCCTTTCCTGATTTCCCCTCTGAACAAAAAAAAACAAAAACAAACAAACAAACAAAAGCCTGTTCCCTCCCCCCTCTCCCTGCTTACCAACTAACCCTCTCTCATTTCCTGGCCCTGGCATTCCCCTACACTGGGGCATAGAACCTTCATAGGACCAAGGGCCTCTCCTCCCATTGATGACTGACTAGGCCATCCTTTGCTACATATGCAGCTGGAGCCATGAGTCCCAGCATGTGTACTCTTTGGTTGGTGGTTTAGCCCCTATTCCTTCTGGATTTTAAAGGCTCTGCTGCTCATTGCTGCAAATCAAAAATCTAATGCAATTTGAGGTATTATTCTGAATTCACAATATGCCATCAATATTTTTAGAACTATCAATGATCTAAGGCATAGTTCTAAACTAAGTCACCAAACTTGCTTCTCGGGGACTACTTGGAAAGATGTAAAGATCATTGTAAATGAGATGACTGGTATGTTATTTTCATGTTGCAATACTTCTACATGTCTACAAGTCATTATATTGTGCTTCCATAAAGAATTTTAAAGCGTTATAACAAAATATCAATTATGCTGAGAGAAAACTCTAATCTAAAGGTGTGTGCTAAAAAACATGACAAAAGGACCACATTCCAGACATAGTCTTTATTCACCAAGAGAGCAGCTACTGTATTAAGATAGAGTTGTAATGACTATTTGGAAAGAATGGTAAATGCTGCAGAGACAACTCAACATGGAGAGTCAGCTTCAATCATCCTTTAATTTAACCTGAGAGCTATGGCCTTTATAGCTATAGATGTTGGAATTAGGCACTGATTAGCTGTTATTCAGACATTCAGCCCAAGCTGTCTGTCACCTGAGAAGAACCTGAAGCTCTAATTGTATCGATACCATCTCAAGCTAAAAGTACCTCTATTGGCAGAAACTATTGAAAATAGCCTCTTCAGAATAAAACAGTTAAGTTAGGCTTTAAAGGGTTCTTTGGAAATAATTTTCAAATGCGACGACCATCAAACCACAAACAATAACCCAACTCTTGAGAAAATAAATGTTTATAACCAGCTGCTTTACAAATAACAACCGAGGAAAGCTTAGCACAGAAGCTCACCACTTTAGCATAACGAGATGCACTATAAATAGTGCTCACTACGCTGTTGAGCGTTTCCAGCAGTCTCTGGGTCAGGTGATGTCATGCTTCCAGAATGTTAGCTGATAGTCTCTTCTTCATCTCTTTGAAACATCTTTCTGCCAGACCCCTTAATAATGCAATGGTTAGTGTAGATGCATCCAGAAGATTTTGTTACAGACATGCTTCTATATTCCCAAAATCACCACGGTAATCTGAAAGAATTACATTCTTGTAGTAATACAAAAGATGCTGTAAATTGTGTTACATCTCAGGATATATTTGTGTGTGAGGAAACCTTGCTCTTAAATTATAAGTCTCTAATCCCAGGAGGACAGTCTCGGCCCAACACCAAATCAGTCTTCAGACACTCTGATCATCTGGTTCACTGGATCACCAAACAAAACTGGAAATGTGTGAATTACAAGCAACAAGGCTGTCTTTTTCATTATTTATGTTTCTCCCTTATATCCTCAACCCACTTGTAATTCTTTCATAGCAAAAATTACTCCCAGCTTAGAGTAATTCTTCTGTGATTCTTGGCATAATTAACAATCTACAACTGGAGTGGGAATGGTAGATTAGTATGGCCCTGGTTAGCTTTATTATCAATCTGACACATATGGGAAGGGGGAACCTCAATAGAGGTTTAGATCCAATTGGCCTGTGGTCATTCTTCTGGAAAATTGTCTTCACTACTGACTAATGTTGGAAGGACCAGCTGGCAATGGATGGAACCACTCCTATAAAGGTGGGCCTGGTTTATATAAGAGACATACCTTAGCAAAGTAGTAAGAAAAATATTAAGCTTGAAAGGAGTACTCCCTCATGGCCTCTGTTTTAGGTCCTAACTCCTTATCCCTGTTTGAATTCCTGGCCTTACTCCTCTCAATGATGGAGTGTGCTCTGGAAGTGTAAAATGGAAGTGTAAACTCTGTCCTCCCCAAGTTTCTTTAGTCATAGTATTTCACAGCAGCAGAAAGCAAATAAAGGAATAAATTAGTACCAAGAGAAGTAAACTCTTGCTATAACAACCTGACAATGTTAGTTAAAGGACTGTAGTAGCATTTGGAATTTGGATCAGGAAAAGCTGTTGAATGGTTCAGGCCTAATAGACTACTTTTTGGAGTTTGTAAGATAAAAACATTAAGAGAAATACAAATGATGGAGGATTGGTTTGGGGAATTTTTGAAGGAAACAAAGACTTTCTCCATGCCAATCCCATTATATTTTGACTTAGAGTGTTTGCTGGGACTGAAGAATCAGCTATGTTCAGCTGTTCAGCTCTGCTAAAGTGAATTTTTACTGTGACAGGATTTTCTCTGTACAATCACATTAAAATATTAATGCAGCAGGAGGCGTGTGATTAGACAGGGAAAATGGAGGTGGAGCTAAGAGTTGCAGAATAAGGAGAAGGCCAAAATGGAGGCAGACAAACAGGAAGAAGAATCTGAACCATTATGGCTTTAAAAAGCCACAGGTAGTTATGGTATCATAAACGTTAGATTAATTAGGATAATTTGTCTAACCTAGGTGGGCAGCTTTTATCATTATCAATTGGTTCTGAAATTATTGTATTGACATCTTGTGAATTGAGAATATATTGATATATAAATCTGACTTGTTAATTATAAGCTTCAAGAGTTTTGATTTACTTGATTACTGGAATGTGGGACCATTGACTACAGGGGTTAATGGATGAGAAAGAACTAGCAGCTTTGGAGACAAGAGAACCAGAGCTGAGAACACAGTGGTTGGTTACTGCCTGGACTAGTTAGATACAGAACCAATGGGACCACACAGAGGCAGAGAGTTGCCAACGGTAGCAGGGGAAGCCTGCTGGTCATTTTTTATATTCACCAAAGCATCTTACCTTTATGAGGATAACAGGGAATGGAGGCTAAAGAATTAGGTCTGATTAATAAGAGACCATCATAATTGAGTTAGGTCTTGAGAAGTATTTACTTAGAATCAGAGCGTAGAAGCTATGGTCCAATAGGAACAGTGCTAACATCAAGCTGGCAGCAGAAATTGGTGAACAATGGTGAGGAATATTTTAAGTGTCCTTCACATGGTACTGGTTTTGAGGGCATGGAGAAAATATGAGGACTGACACTATGGGGCAGGTTAGAGTCACTAAAAATAGACTATAAAAAGCCACTGGTTGACGCAGCCTCAGATGGAGAAAAAATACCAACCTTTTGGATATACCAACACGATGGGATATCTAGATAGCAAAGACAATGGCTGGTGGGACATTGATCTAACCTCAGCCAAGGCGCGTGTGTGTGTGCTGTAGATGTCAGAGCTATATAGTTCAGGATACCTATGTCCTTTGGAGGCCAGAAGATTGCGAATGATCTCAGATGTTGGACAATGAGCTATTTGTTAAGTTTTGGGATGGGTTTGATATGACTACAACTATGCTTGTTTCTTCTCTTCTTGAACAAAACAGTATATAACATTTTTGTTTGTATGTATGTTATTTTATGGGAACCCCTTGCTTATTAGGATATTATACTTTGAACTTTTAAAGAGATAGGACTTACTCAGCTCTTAAAGAGATTTTTTTTTTTTTAAAGAGGATGCAACTTCTAAAGTTAGACAGTGTTTTGTTATATTAATGTGAGATCTTTGGGAAATAAATGAAAAGTTATGGCCCAACAGTGATATGCTTATATGTCAAATCAACAAAGAATAGTTTGTGCCAATTAGTTTTTATTGTTAATTTGACATACATAGGAAGAAAAAACTCCCACTGAAGAATTGCCAGAATCTGATTGGCTTGTGGGTATGCCTATGGAGGACTGTCATGATAAATTGATTAATGTGCTAGAGCCCAGGCCACCATGGGTAGCACCATCCTTATGAAGCTGAGACTGTGCTAGATTAACCTAGGTGAGAAAATTGGGAACAATAGACCTGTAAGCATAACTCCTCCCTTGTTTTTTATTTCTGTTTCCACTTGAGTTCCCTCCTGGCTTCTTTCCATGATGGAATGTAAAATGAAACTATAAAACAATGAAACTCTTTCTTTCCCAGCTTGCTTTTTTGATCATGGTGCCTGCAAGAGCAACAGAAAGCAGATGGAGACAAGTTTATAAATCAAGCCAGTTCCCACACAATATGCCCAGTAGTAATAGTCATTCAGGTTTGTTTTTTGGGTGTTGCCTTGTGGCAACAATTTGTATCTATTAAGATTAAGGAACATAGACATTCTCCTCCAGACAAATTGGGACCTTTGTTGTTTAGTGGATGGTGTCCGAGAACACTATTGAGATCATAGCATTCCCTAAAAATAAATCTCAGCCAGATCTGGCTAAGATTATGGAAAAGTATACTCTATAAACAGAACTGAAATTGGTCTCTGTTTTGTATGACAAGATTTTTCTAGGGACATATAGTTGTTTGTGTAGTGTGGAAAGAACAACTTTTCATTTAGGCCAGGAAAACAAATTTCCTTCAGAATATGTGAATGTGAAATGTCTACTTGGAAATGTTCATGTATTGATAAATCTATCATTTTTTAACACAAATTAGCTTATAAAAAACTTATGTTTCTAACCTATCTAATGTAAACTTTCTCATGTTCAATTTTGACTTATGCAATTTAATGGAGTTAGATATTAAGGCTATCCTAAGTCACAGAGAAAACATCAATATAGGGTAAAAAAAGATCCTGTTGGTGATGGGAAGAGGTAGGGAGAGGATGGAGGGAGAGATTACTAGGGGAGGCAACTAGAATGATGGGGGCAGCAATTTGGTGGCAAGGAATGGGGAATATAAAGCCTGAAAGGACCACCTCCTAGACTTTCAGTGGAGGGTTTGGGAAACCAACCCAGCCACAAAACCTTTGACTTATAATTTGCCCTTCCAGCATGATGTGCAGAGGTAAAGATGGCACAGAAATTGTGGGAGCGGCTTACCAATGACCACTCCAGATTAAGACCTATGTCATGATAGGGAGCTCATTCCAGACAATACCTGCATGTGTGCTGTGCTGGATGGCCCAGAGACCCAAGGATATAGCCAAACAACATTAAAAAATGTCAATGAAATTATGCTTACTGATTCTACCTGTCATGGTGCCTAACCCAGTTGTCATCATAGAGCCTTCATCCAGTAGCTGATGGGAGTTGATGCAGAGTTACACAGCCAAATATTAGGTGGAGTTCGGGGAATCCTGCTGAAGACTGTGGGGGCAGGTGACAAGAGGTGTCAAGGAGAGCACACGAAAGCCCATAGGAATCAACAAAGTTGAAATCATAGGAGCTCACAGATATTAAACAATCAGGGAGCCTGGTTATGGATCTGACCTACAATCTCTGTATATGTGTTATAGTTGTTGTGTAGCCTGATTTTTTTTGTAGGACTCGTAACAGGGGTGGACACTGTTTCTGATGCTTTTGAATTCTTTTGGGACCCTTGTCCTCTTACTGAGTTGCTTTGTCCAGCCTCAGGTAGTGCCTAAAATTGTTGCAAATTGATATGCCATGTTTGATTGATGTCCCTTGGTGGCTTGCCCATAACTGAAGGTAAAGGCAGAAGGAGTAGATGAAGATAGAGGAGTTGGAGGGTGGGAATAGAAGAGGTGATGGAAAAAGGAAGGAGGGAAAACTTCTATTGGGATGTAATATATGAGAGAAGAATGTAAATAAATAAATAAATAAATAAATAAATGAAAATGTATTTGGATAGTATATAACAGAAGCCGGAAAATGTTTATTTCTGATGTTAACTTGACTTTATGTAAAGCGTTGCTGAATCTGATTCTTATGGATATTATACCAAAAGATTACAAACTGAATGACCTGAAGTAGTTAGAAGACTATTATCCCACAGTTCTGGAGCATAGAAGTCTTAAATCAAGTTGCTTAGTGGCCTCTTCCAGCATCCCGTGACTCCCAGTGTCCTTTGATTTGTGGAAACAAAATTCCACCCAAGACTTTGTCTTCCCATGAAGTTCTACCCATGTGCTTATGCATATTTTCTTTTCTTGTAAGATGCCAGTATTATGGAATAGGCCTGGCCCTATGCCCAATGACCATATCTAATTAATATGAAGACATTCCATTCTCCTGAAGGTCCTATCAGAATACTTTGGGCTAAAAATTTAGCCTATCTTTTGCGAAGATTCATCTTAACCCCCAATCAACAGAAATTCTCAGTAGTAACAAATAGAAAGAGGCCACATTACCTTTATTCTCTGAGCCTCTTGAGAGTCAAAAAAATAATCACTCTTTTCCTTTCTTTATGGAACTAACTCATACCTGACATGAAGGGAAAGTCTCATGAGATATTGATGCAAACAAGAAAACACAGCTTCAGTGAAACAGCTTCCCCTAGAGTTACCTCAAAGAAACTCTGGATAAATAAACCTCAGAAGCAAGTGTTGTAGTAATCTTGACAGAACAGAAACAGCTGGGCGTAAATACTAGCTGAGTTCTAACATGCAAGTGAAAACTGCCCTGTCTCCATGCTCCTTCCTCCCAAGTGAAAACTCACATTTTCAGAGCTTCTCTGTTTTCTGTCATTAAGTTCTGTACCATGTATTGTTTCTTCTGTCCTTTAAAGTCCAGTAGTAGCCACGTTGCCTGACGACTGAGACAGAACAAGCTGATAGTGACAGGAAAGCTGCTGATGGATGTTCTTCCCATGAATACATAAGTCAGATAAATGTTGCAGAAATCAGAAGGGAAAATGGCATTCGTGAAGCATGACATGTGTTACATAATTTAATCCTCATAGAAAGGAAGTTTGCTTTAGGTTTATTCTGTTTGAAAAATAAAATAGCTGCTTTTCATATTTCACCCACTATCAAGGATTAATTATTTCCCTGGTCTTTATGGCCATTCATGTCACTCCAGCTGAAGGATGGAAGGTGTGGGACTGAAGAATGATTCATTCAATAAACACATTCAGTGAAGTGGTAGAGAAAAGTGGTTTGTGGAGACTTTCAAAAATCAACTTCAAAGCCCATTTCTAGAAGGGCCACTGGTATACATACCATGTAGGGTTTTTTTCACCAAAAACATCTTCTCAAGTATTTTTCCAAATTGCTGATCTCTTTGTAACACATCTACATATCATGACTGGCTGAAAATTCTACCACTTTTTCTTTGCTAGGGAATCATTCCAAATCCTCCAAATACCTTCACATGTTTTCTTCAAAGTGTTGTATGTTGTATGTTTGTTCTATTCAATCCTGTGAAGGACTTTTGTGACTTTTTTCTCCATAAAAAGAACAACTAGACAAAGGACACTGTCAGTAGGACAAAACGGCAATCAACAGATTGGGGAATGATCTTTACCAATCCTACATCCAATAGAGGGCTAATATCCAATATATACAAAGAACTCAAGAAGTTAGACCCCAGAGACCCAAATAATCCTATTTAAAAATAGGTAACAGAGCAGTCTCTGGATTTTCCTTCCTTCAGTCTCTACTCTATAGTTTATCTCTACAAATCCTTCCATGAGTATTTTGTTCTCCCTTTTAAAAAGGAATGAAGTACCCACACTTGGGTCTTCCTTCTTGAGTTTCTTGTGGTTTGTGGATTGTATTTTGCATTTTCCAATCTTTTGGGCTAATATCCAGTTATCAGAGAGTGCATACCATGTGTGTTCTTTTGTGTTTGGGTTACCTCACTCAGAATGATATTCTCCAGATCCAGTACACATGGTGAGACTAATGGCTCCAGCAGCATATGTAGCAGAGAATGGCCAAGTTGGTCATCAATGGGAGGAAAGGCCCTTGGCCCTGTGAAGGTTCTATGCCCCAGTGTAGAGGAATGCCAGGACCAGGTGGGATTGCAAGCTGGTACAACCACTTTGGAAATCAGTCTGGCGGTTCCTCAGAAAATAGGACAGTACTACCTGAGGGCCCAGCAATACCACCCAGAAAATTCTTCAACATGTCATAAGGACATAAGTTTCACTATGTTCATAGCAGCCATATTTATAATAGCCAGAAGCTGGAAAGAACCCAGATGTCCCTCACCAGAGGAATGGATACAGAAAATGTGGTATATTTAAACAGTGGAATGCTACTCAGCTATTAAAAACAATGAGTTCATAAAATTCACAAGCAAATGGATAGAATTTGAAAATATCCTGAGTGAAGTAACTCAGCCACAAAAGAACACACACAATATAGACACACTCACTGGTAAGTGGATATTAGCCCAAACTTTCAAATTATCCAAGATAAAATTCACAGACCACATGAAGCACAAGAAGAAGGATGACCAAAGACACAGGAGTAAATATGGAGACAAAGTATGGAGCAGAGACTTAAGAAAAGGCCATGCAGAGACTGTCTCACCTGGGGATCCATCCCATACACAGTCACCAAACCTGGATGCTATTGTGGATGTGTGGAAGTGCTTGCTGACTGGAACCTGATATGGCTGTCTCCTGAGAGGCTCTGCCAGAGTCTAACAAATACAGAGGTGGATGCACTCGGCCAACCATTGGACCGAATGCAGGGTCCCTGATGAGGGAGTTGGAGAAGGTACTAAAGGAGTTGAGGGGATTTACAGCCCCATGGGGGGAGCAACAGTGTCAACCAGCCAGAATCCCCTGAGATCCGGGGGACTGGACCACCAACCAAAGAGATACAGGGAGGGAACGATGGCTCTGGCAGGATATGTGGCAGAGGATGGTCTTGTTGGTCATCAGTGGGAGGAGATGCCATTGGGCCTGAGTGTGTCTGATGCCCCAGTGTAGGGGAATACCAGAGCAGGAAGACAGGAGTGGGTGGGTGGTTGGGGAAGCAACCTCACAGAGGAAGGGGAGGGGGATTAGATATGGGGCTTCTGTACAGGAGACCTGGAAAGGGGAATACATTTGAAATGTAAATAAAGAAAATATCCAATAACAAAAAAGAAAATGCATAATGCTAAGATGTAGTAAAATATATAATAAAATTTTTCAGCTTAAAAAAAAAAAAACAACTGGAGAAGAAATAAACAGGTGTCCTAAGATGTCTTTTAACTTATCATCCATGAGACATGTTACAAATACATTAAAGTTAAGCTGTACAGAATGAGTTACTTGCCAGGTCGCATTTAATGTCAGTTTACACCTAGAGGATTATCCAAGCTGTCACTGACCTTGGAACTATTTCAAAAGTAACATTTTTAATGGATAAAATGTTCTTAACAAATATCCCAGAGGAACTAGATGTGGACCTGATGCTCTCAACGTTACCCATATTTCTTCACCAATATCTCTTCTTCTACCAAGAAATAGGGAGTCTTTTCAAATAAACGTTGGAGTAAACATCCTTTCCAGCTCTAGTTCCAGGTTGTGGATTACTGCTATACTTAATAGAATCATCATGAAAGTAATGTCCAAAGATGTGCATATATTTATTCCTTATGGAGTCAAGTGATAGCAAAAGTTCATAAGTCAAAAACAGAAAACCACAAAGTTCTGACCCAAATACAGAGGTCAAGTCCTGAGAATAATTTTTGATTGTGATTAATGTTTGTTTGCCCTTTTTGGACAATTTCTTGCATGTATATACTTAGTTTGGGGAATTTTCACCTCCATTGAACACTCTCCTTTGCCTTTCTGCTGATGAAGCTCTAGTCCTTCCCAACATATTCTCTTTTATTTTGATGCCTTTTTATTTTAAACTTAGTGAATTTAATATATGATGTCTTCCATGTGCATGAGTAGGTTATTTACTGGAACAGAAGCACTGTGTTAGTGAGTACAGAACTGAAAGAAATGGCACAGACTATCGGAATGCCTCTTAACTGACTACAGTCCTGTAGAGAAACAAATGAAGCCCTCTGCCATGGATGATGGAATAGTAACAGATCTTGTATAGGTAACCGCAGCTGTGATGAGTTTATGATTCCAGTTCCAATACCACATCAAGAAGACAGTGTTTGAAACAACCCTCTTCAACCTCTGCCTCATACACTCTTTCTATGCCTTGAAAGAGCTGCTATAAATGTCTTGTTTAGGCCCAGGCTTTTTAAAGCTCATCTCTTCTCTATCCTGTGACCATTTGTGAGTCTCTGTATTTAACCTATGTCCACCACAGAATGAGCCTTCTGCTAAAAAAGAAGGTTAAGAATAGCATTAACCTGGTTAGTGGTTATTTTTTTAAAAGCGTATAGATGTTTTCCTTATGCCACATGTATGCCTGGTGCCTGAACAGGCCATAGGATGGCAGATTCCCTGGGTTTGGAGTTATAACCAATTGTGAGCCACTAGGTTGGTGTTAGGAATCAAATCCAGGTTCTCTAGAAGAACAGGTCATGTTTCTAACTGCTAAATCATCTCTCCAACTCTGATCACTTGCTTTTATATCAGTGATATATAAACATATAATTATTTATATATTAAAATATATAAATTTAATTTATAAAATATACAAATTAAATTTATATATTTTATTCTATCAGATCCATAGAATAGATCTTATTCACACACACACATACACACACACACACACACATCCCATGCAATGATTGAAATAAGGAATGATTCTGCTTTCAAATAAGTATTTAAGGAAAAATATTAAAGCACATGTAATTGTATGCTTTTGCCTATTTTTAAGGTTATGTCCTAAATTTAGGGACTTGAAATTTAATATTTTCTTTCTCCGGGGAAGAAACTTTCACTGTTACATGTTTTTAAAGCTTATTGTTGACTTATCTCAGACATAGAAGGAGAAGGAGAAAGGAGAACTTGCCCCTATCTCTTGGCTATCTGCTCCTGGCATTTTTCATTGGCTTCACTTACTTTCTTGACTTAATGTTTAGAATGTTCTGCAGCCTCCTCTATATTTCTTACTGCTTTCTTTTTCTTTAGGGCAACATGCCAACATTTGTGCTGCAGGACACATGAAGTAACAAGACAATGAATGTGGGTTACTTTGGTCCTGTACTTTTTATGGTTTTGTTCGTTTGTTTGTTTGTTTTTTGTTTTGTTTTTTGTTTTTGTTTAAGGGCTTTCCACAAACACACTGGTGGACATCATCTTACAGCTTTGTTTTTGCATGTGTATGTGCATCCTTAAGGTGCAACTTATATGTTAAATTCAGAAAGATCAAGTGGTGCATATTTTTGAGTTGGTGATTTGAAATTTTTGTTGAACTGGCCATTTTCATTTAAGGGTTTTTTTTTTCTCTGTGGCTGGAGAGATGGTTCAGGGGTTAAAAGAACTTGCTGCTCTTGCACACAACACAGCTTAGGTTTGTAGAATCCACACACTGGATCATAACCATCTGTAACTCCAGTTCTAGAGGAACTGATGCCCTCTTCCAACCTCTCTGAGCACCAGGCACACATGTGGTTCACATATATAAATGTTGGCAAAATACTTACATACATAAAAAAGTAAATTTTTTAGAAAGTATTTTCTAAATGTTATGGCTATTTACAAAGCAGACTAGCAACTTTTTTTCTACATTGAAAAGCACTGAGCTATTTAGAATGGGAAACTACAAAAGGGTTCTTATTTGATTAAACAAAACCACTAGATGAGACCTTGAAAGGAAAGACAAAAACAATGTCTTGGAGAGATGTTATTTCAGCTATGTGCATTGTTGAGAATCCCACAGAATCTAAACACATTAGAGGAATTCACCCCAGTATTTCCATCATAGAAAGGTAAAGATGAGGACCACTTATGAAAACAAAATTAGAAAGGTGGACTTCTTCCAATGAAGACAGATTCTTTGGAATCAAAGAATGCGCCAAATGTACCACAGAGTAACTGTTCCAAAACTCTATGCTACAATGTCTTTTGAATTTTCTAAAGAACGATCATGGTGCTAAAAGATTTTAGTATTGTAAGTAAGAAAATAACACCACCCTGAGAAATTTTAATATGTCAAAAACAGAGCAAATATCATAGGTGATATCTATTGTATAGGAAACAAAACATTATGACAAAGAACAAACCCAGCAATCTCCTCATTCATAACAATAAAACTGGAGTGCTTAACAACACTAGATAAAGGTTTTCTAGATTCTGGGAAGAAATAGTTTTTATCTGCAAATTCTATTATTAGCTCAAATACAGACATTGTACATATATATGAATCTATGCCTTGCCCTTGTGGATATGAGGGACAAATATTTGCTTTTACTTCATTTTGTATTCTGTACTCAGTTTAAATGATTTTCTATGCTCATCTTTAAAACACATCAGGTACACCCCATATGTTGGTTTTGTTAATTAGTATTATTACCACTCATACATTGGACATAGATAATCCAAATAATAAGGGCTTGGTAGAACTGTATAACGAAACCAATGTATCTGAGATGTGAAAATTTTATATATAAAATTTTATAATGACAAAAAATCATTCCATAAAGTCCCCATGGTTTCCTGCGCTAGATCATTGGAATTTATAAGCCTTTCTGAAATTATACCTTGACTTCTTTCACGGGACTGCCATGGCAAACTCTCACAAAGGTGGTAGCTTAAAGCAAAAGAATTTTATCCTTCTGTAGTTCTGAAAATCAAAAGTCTGAAAATAAGGCTCAAACAGAGATATAAACATTCTGAGAATATTATTGTATTGGTTACTCTTCTGTTGCTGTTATAAAAATATCAATATCAAAATCAACTTACATGGGGGAAAATGAGTTTGTGTGGTCTATGGTTCAAGAGATTCAGAGTGTATAGTTCAGGAAAGAAATATCATGGTAGTAGGAACAGAAAGATGGTTGGTTAAATATATTTTTTATATACATGTGGACAGTGGAGAGAGAGATAAGGAGGTAAGGAAAGGCCATAAACACTTCAAGCCTTCCCCAAGTGCTGTATGTGCTTCTTCTAGGAATTCCATCTTGTAATTGTTCCATACTCTCCTCAAATAGTGCCATGCACTGGAGACCAAATATTGAAACACAGGAACCTATTGGAAATGTTTCATATTTAAACTACTACAACTTTCTTGTCTCTTTTAACATCCAGCAATGTCAGGTGTTCCTTGGTTGATTACTGTTAGGGACATCCTCTATCTACATCTGCATGTGGTATCTTGACATTTCTGTCTCTTACAAAGGCACATCACTAAATTTAAGGCATGAAGATCTATTAGGATGATCTCAGCTCGAGAGCCTTAGTTCAATTACATTCATAAGGATATGCCTCATCATCAAACAAGGTTGTTCATGGGTTTAGATATTATGGTGGAGGACATTGGTCTCACAAAATCCTTTCTTCTATTACCTCACCTGTCATTTACTATTCAAAATCACTATAAGTCTCTTAGTTAAATCTATAATAATTCCATCACAGTGTATTTTATTTTAAAGGAAAATCAGATTCCATAACATTTCATGAAGAGAAGCATTCCAATAAATTTGCTTGATTATTGTACCATCCCTTTGTTTAACTGGAAGGTTTTTTATATTTAGATTCAAATATTTTCAGTTGAAAATTATGAGATGAATTATGGAGAAATCAAAACTCTTTCTTATATAAGAGGATTCCTAAGGCTCTGGCCATGAAGCAAATTCCTCAGAACATCTCTGTGGATGGAAAGTTGAATATGATTTATTCAAAGTTTTCTCATTTTCTCCTTTAGTCTTTTTTAAGCTATAGATTATTACTTTGAAGTATTTATGGCAACCCCATATAACTCTTCATTGTGAGACTGTATATGTAGAGGATCTCAAGCTTATTTTCCCACATCCACAGCAGCATTTTCTCTCATCTCTACTTAATGGGCACAGCATTGAACTGATTGCTAATGACGAGTCATTATACACAAAGATTTGTATATCTTTCAATCATCATTGGAGAAGTTTCTTTTTGTGCAGACAGCAATGAACACAGAGCCACAATTGGTCAAAGCTCATAGAGTAAAGCACAGAAATATTGTAAGATCTGGACTTGGTGAATAACTAGAAAGAAACATATTTTCCGGACAGATCATGGCAGCATTATGAACTCACAGTAATTGTGACAGCATGCACAAGAGCTAATTAAGTTAAAGATAGAAAATATCACAACAAAGAGAGAAAAGTAGACACAAAGTACCACCACGTGTTCAGGAGCTATTTCTATATACCTGCTAGAAGAGAGAGAAGAAGAAGGGGAAGGAGAGGGTAGGAAGAGGAAGGAGGAAGAAGAGGAGAAGGGAGAGGGGTAGAGAGAGGGATGGGAGAGAGATGGAATGAAAGGAAAGGGAGAAAGAGAGGGAAAAGGAGAGGGAGACAGAGAGGGTCTGTTTTTCTTTAGGGTGTAGACTTTAATAGGTCAACCATACTCCAATAGACGGCCACACATGTATGAACAACACAGACTGGACTTGATAAAGGAAGGAGAGAGGGAGGGAGGGAGGAAGAGAAAGGGGAGAGAGGAAGAAGAGAGAAAGAAAAACTCAGGATTGTATTCATGAGTAAGAAGGGATGGTTCTGGGAGGAGTTAGTCCAGAAACATGAATATGACCAAAATACACTGTACAAAAATGTAGAAGAACTGATAATAGAAGTAAGAAAAGTAATATTTGATCTTATTTTTATTATTTAATTGATATATATAGTCACTTATATAATGACAGTCTAATATTATATTATAACTTGGTGTTTGATTAAGGTCGTGACATCTTACATTACTGCATCTTATACTTTGGCAAGATTTATCGAATCCTTTAAGAGTTTTACAAGAACTGAAACTTGACTGAGTCTATTTGTCCCAAATTGGTACAAATAATAAAAAAACAAACAAAAATGCTATCAAGAATTTTCTGCTTGTTGCTTCCAACAATTATGATGGGTATTCATTTTATAAACTTTCTTTCAACCCTGTTTTTCTGTTTCTGAAAATTATTTCAACAACATTCCTATATGTATGTACTACTTCATGGGCAAAAGTCATGGAAGTATATATATCTTAAGATTATTGGTATGTAGTACCTTAGGTTTTAAAGTTTATGACATGAGGAAACCAAGGCAAGTAAGGTTGGTATTACACTCTTCTATTAATAGCAGGTTAAACAAATTGGGCAAGTATACAACAGGACAACATTCTGAAGTCTTAAACCTCCTCAAGGAATATTACTAACTTTGGCAGAAAGGTCAACCAAAAGTTCTGCTCTCTTTGGATGTATGAAATTATTTCATAACAATCTGTGCATTGCCACATTACTTACTGTAATCTGATTAGAGTTTACTCACAGAAGCAGAAATTATTGAAGGAAAGCTCCATTACTAAAGCCCACTCTAGCGTGGATGACTGCTCATAAAACTTGGAAATCTGGAGTATACTTGTACTACTTCCAGGCAATTGAACTGCTGGGAGATTGTCCTTTGATTTGGTTAAGCTGGTCTGAGCCTCTCAGACAACTGGACTGGTGTTTGCTTCCTTTGAGTTCTTTGGCTGATCAGCCTCTTCCTGGCACCTCAGCTGGTCTCTGAGTGTCTCTCAGAAGTCATCATTTATGTATTTTTGGGAACAGAGGAGACTAGTAAATCTAGCCAATTTCTGGAACTTCCTGAAGCTATTGAGTTTACTTTCTAAAGTTTAATAGCTTCCCTGCAGGGTGGAATGTTTCACCTTCTCTTAAAATAGTGCTTCTCAGCCTATAGGTCTCAACTCCTTTGAGTTGTTGTAAACCCCTTTCACAGGGGTTGCATATAGGATGCTTACATTACAGTTCATAAAAGTGGCAAAATTACAGTTATGAAATAACAAAGAAAATAATATATGTTTCAGGTTACTACAGATGAGAAACTGTATTAAAGGGTTGCAGAAATAGGAAAATTGAGAACCACTTCCTTAGAACATCTGGTTTTACATCCCCGTTAATATCCTATAGCTTAAGGGATTTCCCTTCAAGATGAAAAGTTTTAATCATAGAGGAAGCTGCTATGTGCTATGTAGAGGAACATGTGTTAATATAGAAACAGTAAGAATCCCTGTTAGCTTTTATTTATTGTATTTGTTGTTCATGAGAAAGACCAACAACATCAGATAAAAGAGAGAGGACCAGGAATGTAGTCTAGGCTGGATGAGGCCATTTAGTAGTTCTTTCTTCTCCTTCATGTTACTCTTTTCCTAACGTGTTACTAATTGCTGACTAGATAGCAGCCTATTCTACAGGGACATTCACTGTGGCTGGAGATTTCACTCCAGCTGTTCTGGAGCTGATATGAAATATGCAAACATGTTGGTCGGCCCCTTCACATTATCAGAGCAACTCCCACCTTCTGAGCATGACTAATACAGCCTACAAAAGCTCTTAGAGAAGAATGGTAGCTGGCACAGAGGAAACCACAGATTTCCTGAGAGGCCTAACATTGTTAGCAATGAGATGAAATGGAAAAAGTCAGCTCTTGGATTTCAAAGCCAAGGTTCTCTGCCCTAAGGAAAGCTTCTAAACTTTGCTGCTAAACTCACATGGGAACAAACTGGGATTATGTATTTAGGCTTCCTCCTGGACTATAGACATGAAAGAAGGACAAAAATTTAAATCACTCTTTCTGGAAAGAGATTTTTATAATCTTAAAATATGGGAAATACAAATTATATTGATATATTGTTGATGAAGAAATTAATTCTGAGTGTGGTAACCCAGTCACAAAAGAACACACATGGTACACACTCACTGACAAGTGGATATTAGCCCAAAAGTTCCAAATAGCCAGGATACAATTCATAGACCACATGAAGTTCAATAAGAAGGAAGACCAAAGTGCAGGTGCTTTGGTCCTTCTTAAAAGAGAACAAAATACAGGAGCAAATATGACGATAAAGTATAAAGCAGAGACTGAAGGAAAGGCCACCCAGAGACTGTCCCACCTGGAGATTCATCCCATATACAGTTACCAAACCCATACACTAAAGTGGATGCTAAGAAGCGCATGCTGAAAGGAACCTGATATTGCTGTCTCCTGAGAGGACCTACCAAACCCTTACAAATATAGAGGCAGGTTTTTGCAGCCAACCAGTGGACTGAGTGTAGGGTCCCCAATAGAAGAAATAGAGAAAGGTCTGAAGGAGTTGAAGGGATTTGCAACCCCATAGGAAGAACAATAATATCAACCAACCAGACACATGGCTCCAGCTGCATATGTAACAGAGGATGGAATTGTCATGCAATGGGAGGAGAGGTCCTTGGTTCCGTGAAGACTCTATAGATGCCCCAGTGTAGGGGAATCAAGGGCATGGAGGTAGGAGTGGGTTGGTGGGTGGAGGAACACCCTCATAGAAGCAGGGGGAGGGAGAATGTGATAGGATGTTTCCGGGAGGTAGAGAAACCGAGAAAGGCGATAATATTTGAAATGTAAATAAAGAAAATATCCAATTAAAAAAAAGAAGAAAAAAAGAAATCTTGGTAGAAGATGTAAGATGTTTCAATAGAAAATATTTGATACAAAACATTCTTAAAATAAAACAACTTTATGGATTGAAAGGCCAGACTATATACATTCAGGTAAGATCTTCATCAAAAAGGACAGAATAGTACAGGCAATGGAATTGAAAAAGAAATGTGTAATATACGAGTACAAGTATTTTCATCTTGATAAAAGTAGTCCAAAAGGAGAAGATAAAATAATGAGTATGAATATTTAAGTATTCAATATCAGAGGACAAATTACCAGGAAACTCACATAAAGACGAGATTCAATGCAGCAGAATAAAATAGCTCACTGATTTTCTTTTTAATAGAGAGCATTGTGATAAGGTATAGAGTATTTACTGGGAAAAAGAACCATTTACATTAAGCTTCTCAAGAGAGAAGGCAGTGAGGCAGTATTTTAAGTGTTGAAAAAAAGAATATTGTATATGAAATTAAATATATAGTAAAATGTCACACAGTGCTATCTTCACACATGAATGGCTATGCATTTTAGCACAAAAAAATTCTTCAATGGCACTGAATCAAGAATAGAGAAAACATAGAGGAAGGAACAAAAAAAAGAAAGTAAAAAAGGTAATTAGCAATATATATTGTTCCCTAATTAATGATAAACTTTCCTAGTGTATGGTAACATAAAGCTAAAATACAAATGAAATAGGTTAAGAGAAAAGAACACTAAATTACTTTCTTTGCTTGAAGAAAGGACAAAGTTGTCATAAGACTAAAGTATATATGAGGCTTAACATGGGGCTCACCAAATGAGAATGTGTCAAAAGTCATGGTTTCAGTGCAAGAAATGCAAAATTGACCTAGCCAAAAGACAATAGATAAAGAAAAAATAACTAAAAGTAAGATAATTAAAAATATTATCTTCTAAAACAGATTTTTATTATTAAAATCACATTGTTCAAGTTAAAACTTACTAATTACTAACCAAATTAAGTGAAAAGCTCATGCAGAGGAACAAAAACTATAAATTATTTTTTAAATTGTATAGCTAATACAATCATAGATAAATTAATTTTTCTTTCACACAATACTATACATTCCCACCATTGTTTCCTCCCCCTCCACTCCTTCCAGTTCCTCTCCTATCCTCTTCTCTCCCTTGGATCCACTCTATTTCTCTTTCAAAAAAAAAAAAAAAGGTCTCCTAGGAGTATCCACCAAGCATGGCCTAACAAGCTACAATAAGACCACAAACCCTCTGTCAAGGTAGGATGAGACATCCCAGGAGGAAAAGGGCCACAAGTGCAGGTAAAGAGATACCTGCAACTCTCACTGTTGAAAGTCCCTCAAAAACACCCAGCTACCCAAACTCATAGTATATGCAGAGCACATAGCTCAGACCTATATAGGGATTATATTTGTATTCATTCTCTGTGAACCCCTATGAACCCTGTTTTGTTGATTCTGTGGGATGTGTTTTCCTGGTGTCTTCTACCCTTTTCATTCTATATCTTGTATCTTACATTCTGTGTCTATGCATCTATCTACTTTGGGTCCTGAGTATTTTTAATCTTGTCTTTTCTTACTATTTGTTTTTTATGTTTGGATTATTACACTAAGAACAATTTTCAAAGACCTGTCATAGACTACCATATTTCAAATTTTATATTTATATGGCTAAGCTCTTCATTGCATGTTTATGCCACTATTTATTTATCCATTTACTAATAAATACTGATGAAGTCTGTGCTTCTGTTCTCTAGCGTATTCAAGTTTCCAGAAAAGAGTGGAAAGTTATATTACATGATGTCTTTATTTTTATTTTTTAAAGGAATCTTTGTCAATAAAAATGTGCATGCTTGTACCCAACCATGGGACTGATCACAGGAATCCTGATGGAGGAGTTAAGGGAAGGATTGAAGGAGCTGAAGGGGTTTGCAACCCCATAGGAAGAACAACAATATCAACCAACCAGACCCCCCCAGAGCTCCCAAGGACTAAACTACCAACCAAAGAGTACAAATGGAGAGACCCATGGCTCCAGCTGCATATATTGCAGAGAATTGTCTTATCTGGCATCAATGGGAGGGGAAGCCCTTGGTCCTGTGAAGGCTCGATGCCCCAGTGTAGGTGAATGTCAGGGCAGGGAGGTGGGAATGGATAAGTGGGTGGGGGAGCAACCCTCATAGAAGCAGAGGGAGGGAGGACGGGATAGGGTGTTTTTGGAGGGGTAACCAGGAAGGGGGATAATATTTGAAGTGTAAATAAATAAAATAACCAATAAAAAATTTCAAAAAACCTTTAAGTAGATATTTTTAAGTATTCTAAAACTGATTAGAGTTTACAATTAGTCAATGCTACATAAGATCTGACTTATACAATAAGCTTGTTTTAATATAGAGTGCTTCACATTTAACAAAGAGATGGTAAACATTCAATTGCACCATAAAAGAAAACATCAGATTTATATTAGATCACAAAAGTAGCACTGATATATTAAAACAATCTTCCCCATGCAAACTATAACACAAAATATAGTGCTAAAAATTTAAAACCCAATAACAAATAAAACAGGTTACTTACTACTTGCTCTAGGGTAACAAAGGCAGTTCCAATATAAATTAAAAACAACTCTCAAGCTGAATGATAATGAGGCCACCACATATTACAATTTCTGTGAAAAACCAAAAACAATATTTACAGAGAAAGTGAACTTAGAATATGCATGTGCCTATTTCAGAAAGAAAAAAATTGAGAACGAGTCTGTTAATATTTAACTCATATAACAAACAAGCTACAGGAAAATAACCAATGACAACAGAAAAAGGCAAAGACAGAGAACAAGTGAAAAGCAGCAAAAAATAATAGAGATGAATGATAAAACTAATGTTTACAAAGTTCTCTTACAAAGAAATCCTAAGGGCAATTAAGATGCAGTAAAAATAAATAGAAAACTTTTAAGCACAAAATTAAAACAAGAATACAACTAAAAAAATCCAATATTAAATTAACATAATTAAAGTAACTATATAGCAATACAAAATGAATAACTCATATGGGATTATAAGCTTTCAGTGACATAGACTGACTTAATTGTTTACCAAGGTAAAAATTTAGCCTGTCAATATGGTTCATTCTGTAGAGCACTTGCCTCAAATTTACACAAAGCTCTGGGTTTCCTTCTGAGTAGTCCAAACAGTACAGATATAGTGACACAGTACTGAGAGAGCAGAGTCCTGAGAATCAGAAGTTCAAGGTCATCCTCAAATCAATACCAAATTTGAGGCTATCCCACCATTCCTGACATGATTCTACTTCCCACTATGCCTTGCTTTAGCTGCTATCACAGGACTCATGAGTTATTTGTCTAGATCACAAATCCGAAGGTCATTTCTTCTGGTTTTAAAGATTAATGAGTGTAAGCATCATCCTTAGAGAGGAGGGAGGCACAGAGAGAGAGACAGAGAGAGACAGAGACAGAGACAGAGACAGAGACAGAGAGACACAGAGACACAGACAGAGACAGAGAGAGAAAAGAAACGTTGTGTCTTTGTACTATATTGAAAAGGTGCTTGTCCTATATTACCTGAGTAATGGAAGATTAAAAGTAATTTTCACTTACTTTCCCATCCTGGACTAGAAGGGGAAGGAAGTTCCTTAAATCAAGAAGATACAGGTCTATGACAGACAGAAGATGAAAAATATGAAAAATGTGTAACTACCCCTTTGTTTGGATGGATTTTTATCACCACATATAGTTTATACATTAATATTGAACAAAATTTCCTCTGCCTGCGATAGTCCTATGCAGTGGAATAGGATTTAAATCATATGCACATCAGCTTTAAGAGAAATGAGCTGCTGCACCTGGCTTGGGTCTAAACAACTCAATTACTGCTCGGATCCTGTTGAATTTTTGTTTTGATAATATGCCAGCTATAGAATAAATTAAACCTCTTATATGATCATGAGGAGGTTTATCAGTAAAGTGAAATATGTACGCAAATGTACACCACAGCAGGGGTAGAAAGACCAGAACCATCATTTGAACAATGAGCACGAACTGCTTTATAATGGTCCTTCTCTACTTTCAGTTCAAAGTTCCTCCGCGCACGTCCAGAGCTTCATGCCAGGGTGTCTTAAGCTGCTTGACCACTTTGAAAGTTTCCTCTAAAAAATGTAAGTTCTTTTGGGGCTATGTTTAGGTATGGCCCCCATAGACTCATATATTTGAACAAACTAATGGGGACCGGGAGTGGGATGCGATGCCAAAGGAGTGGCACTATTAAAAAGTGTGGCTCTGTTGGAATGGGTATGACCTTGTTAGATTAGGTGCATCACTTGAAGGTTGTGGGCTTTGAGACTCTCTTTCTAGCTGCCTAGAAGTCAGTAATCTGCTAGCAGCCTTCAGATGAAGATGTAGAATTCGCAGCTCCTGCACCATGCCTGCCTGGATGCTGCCATGTTCCTGCCTTGATGATACTGGACTGAACTTCGGAACCTGTAAGCCAGCCCCAATGAAATGTTGTCCTTTATAAGATTTTCCTTGGTCATGTTTCGCAGCAGTATAACCCTAACTAAGACATATATCTATTGTGTAAATGTATTCAGGTTTGTTAGAAATAACCTGGGGGTGTTTGTTAGAAAAACCTGGGGTGGACTCTTCATCCTGGTGGGCCTACTGCACATGCGCACCTAAGTTCCTCTTTTATAAGCTCTCTGTCAGAGAACGAAATAGTCATTTGTGGTTCCCATCTACTGCAACACATGATTAGATAACTCTACAGTCAACAAATTAATAGATAAAGAAAGCCGTTCCTGTGGGAATGTCTAACAGGAACATTTTTCATATGGACTTAGGATTTTACTACAGGGCCACTTTGTGTCAGGGCTGTCTGACATGCCACACATTGAAATTATACTTCCACGGTATAACAGAGTCAGGGGAGAAATCAACATGACTAGATGTGCTTCCCTGGAAGCTCATAGCTCTCTGTGGCCCTTCTATATCTCTTTAAAGTTGAGGGCACAGCACCCCATAATCTGTAACCTTAGTAAAGAACACCAGAGTCTTGTGGCCACCAGTCAACTGAATAGGCTCTTTCCTACTTGGTTTTATTTCAACTCTTAGTATTTGAACCAACTTAGATACAAGAATTATGGGTATAAAGCAAATGCATAGTGACTTAGGTTGGGTTCTGCTTACTTGCCTTAGGGATTTCTAGGCAATGAATAAATAGATAGATAAATAAATAAATGTATTATCTTAATGGACTTCCAATTTACTTAACATACAGGGGTGATCCTGTGTAAACTATCCACAATAAAATATCCCTCCATTGGGGCTAGTCCACTCTTATTAATAGTAACATTATACCAACTTTCCTGTGTATTACAATGGTTGAATCTATGTGCTTAATGCTTAAACTCTGGATCTTGCTACACAATATTCGTAATGATTCTATAACAATTATAAAACCTCCTACTAATCCTTCACGAACAGTTGCCTTAGGACTGGAGATGTAACTCAGTGTTGGTGTGTTGCATAGTAGGTATGGGGCTCTTAGTTTATCCCCCACCTCGGAACAGGAAAAAAAAACATTAAAAGATATTCTAAAATTCCTCTGACTTTCTCTTTACCATAATATTATTCAAAACCTATGTAAACAGAAAATCTTTTGTGCACTCATGTGAAGACATATTTAGGGATATGGATTGTTTCTTTCCATTAACAAGGTAATTCTCACATCTCAACTTTGTTTACAGTGGATCAACAGTGAACACAGACTTCTGTCAGCTAGTTGAGTAAACAACTCAAACAAGATCCAGTTGCTCAATCCAACACACTGAGGCCAGAATCTCAGCCACATTCACCTACATTGATAAATTAAGCCTGACTCCTTTTTTGACTCTTTTAGGAATCCAAATACACAGGAATGTTCTAGGTTTTTATTTATGTAAATGAACAAAGCCTTGCAATTGTTTTGGCTACAAAACTTAACTTTCTGTGACATCTTTGGATCTGTCTTTTGAGTAATTATGGGATGACACTTGTCATTTAGGAGTAATAGATTCTAAAGAATGGGTTTCCTGTGACAAGGAGTTAAAAGAGGAATGACATCAGTGAGACAGAGAGGAGATCCTGGATAGATGTGACATATTCCATTGTATACATGTATAAAGTTTTCAAAGAATAAGTAAAATTAAATTGAAAAAAGAGGAATGATAAGTAATCCAAATGCTAATGATAATATAGGTAAAATTAAGGAAAAGAGATATTCTGATTACTCTAAATCTTATCTGAAATTACAAAAGCCGACTTTGGTTCTTGCTGTTCCAGCCCTCACCCTGCACCAAATACTTTGGCACTCCTTCTAACTGATATGTGATTAATATTTATGCAACTTATGTTAATATAATTTTTGTAGTCAACAGAATCAAATTATTTTCTGATTTTGGCTCTATCAACATTACTTTAGCATTCCTAAGGTTCATTAGCTTGGCTTTAGACTTCTTTTAGAGTTTAATCTACTTTTAGAGACAAAATCAGAGTTTTGATCTATTATTTTCATTATGTTGCCCTGTGCCACCAAAAACCATCATCTTAGCCTTGAAGCTATTCATGCTTCTCATATACTTCCAAGATTGTCCCAATAGCTTTGCTGGCAAACTTTTGAAACCTCCCTCTGAATGACAATGTAATTTGGTGATGTGAGCTCAACATGCTGTGTGCAACACTCTTTTCCATCACTAACAATGTTTGTATTGTTTTTATTTTTTACTTAAACTGAGTCTGTGTATCCCCAAATTGCCACGTAACTGCCTGTCATTATAAAAGATGTCTACAACCCCTGTTTTTGGTCATATGTTTTTAATTAGACTGAGTTCTTGTTACAAGAAAAATAAAACAATTCTTGCTAATCTAAACAAAAATGTTTATTACTGACTGAATATCAGATAAGTATGAAAATCAACTCTAGAACCCAAAATGAGTGGAAAGATACAGAGCCAATGTTGAACCACCAGGGTGACCTTTTATGTTGCATGTCTCTCATTTTGTTGTGCTCTATCATATGACTATTTTTGTTTGTTTTAGGAAAATACAGCATATTTATGAATCATTCTCTCTCTGTCTGTCTCTCTGTCTCTCTCTGTCTCTGTCTCTCTCTGTCTCTCTGTCTCTCTGTCTTTCTCTCTCTCTCTCTCTCTCTCTCTCTCTCTCTCTCTCTCTCTCTCTTTCCTGTCCCCTCCCTCCTTCTGATTCTTCTTTCATAAAATTTGAAGGATGATGCTTTCCAGTGAGAATCATACAAGTCTTTCTTTAAACATAAAACCATGAATTAGATGAAAAGGAATGACTGCAGCCTTTATTCCTCATTTGGTATAGTAACTTTACTATAGTAAGGTATCTCTAGAATAAAATGCATTTCCCCATCCCATCCTTTCTCCCTAGGACATTAGTTTACATCTAATTTCCTTAAGATTCATTTTGATAGTTAAACCTGAAACAAAGAATTGAATGAAGCCCAAAAGGTATGTTGATTTATGGAAGAAAACAGTGACTGATAGACAGCAGAAGAAGAGTGGAAAAAAATAGTCTTTTATGTCTTTATCTTTGGAGATGCTTAGAAAGAGATGAGACAGGTAAAGAAGACCAGAGGAGACAGACAAGCTATATAAACAGAGAAAAACTAAGAAGTGCGTACTGTAATTTAAAGAAAAGTCTTTATGATATAGAGTCCCCCCCTCCTGAAAGGTCATAAAGCAGTTTTTAAATCATGATTTTTATTTAGTTATAGTTTTGTAAGATACTGATAGGTATAGTTACACTAAAACTAAAAGCTAAATTATATGATTAATTTAAGTAACATGGCTAGTTACTTATTCTTGCATTAATTTGTATATCTGAAGTTTTATTCTTTCAACAGAATGCATACTTTCTTAGAGACAGTCCCACATAACTTCCTAGTTGATATGCTCTTCTGACAGGGTGACATTACTCTGGGCATACCCCTGATATTATATATTATTGATGCAATATATTTTATTTGCCCTGGTGTTTTTCCTTACCTGGTTCTTTTTTTTTTTAAATCTCTATGGACAAGGATGAACATTTTATTGAAACTCTTACCTGATCACTAATAAGCACATGAACTTTCAGAGGACTAGAAATGTGCATGCCTGCACTAAACCCTTTTGAGTCTCACCTCTTCATATATACTGTATCCTAATTACTGTTTTATTCTGTTGATTATGAGAGTTTCATAGATTCCCTTACATCTTAAGTAGGAATGCCCTGTTGTGGTGTCTTTTTCATTAATGCTTGATTAGGTTTCACAGTGTCAGTTATCCAAGCAAAGTTTGTTTCTGTTGTCTTTCTTTTTTCATGCTTGTCCCTGGCCTTGGTTGCATCTTCCCTGTTCATGTTATATGTATCCTTTGCCACACCATCCCCATTAACTCCCTTTATTCCAAACCCTAAAGCTCCCCTATCTTGTGTCTTAACCTATTACTATCATGTCTTCTTTACATACATACACCTGTTAGAGGTCAGGATCTGTATATGAGGGAGAACTTGCATTTTTAATCTTTCTGAGTCAGAGCCTCCTCAATATAATAATTTCTAACTCATCTACTTTCCTGCAAATTTCACCTTTTAATTTTTTAAATGTTTTGTTAAAAAGAGGTACACAAGGGTGTGGATGGAAACTTTGTTTGAAGAGGGAAAATGTTTGAAATCCTGTAATGATTTCAGGATTCAATTTACCAGTGATGAAAGAACAATAAAAATAACTTTCATGGATTTTTTTCAAGCCAGAACTTTCACTGTGCTTTGAGTGTGAATTTAATATGGACCTCAAGCATACCTACATCAATTAAAGCCCATGAATTCACAGCTAAAAGAAAAACTTGTTTTCTTACACTAGTTTTATTATAATTATTATTTTGTGTTATGTCTTTATAAGTAATTCAGTCTTATTAATAGACTACATTGGGCCTCTTTGTCAGGCATCACTTAAATGACTTTAATATTGATTTATTTTCATCTCCCTCCTTCTCAATAGAAGATGGACTCATGAGAGATCAGTAATATATCTTTTATTTAGTTGTGATTCTCGCATCAATAATAGTATGTGGTATTTTGAACATGGTCAAGAAATATCCTTATTATATACCAGGAGTGTTCCATTGAAAATTTCACAACATAACTGTTTATTTCCCATTCCACATCATCCAGTGGGTCATATCACTCTAATGTTATGGCTTGTATATGCTCTGTAATGTGTAATTTTAAAAATAACCCACACTTTCTCCAGCTAGGTGCTGGCAATGGCTGTCTCACTCAGATCCACAGCTAGGTCCAAGTGGCCATCTAGCCCTGGTTCTCATGGCTGAATTGTTAAGCCAACTAGACCATTTTTTTTTTTCCCTGAAAATGCCTAAAGCTCCTGTTAGCGATCCTCAGACCATCCACCCCTATGGCTGGTCTCCAGAATGCCAACAACCACTCAAGTATCACTCAGCTCTCAGCTTCCTCTAGCCCCATGAAAGGAAAACACTAGAGACATATTAATACCAGCAAGATATATATCACCAAATCTCCAACCCCAATATGCCTGTGCAAAGAACACACAACTCAGTTAATATTGTTATAAAATGCATGCCTAGATTGGGCAAATATACCACTACACTTATATTGCCCAGCTATGAAATCCCTAGCTACTTGTGACTCCTCCAGGCAATCTGGGTCTGCTCTATCTTTTTCCTCCATCTTCTTGTCTTTCCATCCACCGACTAGATGCCATTTGTACCTCATACCATATAATTTAATTGTCATAATTTTTTTAATTTATGTCTGAGAGAAGAGGTCTTTTGTTTTGTTTTGTTTTGCTTTGCTTTGCTTTTTTTTTTTTTTATTGGATAGAAAAGGAGAGATATAAGGGGATTTCCCCTAATTGTTTGATTGGCTAATAAACATGATAAGAAATCAATTGTTGAGCCAAGATAAGGAGGATGGTTTCCATGTCCAAGAGAGGAAAAGGAGGACACAAGAGAAAGGAAAAGGCTTTTCAATGAGGCAGTAAAGAGAGATCACATGAAGAATGTAGGCCAGGGAGATGTTATACCCAGTAGTGGCCCCTGCCACCAGAAGAATTCCAACATAGTATAGCTGATAAGTTTAGTACAATAGATTCTGCTCCTAGCAGTTGTGTCATCTGGTTGATTTTAAATATTAAGATTTTCTGATGTTTTCCATTCTCAACAATTCAAGTGAGCAAGTGAGAAGGTGCAGCTGCATGGTAGGCATTGTCAGAGCCTGCCATAGGGGTGGAACTCAAACAGTAGCTCCAGGTATTCTCAGGAGGGACATCTGCTGGAGGCTTAACAAAGCCAGCCAGAGGAACAAGCAGTGGACATGATCTCAGGCCAGGACCATTACAAGGAACAGACAGAGACCAGAGGAACTTGGTGAAGCTAGCCATGGTGGCTGAGTGAGACCACCATTGCCATCACCTAGCTGGAGCAAGCATGGGCTTATTTGAATTTTCACACTAAGATGGTTGACCAAGGAAGTGACACTATTAGAAGGTGTGGCCCTGTTGGAATAGGGGTGGCCTTGTTGGAATAGGTGTGTCACTGGCTGTGGACTTTACAACCCTCATCCTAGCTGCTTGCACTATTCTGCTGGCAGTCTTCAGATGAAGATGTAGGACTTTCAGCTCCTCATGCACTATGCCTATCTGGACACTGCCATGCTCCCACCTTGATGACAATGGACTGAACCTCAGAGCCTATAAAATAGACCCAATTAAATGTCCTTATAAGAGTTTCCCTGGTCGTGGTGTCTGTTCACAGCAGTAAATCCCTAACTGAGACACTCCATCTTGACTTTAGTCTTTAAATCTGAAATAACATGCCTCACACCGTCCACAACCAAACATTTTCTCACAGAGTTCACTCATTTAGCATTATTTTGACAACTAACCAGTAACCATTGACTGTTCCTTCAAATTATTATCCTCAGCTTTCCTACATGGCTGCTATTGATTCTCCCACAATATCAACTAATCTTTTCAGATGCTTGATTTTAGACTTTCTCCAGATTTTAATGTCAGTTCTCCTCTTCTTCCCTTCTGCTCGTGTCTGATTCTGACTCCTTCAGGTTTCATCAGTGAGATATTCCAGTAACTTCTGAGGATGTTTGAAATCTTCTATTTCCAGCTCAGTAGCTCATCATACATTAGTGGCATGGATAACTTTTTTTTAACTTCTGTGCTTCAGTGAAGCTTGATACTCAGTATAGCCCAAACTCCATGCCTTATCCTTTTCTTTATGGTACTTTTTGATATCCCCCTTTCCTCAGATGTTCCAAGACCAGTTACTGGCTTTTCTATACTTACACAATATCTAAACTACAAATTTGGATGATCCTCTTTACTTTTATTTTCTACTACTACTACTTCTATCCTTACTACATTTCTTGTTGAATGTAGTGATCAACACCAAACTGTTGTCAATCATGTCCCCTCTGTTAATCCTGATAATCACCCCTTCCATTCAACCCATACTGAATAGTCTATTTTTTCTTGGTTTTGTTTTTATTATATGTTAGCAGAACCATAATTTTGATCACACAGTATCTTCCCATCTTTGCCTAGTGCAGTGGTTCTCAACATGTGAGTTAGCAAACCTCTATCTCCAAAAATACTTATGATTCACAACAGTAGCAAATTTACAGTTATGAAGTAGCAATAAAAATATAATTTTATGGTTAGGGGTCACCACAAAAACATGAGGAACTAAATTTAAAAAGTCGCTGTGTTAAGAAGGTTGAAAACCATTGCACTAGAGCATATGGTCTAAGACTTCCAATACAACATAGAAAGGGCTTTATTATATCCCACAATGTAACTTTTCTTATTTTCTCCCTCATTTCCTCCTTTTTTCTTCCTCTTCTACTTCCTCTTCTTTTCTTTTTTGCTATTTCTCCTCCTCTTCCTCCTCTTCTTCTTCTTTATTTTGTAGCCCACAATGAACTTGATGTGACTTAATAACTCAGAATAGCCTTCAACTCAAGATCTTCCTGTCTTAGCTTCTCAGATTTTAGAATTACAAGCAGGTGCAGATTTTACAGCATATCTTATTCTCATGGTTGGCATATGAGACATCTCTGAGACATTTTGATATTAAGGATTTGTTATTACTTATTGGGATTTGAGAAACCATTTGGAAGGTCTTAGACTAATGAATGGACTAAACCCTTAATGGGATCATAATATGATGCCATTTTCAGGAAGCATAAGAAATTATACAGTGAGAACTCATTGTGGGTATGCATGGCCCACAGCTTCTTCAGGCTGTCTCTACTCCCTTGCTGTCATAAGGCAAGCAATGTTATTTTCCTCACCCCCCTGTCACCATGAGGTTCTGATTCATCACAAGCAACACCAAGATGGCATGCCAATCATAGACTAGGGACTCTGAAACACTGAACCAAAATCCATATTTTCTCCGTATAAATTATTTTCCTCAGGTTTTTGCCAACCATGTCAAAAACTGGTTAATGCAAACATCAACTGTCTTATATTATCCATCAACCTACCTTTCTTGGGCTTTAACCTCCTCTGTCCTACCATCTGTATCCATCACTACGGCTTTGTTAATATTACATCTCTCACTCAAAGTAACTTGTTATTCTCACTTCCTGCTTGTACAATATAAACAATCTGAAACTATCTTACAACTGTGGTCTTATAATTTGTTATTTACTTCATTTCATTCTTTTTGTTTAAGATATTACCTTAGATTTGAATCCTGGAATAGCATTGCATTTATAACTGTGTGGTTATCCATGAAATGGTATGAAGGCACAAGAAAGTAAAAAGAAATATTCTCAAGGTTTCAGCATAGTTAAATTTTCATAACTATGTTTGCATAGAAGTCACAAATAACAATTCTTTCAGAAATTTTAGTACAATAACCCTTAGAGGAGACAAACAGTTAGTTTCTAAAGAAATAGTGGGGGCCTTAGGGATTCTCAAAATTGCTAAGATAACAAAAAAAAAAGATTGCTAAGATGTTTGTTTTATTTGTCCCCACCTGGAATACTGTTTGAGGAAATTGGTATCATATACATGAAATTTTGATATATATGCTGGTACTAGCTTTATTAAAGCAAATATAAGAATTATATATATTATTTATGCCTAAAATCAAATTCACAGACATATGTTCACAAGTTTTCAAGAAAGTTTTCAAAAGTTCTCAAACTCAGTGTAAAATCCATCCTAAAGATAGCTAGCTATGTCTTAGATGAAGATATCTTGAAGAGATAATACATATGACTGAACTTTACATGTTATGAAGACTAAGTAAAACCAACTTGGAAAATTTAGTTTAATAATTTTATGTTAATATAAATAACTTGTCTTAGATTCTTCAGAGAATGAATTTTAAATAAGAGATGCTGAGAGTATGGGAAAGGTTGGGTCTTTGATAAAAGTGAGAGCAGAGACTATCGCACAGACACTGGAAGGACAATTATGACAATGAACTTGCCTCAGCAGAACCGTCACCATTGTCTGGCCTCTGTGAAGAATCACTGATTTTATCTAGAGACACAGAAACTTCTTGTGGAGTGGAAAAGCTTCCTGTTGCCACTACTTAGCAGATGTCTGATTTCTCGTTAGGGACAGGTTAGAGCCACCATTTCCTCCAAATTCATAATATCACTTTGAACCCAGTTTTTGTCTGCTTCTACACAATATAAGTATCCCTCCCTTCAGAGACAGATGAATCCTGCAGAAGGAGAAGGGGAAAGATTGTATGAAATAGAGGTAATGGAGGACAACAGGAGAACACAGCCTTCTGGATCAACTAAGCAAAGTGCCAGGCATTCTCTAGTGAAGTCTAGGTTCAACATTTTCTAAAACTCTTGTTGTTTGTTTGTTTGTTTGTTTTTTATCATGGCTGCCTTATGTTAATTACAGAGAATAAAGTAATATGAATTTAATAAAACCTTCCTGAAGATGCCATTCTCATGAAATATATACTCAATTTTAACGATGATGGCATTTAAAAAAAAAAACTTTTATTGCACTATGATGAGAAAAGTTACATAATTTCAATTTATCTGAATTTGTTAACATTTGAAAACATATTTTAATTAAATAAAATTGAATCACATTCTTGTTTCCCTTTTGTACCACCGCTCCTCCCAGAGACCCTCCCTTCAATACCTAAAATAAATTTTTTGTCATATTTCTTAAAATTTATAAAATATTATAACAATAAAAATAAGTATTATAAAAGTTGTTTGATATAAAACAACAATCAATTTAACAGTCTTATGTAGATGCTCATCTATAGCAATAGTGAAAATACATTTTTCTCAATATAAATTTTAAATAATTCCAAACATATTAGCTGTATACTTAAAAATAATACATTACTACTAGTATTATCTTAAATGAACATGAATATATAAAGTCTTTTTGTTTGTTATGAATTTAGTAAAGTTTAAAATCTTGGCTCTTACTGTGGTACAAGCCCAAAATAAGAACAAATTTTAGACATTGGGTTTCAATGTAATACGACTGTATTTCAATGACCCTCACATCACCAAAGGATTTTACCTCCATCGTAGCTAAGCTGAGAGTTGATAGTTCTGCTGCACCAAGAAGTGAATTGTAGACTCGATTTTTGGATACAGACTTCCTGCTATGGTCAAAGCTATTTGACTTGAATGAGTGACTTCATTCTCAGCCCACAGAGAACAGGTTACATTCATTTAAGGAATGGTGTAGTTATTAAGATGGTCTATCCATAAAGTCATTCGCCAACTGTTTCAGTGAACAATGGTTCTGCTTGGAGGGTGGCACAGACATTAGGTGAGGGTAAGAATTTGGTTCATTAGCTGTGATAATTTGGAAAAACATTCATCTCAGAGAAAGAGTAACTTATAAAGTCCTCTTCTTCAAACTTAATACAAGAGTTACAAATGTCAAGCAAAGCATTCAGTCTCACTTTGTTGTTCTCTTACAAGCCACCTCCCTAGTTAATCGTCTATGTTTCTTTTGGGTATATAAAAAAATTAGTATTTCTTAACATGAGGAAAAATAGTATTTAAAAATTTGTATTAACTGAATTTGTGTACTCTGGGAAAAAATTAAATTATACTTCTAGCTTGCTTCCTATGCCAAAATAAATTTCCACATGGACCATAAATGCAAATATGTAACAAATTAAAGCTATAAAACTATAGGACAAAATATAAGAGCATAATATTTGGACTGCATTAAAAAAATCATTTTACAAAGAAATCCAAACCTTCTATGATTTAATAGAACATATTGATATATGAAATACTTAACTACAAGAGTACTCCTGACCTGAATAAAATTACAGATAATATGATAAGATAAAAACAGATTAAAGTATATTAAATCTTTTCAGTACATCAATTTCATTTATCCAATATGTAAAGAGATCTGACAAGTCTATCAATAAAATATCTCATTTTTATGTGGTCAAATACATTGAGAGAAAAATATATTTTAAAATATAGGATATTCTCATCTCACTTGATGTTCAGAATGACTTAAATGTTGAAGTATTATCATTTATTTTTGATAATCTTTCATTAAATGGGTGATCTAGATCAACCATTTCCCCAAGTAAAGTTACAGGAACATTGTAGAGGAAGGTTTCAGAACCATTGTAAGAACCAGATGGCAGGGAGGTGAAATGCTGTCCTTGAGGGTACACAGGAACTCAGAGAAGCTGTGGTTACTTGGGCAAAAATGTCAGAAGTAATCATACTAGTACCTACCTACAAATGTATGTAATAATACATGTAAGTGGATATATAAAAATACATATGTAATTTACGTAAAATTTTCTCATCTGAGCTGACAATGCTCCCTTCACATGCTATACACAAACTCAGATACCAACAGAAAAATCCCTTTTTTGGGCCATTGGTCTGGATTGTCCAAGACACTCCAAAAACTTGATTAGCTATTGCTATTGCCTTTAGTTCCTCCCCAGAGTTAGAAGGTAAGTCCCTATTGCTGAAGATAGCATGAACTTAGGGCACAGGAAATAGAAGATGTCAAGCTGGATCTGACCTGAGAGTTTCCTGCAATATTATTGGTCTTCATGTTACCAGAAGGAGCCATAAACGCTCCCAAGGGAGGGAAGCAACCAAAGTCTTACCCATATATAATGCCTGTGAACAATAACAAATAGCATAGCATGCCAACTCTAAAGATGCAGTAGTGGAACACATACCTAGGTAGCAATCTACAGCTTTCTAAATGGATGGGAAACCAATATAACAAAAGGAAAATTGTGTCTGGCACTAGAATCAAAGTCTGTTACCCAGGGCTGGAGACATAATGCATCTTGGAGGAGAACCTACAACTTAAACCATAACTACATTCTAAATATTTGTCCTTCTAACCACAGATAAGTATAGTCCTCACCCCAGTCCCAGCGAGAAAAATTCTCTTTTCCACATCCGGAGACATTACAGAAAACCACAGCCAATCAAAATACAAAGTTGTGGAACCCGATCTCAACTGATATATTTACAACATAACTTTTGCACCTATGGTCCAAAGATCATTTTAGAAAAGGAGGTGGAATGATTGTAAGATCCAGAGAAAGAGGAAACTAGATGTGATAGTGTATCTCCTAAAATGTTAGAAGCCGTAGTCATAGAGTCTCACCAACAAGGCTACCTAAATATGGCCTGAATAAGGATAACATTAATAGATATGCTAACAAGGAAGGCTGAGAGCTCTTGATGCTTTGAATCTAGACAAAGAACTACAGGCACATAAGGAATTTAGAGAAGAAGAAACAAGTTGGTTAGCCAGTATCAAGTGGTTATACCTGAAATCATTTGTACACATGTAACATTATATGGGATATATATTTAATGAATTTATTTTAGTATATTATTTTTATAATATATTATCTTTACTACATTATTTATTAAATTTATTATATGCTATATAATATATAGTAATAATTTTGTTATATTATTTATTTTAATAATTATATAATTTAATTATACACATATATATATTTTTAAAAATGGGGCAATAAATTTGAAAGAGAGCAAGAAGAGAAGTTTGAAGAGATAAAAAGGAAGGAGGAAATTATATAATTCAAATTTTATAATTCAAAAATATATTAAGATTTTCCATCATGAATTGAGAAGGGCTTTTAAGGCTGTGCCTCAAATTGAATCTCTACTGGTATGAGGGTGACTCACTTTTTTTTTTTAGGGTTGTAGCCATTTTTATAGTGCCCAAAATCCAGTGGATGGATTCACATCTATTCAAATATGGACAGTATTAGTTCATCTTAGCATGTTACTAAAGAATGTGGGGATAAAGTTATGAGGGAGACCGATATAAGGGCCCAAAGTGAGTTTGGGGATATATACATATATATGTGAAAGATTCAAAGAGTAAATTTAAAATACTATATGCAAATATTTGCCCAAGGGTGTTAATCTCTAAAGTTATCCATGATCACCTAGTTTTTCTGTGCCATGCAAATGACTGTATCTTGGTACTTACCATGTCATATTCTCTAGAAACATCCACTACAATGGTTAAACATAACTGCATAACTTGGGGCTGGAGAAGGAGAATGCAGATCCATTGGAATTGGAACTAGTTCAAGTTCAGGCTGTTTGGTGTTTCAATTAGAGTTTTTAAAGAGCTCTCTCATTGTTTGAAACCCTCCCTTTCAGCTTTGCTGTCCTGTCTGACTTCCACCTCCCAGTTCCTCATACTTCTTTTGTTCTTTGCTCATTTTACCAAATGGCCTTAACTCCATAACCCATGGATGGTGTATATCCTTTTCTGCCCATTCTTCAAAACTCGAACACAAAATTCTTAACTTTCCTCTGCTTGTTTCTGCCTTCATTTGGTTTCAGAGGAGGCAAGTCTCTTATGTACAAAGAAAACCCTTGCCTTTCTATGCTGGACCTTAGCTCCCACCTTCTACCTCAGCTGCTTCTGCAGTGCTTTTCCCGGCTGCTACGTACACCTTCCTATTTTCCCACTGCTTCTCCAAATCTAGATGTTTTCACCAAGAACAATTTTCCTACCTCTCCTCCAGAGTTCCTTGGAAATTATTATGGTCATAAAAATTGCAGAATTACTTCACCTTGGATTTGATCTTTTAAGCAAAGGCCATAGATGCTGTGAAATAGCAACATCGTACAAGATTTCATCTCTCACTTACACACAACTAAGTAGTATCTAGATTAAAGTGTCCAGGCTAAGGGATACTGTAGCTGTTATACTTAAAATTCCCCCTTGTTCTCTTCCTCCTTCTTCCCTTTTCCCTCCCTTCTTCCCCTTTTTTTGGGATCTTCTACTCCTTTAGTACACACACACATACACAAAGCCTAGCTTCAAATATGTGGCTATCCTCTACCTACTGACAGCATATCACAGGAGAGCACTACTATACATATAGTAGCTGAATTTAAAGGATATTTTTTTCCTTCTCTGGCATTTTACATTTGTAAAAAGGAGGGCTATTGATTTGTTTGACTTAATTTTATAACCAGCCACTTTGCTTATCAGATGTAGAAGTTTTTTGGTAGAGTTTTGGGGGTTGCTTATATATACTATCATAGGATCCATGAATAGTAATACCTTGACTTCTTCTTTTCTAATGTGTGTCCCTTTGATCACCTTTTGTTATTTTTTATTAGATATTTTCTTGATTTATGTTTCAAATTATATCCCTTTTCCTCATTTCCCCTCCAAAAAAAAAATTATTCCTCCCCCTCAACCCTGCTCACCAACCCACCCTGTCCTGCTTCCTAGCCCTGGTATTCCCTTACACTGGGGCATAGAGCCTTCACAGGACCAAAAGCCTCTCCTCCCACTGATGCCCGACTAGACCATCCTCTGCTACATATGCAGCTGGAGCCATGAGTCCTCCCATGTGTATTCTTT
The DNA here is from genome assembly GCF_008632895.1 of Mastomys coucha. Taxonomy (NCBI): domain Eukaryota; kingdom Metazoa; phylum Chordata; class Mammalia; order Rodentia; family Muridae; genus Mastomys; species Mastomys coucha. The sequence continues at coordinate 194,428,175 of NW_022196905.1, forward strand.
GGTTGGTGGTTTACTCCCTGGGAGCTCTGGGGGTACTAGTTAGTTCATATTGTTGTTCCTTCCATGGAGATGCAAACTCCTTTAGCTCCTTGGTCCTTTCTCTAGCTCCTTCATTGGGTATCCCGTGCTCAGTCCAATGAATGGCTGTGAGCATCCCCTCTGTATTTGTCAGGCACTGGAAGAGCCTCTCAGAAGACAGCTATATCAGGCTCCTGTCAGCTAGCACTTGCTGGCATCCACAATATGTCTGGGTTTGGTGATTGAATATGGGAAGGATTCCCAGGTGGGGCAGTCTCTGCTCCTTTTGTCATCTTATTGCTTAGAACTTCAAGTACTATATTTAATACATAGGGCAATAATGCATAGAATTGTCTTGTTCCTGACTTTAGAGGGATTAGTTCACATTTCTCTCACTTTAATTTGATGTTGGTTTTTGGCTTGCTGCATTTTGTTTTTATTATGTTTAGCAATATGCCTTGAATTCCTGATCTCACTAAGACTTTTAACATGAAGGTGTTGGCTACAAGCACCAACGTTAAAGAAAGGGTTCTTCTGGAAATAGGAGTTAGAAATAGATAGGAAGAGATAGAAGGAGATAGGAGAGGGTGGCCACAGAAATACCTACCCACGTGGAAGGGTAAAAATTAGACAGCAGACTTTACTGTTCAGCCACCTTGAATTTAATGATCATCCTTTGTTCCCCCAACAGGTAAAATACCTGGAGCAAAAACCACTCCCCCCAAAATACATCCATGTGATAGTTCAATCAGTGACTTCCTTGTTACTCCATGGGGGTGGAGCTTTCGAATGTAACTAGAACCCGGTTGGAGGCGTGAAGAATAGCAAGAGATGGGCAGAGAGGTGTGGCTATCAGAGGAAGGTCTCAAACCAGGAGGGTTACAAGGGATGTTGGATTTTGTCAAAGGCATTTTTAGCATCTAATAAGATGATTGTGTGATGTTTTCCTTTCAGGTTGTTTATGTAGTGTATTACATTTATAGACTTTTTTCTATTAAACCATCCCTGCACCCCTGAGATGAAGTCAACTTGACCATGGAGAACGATGGTTTTGATGTGTTTTTGGATTAGGTTCGGGAGAACTCTATTGAGTATTTTTATGTCAATGTTCATAAGCAAAATTGGTTTTACGTTCTCCTTCTTTGTTGAGTCTTTGTGTGGTTTAGGTATCAGAGTAACTGTGGCCTCAGAGAATCAATTAAGTTGTGTTCCTTCTGTTTCCTTTCTGTGGAATTGTTTGAGGAGTATTGGTATTAGTTCTTTGAAAGATGGTAATACTCTGAACTAAAACCAGGTGGCATTGCCACAAATAATATAAAATATCTTGGTTTAACTCTAACCAAGAAAATGAAAGATCTATATGACAAGAACTTCGAGCCCTTTAAAAAAGAAATTGAAGAAGATATTCAAAGATCGAAAGATTTCCTATGCTCATGGATCAATAGGATTAACATAGTGAAAATGTGCAATTTACCATGAAAGATCTACTGATTTAATGCAATCCTCATCAAAGTTCCAATACAATTTTTCTACAGATGTTTAAAGAGAAATTCTTAACTTCATATGGAAAAGGAAAACAAACAAACAAACAAAACAAAATAAAAAACAGTATAGCCAAAATAATACTGAATAATTAATAAACTTCTGAAGGAATCACCATTCCTGACCACAAGCTGTACTACAGGGCAATAGTGATTAAAAAAAAAACAAACAAACTGCATGGTATTGGTATAGAAACAAAAAAGTTGATAAATGGAGTAGAATCAAAGATCCATACACCTATAGACACCTGATTTTGACAAAGAAGCCAAAACCACACAATGAAAAAAAAAGTGTCTTCAATAAATGGTATGAATGCATGTAGAAATATGCAAATAGATAAATATTTATCACCCTGCACAATACTTTAGACCAAGAGGATCAAAGACCTCAACATAAATCCAGATATAATGAATGTAATAAAAGAAAAAGTAGGAAATAGTCTGAACACATTAGTATGGGAGAAAATTTCCTGAACACAATGGTTCAGGCTCTAACATCAACAATTGATAAATTATACACCTCATGAAACTAAAAAGTTTCTGTAACAGAGAACTCTGTCAATAGGACAAAAATGGCAGCATAGAGATGGAAAAAGATATTTACCAACCCTGCATCCAAGAAAGGCCTAATATCCAAAATATATAGAGAACTCAAGAAGTTAGGCACCAACAAACCAAATAACCTAATTTAAAAATAATGTACAGAATACAGAGAATTCTGAACTGAGGAATCTCAAAAGGCTGAAAACAGTTAAAGAGATGTTTGACATCCTTAGTTATCAGGGAAACACAAATCAAAAATGACCCTGAGATTCTACCTTACACCTGTCAGAATGGCTATTATCCAAAACTCAAGAGACAGCACATGTTGCTGAAAATGTGGAGAAAGGAAAATGCTTCTCCATTGCTAGTAGGTTTGCAAAACCAGTCTGGAAATCAATCTGGCAGTTTGTCAGAAATTGAAAATAGTTTTATCTAAAGATACTGCTATACCAGTCCTGGGCATATACCCAACAGAAGCTCCACTATACTCCAAGAACACATGATCCACTAAGTTCATAGCAGCTTTATTTGTATTGGCCAGGAACGGGAAACAACCCAGACATCCCTCAACCAAAGAATGAATACAGAAAATTTGGTCCATTTACACACTGGAATGCTATTCAGCTATTAAAAATAAGGATATCCTAAATTTTGCAAGCAAATGGGTGGAACTAGAAAATGTCATCTTGAGTAAGGTAACCACCACCCAAAAGGGCATGCATGGTATATACTCACTGGTAAGTGGATATTAACCACAAAGTACAGAATACCTATGATGGGATGTAAATATTAATTAAATATTTAAATAAGTTTTAATTAAAATTTACTTTTTCTTTGATCCTTCTCCCCTTTGCACCTACTCTAACTCTCTTTCTCTCTTCAGTCAATCTTTTTGGGGAAAGAAAAGACCAATATCCATTTTTCTCTTTTGTTTTTATACCTCAAACATTTAAGGCAATCTAACTTCACTCTACATTATGCCATTGAAACCAAAATCAGAGATGAATCAATGCTGACAATTACTGAGAAAATCTCTGCAATATCCAAATCCCCTCTCTCTGGCACAAACTATTTATCTTCAAGACCATGATGTCTCTCTTTCTATGCACTTGACCTTCGTAGACCTCAGAATAAGAACTTATTATTCTCCTTATTTAGAAGCTTGCATTTTTCCTGTTTTGTTTGTTTGTAATTGTGTATTCCATTGTAATTGTAGCTCAGGTTTGTCTCAAACTCATGATCCTCACACTCTTTCCTCAGTTTTTCAAGGTTTGAATTTCAATCAGGTGTCATCACATTGAACCTATATTTTGTATTTTTGAGATAATGTTGTATTTTATACTCTGAGTCTTATAGTATAGCTTTTTCTTCAACGAGTACATTCCCTTTAAGGATGACTGTATATACCACCTAAAGATTGCTGATGAATGAAAATTACTTAAAGCAAGGGAGAGCTGTAAGATGCAAAACTACTGCAGTTACTTATCTGTCAGGACTCTTTTGGTATATCTTGAAAGCAATTCAGAATTTATGCATGAAAACTAAACTTTCAGTTAGCTGGTGTTTCACATACTCTGGAGAAAGAGGCAGGCAGATATCTTTTAGTTCTAGGTCAGGTTGGCCTGCATAGTAACTTCAAGGCCAGCTAGACCTATATGGTGAGATTCCATCTCTCTCTGTGTCTCTCTTTCTGTCTCTCTCTCTCTGTCTCTGTCTCTCTCTCTCTCATTCTCTTTCTCTTTCCATATATATGTATATATACAAATATATGTAATTACAATATATATATTTTACATATATATAAATTTAGGATATATATTTATAATTTGGATATGCACACATATATGAAGAAGAGATAAAATAAATTCATATTTTACACTTGTTAAGAAAATTAAAATGGCACCTGAACATATTTCAAACATCATTACTCATCCATTTTTCTCAACCCCCAAGCCATGTGGCTGGGAAAGCCCAATGGTTTGCTCCAATATTAAATTTACACCATCAACTTTTCAAGTACTCCAATTGTACCCAAACATGGCACTGCTGGTGCCAAATCCTAAGTTCCTATCCATCATCCCTAACTTTGAAAATTCAGTAACTGCCTATGGATCACCCTACCTCTTGCTTCTCTATAAATTCTATAAGCACTTCATGATTCTTCATTCACTGGCTTAGAGACTTGGAGTTTCTTTACAAACTACAGAAAGTTTAAACAATGGGACTGTTCCCAAGCTCTAAGCCTTATAGATTTTTTCTTTGCTCTCTCGGCTTCATATCTCATTAATGTAGACTATGTCCCCCAGCAAGTTGTTGCATATGTCCTTGGCTCTGATATATTTAACACTGATGAGCAAATCAACTGTTATATTCTGTCTATGAAACTTACATTTTCCTTTCAAGATTCAGGTAGATGTCTCTCTGGAAAACATTTATTGACATATTTAAAGAATTATTCTTCTTTCTCTTTGCTTTGCTGCTTTGTATTTGTCAGATGATACATTTGCAAAATGCATGGACAGTTCTCCTACTTAGTCATGACTTATTTAGTAAGGATCTTCTCTAAGTGATCAATGATGCAGCCCCAGAATCTGGGATATGTCTTGGGAACTGATACTCAGTGAATGTTTGCTTAAAAAAATGAAAGAAGAGTTAGATAAAGGCTCCATAAAGCCTTTATTAACCAGCTATACAACCCTGTTTGAAGCTTTTAACAGCATGCAAGACATTTATGAAATATCTGTATAGACAGAGGATCATACAAAACTAACTAGTGGGATATCCTATTAGTCATTTTCTGTTGCTAATAACATGACACTATTGACTTGGTAAGTTTTTATGAAAAGAGGTTTATTTTGGCTCCTTTAGAGGTCTAAGTTCCAAGGTCCACATCTTGTAATGTCTTTTTCCTAGCAGAATCCTTGGGAGATACAGGACATTAATTAGCAAGAGACGAAGAATGTACATGTGAGCCTTGGCTAGTCATTTATGCCCTTTATATAAAGCTACCAGGATTCATTTACTGAGTACTGCTCTAGTAACCTTATTTAATCCTAATCACCTCCTAAAGGCCCATTTTTTAAACCAGAAATTCATTTCTTCTCTTACTACCTTCTAATAAGGATTCACTTAATACAACAAGATGTGGGAGAGACATGCAAATTATATCTAAGCAGTGGCTAAACATGGCTTCAGGTAAATATGAAGCTAAAAACAAACCTATATTATTGTGTGTTATACAGTAATATGTGAAATTTTGTTATCAAAACCACCCATAAAGTTTTCAATCTTAGTGTTTCGTCAAACAGTTATTTTCCTTTCTTAATTTTAAAATTGAAACATCTCAGTAGGTAATGTTATGTTCCACCAAGCCTGATGATGAAAGTTTGATTTACAGGACATATATAACTTTTGCAATTTGTCTTCTGATCACCACATATGTATGCCCTATGGCATTTACCTCCTCCCACACATACATACATACATATATACATACATACATACATACATACATACATACATGCAGATGATAGACATGTAACAAAATTATAAAATTAAAAATAAAAAACACATTTTTGATATTTTCCTGGTAAGTTGATATAAATAGTCAAATAAAAAACTATGGTAAGCACAGTTATGTAGTATATATATCTTTTCTTATCTACTGGAGATGCAGAAAACTTCATTATAAAATCTCTGAGAAAATTTTATGTCAAGGACATCTGCTTACATTCCTGAATTACTATCCAAACACCCATTTAATCATGGAACATTTATTCATGTTTTTTCTATAAGAGCTTATAGAACTCCCAATCTAAGATCCAAGGTTTGAAAAACTGTCAGAAGAAGGAGGAGCAACTAGCCTTCACTCCACCTCACACATACCACCTTGTTCTACTGGCTCACAGATGGGAGGAGACTGTGAATATGGGATAAGGATTTGCATATTCACTTCAAAGTTCCAAGTAAATCTCACTTTAAAATAGTGTCACCTTAATTTCTTTCAAATTGTCTATTACTTTGAAACTAATGGGACTACTCCCTACAGTTAGTTCTTAAATATAGGAAACCACTTTCCTATATACAGTTCCATATATGTATGTGTGTATGTGTGTGTGTGGATGTGTGTGTGAATCTGGGTGCAAAGAGATAAAGTTATAAAAGTTTTTTTCTGAAAGTGGATAGAAACTAAAAAGCTCAAAACCCCCTTTCTTTCTAGTTAGGTAGTATAACAAAAGGTTCCTCTATTTCATCAAAAATTTATGGTATATCTCCAAAGAACCACAGCTCTGAAATGAATTTACAAAGCACTTAACTTGGTTGCTTGCTTTTGCTTAGGAAAGCTAAAGACCCAAAGAAGATATGCAAAATCAGATATTACAAGAACAATTAGGCTGAAAACAAAAGGCTTACGACTTCTAATTTTCTACTACCTTCATACTTCCTTTCTGGATAATGAATTTAAGTCCAGGAACAATACTCAGGGCTAAAATCAAGCATAGTACATGTTGATATTACCTGATACACATTCAGTTCCATGTTGATTACAAGATGCTGTTATATTCATCACCACAGTTGACAGTCACATCAGCCTTGTGAGGTGAATTGGGCCTCCCCTGCCTCCTTCATGGCCGAGATTTACTGCCTAAACTTAAGTAAATGTTCTCTGTTTCTGTAAGTAGACATCGTAATGAATTTAGGGTAGCTTGGTTATACTTTCTGGATATAAATCCAGGAATATTTTAATGACACCGAAGATAAGGTTGATACACTTTAGTGAGAGATTTGGTGCTGAGAAAATTGCGACTAACCGGACTCTATGCTCAACTCTCTGATGTTGGTGATAATGATGATGATGCTTCATTGCTGCAGAAGGTGGCTGAAATTTTAATTTCTTAATCATGACCTGAGCAAGTGTCAAGGGACATGCTAGCATGGATGGTGAAAAACTCAAGTGGCCGCAATCCCAGACAAAAAACTACAGGCAACTGAGGAAAAAAAAGTAGTCTTCCCCAGGGAAGAGTATCCCAATTGGTTGTCGAGTACCAAATAGCAAATGGTCAGCCCTGAAAACATGTGCCTGTGTGTGTGCGTATACATGCATGGATACACACACACACACACATATACCCAGACAGGCAGACACACAGACAGGTAGATAGATAGATGTATATATAAAATATTACACAATACATATATATATATGACATTACACAGGCTAAGAAGAGTTTATGCACCTATGTATTTATGTAACAAAACTTAAAGAAAAGGGAGCCACGGATTTGAAAGAGAATGGAGGTACAGAGGGGAGAGTTTGGGCAGAGGAAACAGAAGGGCAGATGATGTAATATTTTATGATCTCAAAACATTTTAAAAGGTAATTAAAAAGTACTCATTTCTAGGGATTGTAAGAGTTTAATTGAATCTCTTCTGGCAAACAGTCTGGTGTAGGAGGAATGCTCCTGAAACCACTCTTCCAAAGACCAAAGAAAACAAGATGGAAGTTAAAGTGGAGCCGCTTTCCAAACAAGTCCCTTCAGCTGGAACTGAGACCGCCAAATGACCAGGGCTTCACGGCAGATTAGAAAACATTCTCCTTGCAAACATCACTCCCAGATCAGGAAAAACCAGGTCACTCCTGTGTAAACACTTTGCACCGCTCTGTAAACAGATGAAAATATTTAATGAGTTCCATGTAAACAGAACAACGGCAAAAGAAAGCAGCCTCGTTCTCAGACTGGACTTGGTGGATAAGCGGAGACACATCATTCACAGATTGTGTTTCGCATTAGACTGCCCCCACTTAAGCTAGTGCTGTTTTCTAAAGTTTGGCTCATTTGCTGAGAAGCTAAGGAAAGCATAACAAGGAACCTGGGGAGGCCCGTAGCAGACTCTAGAAACTTATCTGTAACCTCTACTTCTGCTGACAGTATTTTAGAAGGAAACAACTATATTAATATCATAATTTTACTAGGAGTTGAACAGGGTGGACATGAAGATAACAGATGGCTAAGAGTTCAACAGACATTTGAAATAATAGGGTGGAAGTAGGAAATCAAAGACTGAACATGAGTTGACACACCACGTATTGGGATCAAGAAACGTGATTTAAAATGCATCTGGTGTATTTTGGCTAAGTACTCAATTCTCTCCCACTCTTTCCTAGTCTCCCACCCCATTCCTCCTAGCATCTCCCCCCCTTTAAGCCTTTGTACTTAATAGATGGGAAAAAGAAAGGAGAAATTGAACATTGAAGGTTGACTTTTAATCTCTGTGGTGTTTAAGGAAAGCAGCTGGCTGGATTTCCTTTCATTGTGGCTGTCCTATAAGGCCTTGTTCACATACACCACTGTTACTGAATATTTAGTGATTCCTTTCATAGATTGTTTCCCTACTATGCACCGAATGGTGAAATAACTAAAAGACTGGGCAGGCTCTCCTACAGTACGTGTATATATCCAAATAGTTTTTAATTCAGGATGCATTATTTTATTAATAGCTATTTTATTTAATCTTCCTTATTTAACAGCAAGTAGTAGAAACAGGTAGATAAAATCCATATTGCTAGAGCATTCATGTGCACCTATAAATATATGGCCACTGTTATAAAATCTGGCAGTTTTCCAGATTGTAGATCCAATGATTTCTCTCCTATCTCAAGGTCTCCTAGCTCTATCGTCAGCTACAGTAAGTGGTGATGAGTTCCATGAGAGCTGCTGTCATTTTTTCTGGACATGACTCAACCATCCTTAATCCATAGCACTTCATACCACTCTCCCAACTTCCTTTATAGCACCTTCTCTACCTGGGTAACACAGGAATATGCATGACTTTTGTATTCCTGAAAACATAACTCAAATATTAATATCTGTGAGTCACTCCTTGAAAAGTCCAGATGTTTTCAAGTCCTTGGAAACTATAGAAAAGGGCTATTTTCTTTCATCCTTTGAACTGGCAGTGTTCTGAAATGCTTTATAAAGATTCTCATAAAGTCATGGAGAAATCAAACATTTGTCATAGGCACATGCAGACGGTCATTTTGATAACATTTCTTGTGTTGAAATTATCTTCTTCCCAGTTCCATTTCAATTAGCCCTCACTTCTGCTTCCTAGGAACATGCTTTCCATACACATGAACACTTGTGGTTTTTTTGGGAAGCCCATGAAAGCCAGAAACAACTGAAAGTGGCCTTTGATACTTGAATTATTAAATTATGTTCTATTTAAATTATTTTTGCAAATATTTTTTGGTGATTCTTTCTTTAGATTTAATTTTAGAGATCCAGTGACTATTTCACATAAAGATAATAAATATATTTTTTCACATCTTCACATTTAGTTGGTAGGTTTTAGTTATATGAAGGTATATCCAAATACTGAAAAGAATAAAGGGAAGGAAGAAGAAAGTAATACAGGAACACACTCCTTGGAAGAATTTGAGAACCTAGAAACAATTTCCTGTAACTGTTTTATTTTTTTCAATAAAGAACAGCAAGGCATTACTTGTAAGTGTGTTCAGTTGGTTTCATTTAGATATTCCTGTCTCTTTTCCTAATTCCTGCTACTCCTGGCCGATGTATTAGATACTGCAGTACTTAGGAATTGAAAAAGATTAGAGTTAGCTAATCTGTGATTATATATACACTGAAGAAAATTGCAAGTGGAATATGCTTAAGGGAAATGCTAATGAAAATGTACCACTTTACCCTTGGGTTTTTCTGAATGCATAAGGGCAAAGTACAATATACATCCTTAAAGTCCTGTTTTTTTTTCATGAAATCATTGAATATCTACTTCATTGTCTTAGAAGATATTGCTTGTGTAAACATTATTACCTTCCAAGTTTCATTATAGCTCTTCTCTCTCTTCTGCTCCCTAGGAACATTGCATATACATGTGAGCAAAAAACTCTAAACATACACACACACACACACACACACACACAAACACACAATATTAAAATGCTACAAGGATTTTACTTGTTCGTTTCCAGATGAAATATGTTTCAATGTCTTGACGTACATATTGAACTGACCATACTTATATCTGTGAAAGACACAATGACTGCCTTCCCACAAATGACCCACAAGGAGATTAACCAACATCCATATATTTTAATAATTTATAGGAAGAATATAATCATGTATTACTTAAGAATCTTAAAAGAAAGTTTAGAAGAGTTATATTGCCTTTGTTTATATGAAAAGGCAGGGCAAAAGACTGCCTTTTATATTAATATTAATAGACTCTGATCTTTGTATTCAAACATTAACCATCAAAAACACCATTGCCTTGACTCCTGTTTATGTACCTGTTGTCTCTAACTTCCATAATTGCCTTTCTACATCTGACGTTTACCTTCTGGGATTGCTAATTTGTGAATTCTTCTTTGTGTGCTTTCTTTCCTTTTGTTTCCTGTTCAGATTCGCCATTTGAAATAGTCTTGGGTAATCGGAAAGCAGAAGAAACTAGTAAATTTCCAAGTGAAAGTTCCTGCCAGAGTGTCCATGGCTAATAATTGATTCTTGTTAGAGGGACTGGCTTAGAGACACTGGCAAATTCCTTGTCCTTTTACATCTCTCTACCCTTTTGTCTCCCTTGGCATTTTTCTCTCATGTTCTCTTGGAGTCTTTATAAATCTTCTGTATTCAATCCTCTGTTATTTGAATTATTTAGCATGGTTTTATTTTCCTACGTGCATACTGTCAGATGCATTAATTTTCACTCTAACAATGTCCAAGGTCATTGTTGGTTCAGAAGTAGTCACTCAAAAACATTTATGTTTTTCCCAATATCAAGCCTTGCCTTAGTTAAGGAGCCATGTACCCTCGATTCACTCAGTATACCTTATACATAATTAATGATGTTTATTTGAACATAGACGATTTTTACCTTGGTCTCACATTTGAAAATGCCTGATTTATAAATGATGTGAACACGTCAATGTAATAGCAAAACATCAAGATATCTGGTAGAAGTTTAGGTTCACCTATCAGATACTTTACATCCAGGAGGCAAATCATCTAAGCATTTGAAACATATAGATGATTGACTACCAGTTTTCAAGAAGCTTTACATTATGTAGCCAAAGCTTCAGGAGCCATTCAGACAACTGCAACCATTTTTAACACCCATGCTTTTAGCACATGAAAGCAAAGTGCCCGAAATGCAGCATCATATTCTTATCATATAGATCTCCATGGCACTCATCCCAATATTGTGCTTTTAAGAAGGACATTGATGAGTCCTCTGTGGCTTCAGAGAGAAGAGGTCAGCAGTGAGTGTTGTCAGAATCACATGGTACCCTGGGTAGACAAATAAAGGATGCTCAGGACACACGCATTAATATGCCACAGTTAATATATCTGCACAGTTTGTTTTCTCAGCAGTATTTTGCTTTCAAGGGACTAAAATATGTATTTGGCTTTACAAGTGTGGCATGATTGATGCTTTACTAGGAGAGCCCTTTCATAACAGAACAGATGTCTCCTGACAAGAAAGTTATTGGTAAAAGCAAACTGTATTATTGTAATAATGCTAAGATTAAGACTTAAGAGGAAGAGAGGATGGGGGGAGGGTGGTGGGAAAAAGAAAATCCAGTCTGAGCCTGAGAATAAGGCAGAAATGGCTCTGATCTACATCTTCAACTTATGGTATTGATTTACTTGGTGATATATGAAGACAGCACAGAGATCTCAGAAGGCTAACATGAAAGCATTCAGAAGCCATTCTGTGCATCTCCTCTCTTCAATATGTTAATCATAAGTATGTCTAGATGTGAAAATGTTCTTAAAATTGGCATACCAAATATCATTATGAATAATTAAAGGTGATATTTCCATTATTCCTTCATTGCAAGACCACAGAAGCAAGCAATTTATGGTATAGTCAATCACTTCCAATTTTGTTCTGTTGTTAGACTTCCTTTTTCATTACTGTTGACTTGCTTGGTAGAAGAAGGTGGATATTTCTGGGTACTCATTTCCTGTCATATATAGAAAGCACTGTTTTGTAGTGAGTACTCTGCCCCACTACATCTTACGATCTTTCTTTCCACCTACTCTTCTAGAGCTTTAGGTATAGGGGCTGTGTTGGAGATTTAAGGTATGGGGTTGGGCACTCCATAGTCAGTGATATTTTAACTAATTGTAGGTTTCCGTGATGGTCTCCACTACCTGCAAAGAGACTTCGCTGGTGATGGGAAACAGCTAGACATAGTTACCAAAACAAAACCAGCACTTTGATACCACTTAAGAAGCTATGTGGACAGGGGAACCTTACAAGGGCCAACACTTAGATGAAAAAATATAAGTAATTAATTGCTTCTGAAAGAAGGAGATTCTGATTTTTTGAGACACAGGCTCATTGATAAGTTATCAAATCCAAGTGATCAGCCCTAAAAAAAATGAGCATCATTGAATTGACTTATTACATTGTATATATGTATATGTATGTGTATATATATATATGCATATATCAGCGTGTTAATATATGTATATATACATATATATATATATATATAAATGATAAATAAAGAAAATGTCATTAATTTAAGAGAAAATATGGGAACACAAGAAGAGTTGAAGAGGAAATTAAGTGATGAATATGATTTAAATACAGTTCTCAAAAATTAAATTAACAGCCATTCCCATAACACCCAAAGGAAGCTCCACTCCCAGGTACTCTGACACACCCAGGATCAGAGGTGAGCAGGAACGAACATCTGTACTAACATCAGGAGTAACTGGG
>NW_022196905.1:194443072-194448153 GCF_008632895.1 Mastomys coucha
CATGTTCATTTAAGAAAATACTAGTAGTGATGTATTATTTTTAAGTATACAGCTAATATGTTTGGAATAATTTAAAATTTATATTGAGAAAAGTGTATTTTCAGTACTGGTGTAGATGAGCATCTACATAAGACTGTTAAATTGATTGTTGTTTTATATCAAACAACTTTTATAATACTTATTTTTATTGTTATAATATTTTATAAATTTTAAGGACTATGACAAAAAAGATATTGTAGGTATTGAAGGGGGGTCTATGGGAGATGTGGTGGTAAAAAAGGGCAACAAGAATGTGATTCAATTCTATTTAATTAAAATATGTTTTTAAATGTTAACAAATTCAGATAAATTGAAATCATGTAACTTTTCTCATCATAATGCAATAAAAGTTTAAAAAATATGTTTTAAAAGGTTAACAAATTCAGATACATTGATATCATATAAATTTTGTCATCATATTGCAATAAAACTTAAAAAAAGAAAAAAATTAAATTAACGAAAAAATTACAAAAGAAGGCTGGTATTAAAACTGTCTTACTGGAGAAACATGCAAAAGAAGACTACAGCCCTGTGTCATCAGAAAAAGGAGGAAGTAATTCAATTAAAAACCAAATAAAATAAAATAACAAAATAAGCATCATTTCAGAATATAGGCTAAAGTAATAAGTCCACGTGCTATTTGTCTCATAAATTTGATTTCGTTTTCATAAAATTTTCTTTCATTTAACCCACCAAATACAATGACTAAGGTCCTTAATACAGCAACTGTTCTCTGAATGTCACTTTATCTGCATATGGTTTCATTCAAAAAGAAAGTAGTATCTTCAATCGTGTATATTCCTTTGTTTACCCATTTTGCAAATGATAATAACCAACATATTCAAATCTCTATTTCTCCTACTTATATGCCCAGAGAAAGCCATGTTTTCCTGATTCCTCTATTCCAGGTTTGTTATGACTGGCTATTCATCCATTCATACTCTGAATTACTGAAGTTGTATTATAAAAGAATGTAAAATTGTTTCTCCTCTGTATTCTTTTATTTCCACATCATACTTCACAGCAATGCTTCAGAACAACCAAGGACCAACCCTTTCTGTAGATGTGCTGCTTGGTCAGGAAGTATTTAGCAGTATTGGCATTAGTGATACTCGGGTTGTCTTGCCTTTTAATGCAATATTAATTAATATTTACTCTTGCCAAACAAAAAGCTAATTAAATTTTATCCAGTCAAACCTCTGAAGTCACATAATATAGTTTTTCCATGTTCAATTTTAGTAAACATTTAGTAGTATGAGAAATAGATACCTAAGAACCAAGAATTAACAAAAGCTTTTGAAGTCCACGGTGTTTTCTTCAATCTGGACTGTGAGACAATTTTAACAGACCATAGATGATATAATTTGGTCTAATGTCTCTTGTGAAATCTCACAATTTTAAGAAAGAAAACATATTATTTTCTTGGATATGAACTATTAACATATTACAGATTCTAAAAGTTCCTCAAGGAGTTTTGATAATTAATATATTCTAGCTTTTTAAATTATATTCCATCCCAATAAAATGTAGATAAGAATCAGATAATAATGCTTGTTAGATATTATGTATGTCTAACAATATATGTGTGTTGTTACAAGTTATGAATGTAAAACAAACCAAAGAAGTTATTCATTTAAAGCTGGAAAGTATAGACAATGTGTGCCAAATTAAAGTAAATCCATAGTCAAATACTGTTTTTGTAATTCAACTTATATCAAGTGATTGCTTAAATTATTATGACAACATTCACCACAGAATGCCAAAAACTCAGGAAAGATAAGTGTACAAGAGGATTGCATTAAACCATTGCCACCAAGAGAGATATTAAAATGTATAGGAAAAAAGGCATCTTAATATGGTTGGATTTATTCATTATATATCGTACTTTGAGCCAGAAAAGGAACACTTCCCATGAGAAAGTGCAGGCTATAATCTTCTTTCCTACTTTTAGTAAAGCAGACAGTTCAGAGAGAGCTGAGAATACAACTCAGAGAGGCAGAGACCTTGGAACACAGCCATTCCCATGATAAAATCTCCAATTTGGCATCCAGAGCTCTCCAGAGCACTTTAAATATGTATAAAATGTTAGTAATAAAGGTTTAATATTTCAGGCAATCTTTGAGGAAATGCATCAAGAGATATAGTGAATCTGAAAATAGTTTAAAGGACAGGGGATACTAGCAGGCTAATATATCATTGTGGAACATGCTAAGCAGAGGACCATTCAGGAAGAGGTAAGTAGACCTGTGCAGGATAACTCTCAACATCTTGACCACAGTGTTACCACAAGCTCCCAGGGAAGTGAAAAGGAAATGGAAACTTAGCAAGAAAATACAGTGCAGACATGTGATAATTATTCTCTGTATATTTCTTTCAGTTTTTTTTTTTAACTTTGAAACCTTTCTAACAAGTGAACAACTGAGCAAGAGTAAGCCAGTATATAAGGATCATAAATATCTAGTCTTTTGCAGGAGGGTTTCTATAAGTTACATCATTTAATTCTCCTAAAATATAGATTAGTAAAGTTGCCACTTCTTATGGTTATAGGAAAAAAGATTTCAGAAAATACACATGACAGTTCTCATTACTTTGTAGCTAATTTGTTTTTACAGGCATAGTAAATGAGCTTGTCCTTGTGTAATGGGTAATATGTGGCTAGAAATGTGTCGTGGTGATAACCTACTTGGAGCATGCCCTCTGGGAGTAAGGCAGAAGTGAGAGTAGATGAGCTGAAAGAGTAGCTTACAATTTAGTGACAGTGCTGCTCCAAGAAGCCAGGAAATACCCAAGTTTAACCAGATACAACCAGAATGCTTGCTCCCAGTCTCCTCCCACTTGTATTCATGGACCTAGATACATGCATATTTATGGTTCATTTATTTATTACATGAATAAATGAAAAGTGTGGGGTTTTACATCTTTATTATGTGTGTGGCCTCCTTTGCTGTCGTCCTGAGTCATTGTTCTGCATGGTGAGTGGCTTCTCAGACATTCTGTCCATTCTAATGGACTTCAGCAAATTATCTCTGAGTAAAATGTAAACACTGTGTGTGTGAACTGTGTAATCTGATCTTGGTCTATCCTCTGGTATACAATACACACACAACTCCCTCCACTTGAGCTTCTTCTTTCCACTACATTAATTTCAATGCATGTTTGCTGTTTGGATAACAGCACCATCTAGTGTGTTCTCGTCCCATGTTAAGTTCAAGCATTCATGTGTTTCTGCGTCTACTAGGTAGCATCATAAAGTTACAAATTTAAAAAAAGGAGAGAGTGAGAAAGACAGAAAAACTCATATCTAGTTTATTTTTAAAATATGAAGATTTTAGAACTTTGAATGTAAAAAAATAATTACACAGAAGACAAACAATAATTTTATTTCTAAACATATTTAATATGCAAAGAACACATGGTATGCATATTAACTATTCCCACTTAATTATATAATAGAGGGTTTAAATATATAAGGACACTTCCTCCAGTAATTGGAATATGAAGAGGAGATATTTCAGGTATATGATGAATAAAATACCAAAAAGTGTTCAGATCATGAAACAGAAAAACTAACCTGCAAGAGAATTTCAGTCTTGTTTTTCCTGGTGTCTGTATGATCATAAGAAAAAGGGAATTGTGGGAAAAAGGATGACTGAATTCTACAAAAGGAGAGGAGTAGATGACAAAGAAGAAACTAGACAGTGTAAAACCAGGAAGAAAAGAACAGAGATCTACATTTGTCTAATTTCCATCCTTCAGAATTTTGTACTTCAGTAACAAACTTGCAAACCTCCAGGAAACATTTTTTTATTCATGATGGTTAGAAATATACCACAATATAAAAAGAGAATATGCCTAAAGAAATGGTATTGACAGAGACACTGCTCAAAGCTCTCATATAAATTTTTTCTGGGAGGATCAAGATAGCATTTTTAAAAAGAATATGGCTTACTCTTTGGGGCCATTGCAATTACGACACTCTGCTATTTAACTTTTCTTCGTTTGTGGATATATTGTAAATGAACAGATACTAGCTCATGTGAAAGCAAATGTATGGTTTCCTGATTGGAATGTATCATGTGGTGACTACAGGGTTGAATATTAATGAAGGTGGTACAGGAGCTGTTTCTGATGGTTTCTATGTGTCTGCTCTCAGACCATGCTATGGAAAAGAACTCACTATTGTGCCAGGCTAACTTATAACCTCAGAATCAATGTCTGTACTTACTATGTCTTCATAGCAATATGTTTTGTTATAGGCTGAGCCAAATGGGAGAAAATTTCTACTTTTATAATCAAATATGCTTAAAATACTTAAATATGCATTAAATACTACTATTAAACATATTTCACTGTAAAGGGATTTGCCTCTCAAGGGATTCTGTGACAATATCAATTAACCAAAATGTGCATTAGAAAGTTTGGTCCAGAAATTTATTTTCAGACATTGGAATCAAAATCAACTTGGGCAGCAATTAGCAATCAGGGGATTTTGAGATAAATCACTGAAATTGCTTTATAAAAGCAACACAGTTTTTCCTTTTTTTTCTTCATTTCCATAGTATGATGGTTGAAGAAGTCACATTTATACATAGAATTATCCTTCATGGTCTGGTGGAACAGACAAGACATTAGTAGGAATGTGTGAAAACTGTATACTACAAGGAGAGAAACTTACTATGGGAAGTTTAGCAAAATTGTTCTTTATACTTTCTAAAAAGGTAGCTAAAAGTTGAAAGGTTGAAAACCTGGGAACTGATCACTCAAAATTCTAAAGTTATAGTGTGTTTTCAAAAACAAAACAAACAAACAAACAACAAAACCCTCTACATCTTATTTTAACAAAGATGTCAAACTGCCTACAGAATCTACTGAATATGCCTATGAGATGTCTTTAATTTTTGTCTTTCCATGAACTTCTGTTTTAGAGTTTCATTGCTATCAAGAAATACTATGTCTACCAGTCTGTCTTGGGCCCAAGCTCTGCAGACAGTCCCACAACACCCAGAGGAAGCTCCACTCCCAGGCACTCTGACACACCCAGG
>NW_022196905.1:194449098-194449296 GCF_008632895.1 Mastomys coucha
ATTTTAAAAGCAGTAAGGGAAAAAAGGCAAGTAACATATAAAGGCAGGCCTATCAGAATTATGGTAGAATTCTCACCAGAGACTGTGAAAGCTAGAAGATCCTGGGCAGATATCATACAGACCCTACAACAACACAAATGCCAGCCCAGGCTACTATACCCAGTAAAACTCTCAATTACCATAGATGGAGAAAACAAG
>NW_022196905.1:194449307-194451379 GCF_008632895.1 Mastomys coucha
TGTTCTCTGTGGGCTGAGAATGAAGTCACTCACTCTAGTCAAATAGCTTTGACCATAGCAGGAAGTCTCTATCCAAAAATCGAGCCTACAATTTACTTCTTGGTACAGCAGAACTATCAACTTTCAGCTTAGCTACAATGGAGGTAAAATCCTTTGGTGATGTGAGGGTCATTGAAATACAGCCTTATTACATTGAAACCCAATGTCTAAAAATTGCTCTTTTTTTGGGCTTGTACCACAGTAAGAGTCAAGATTTTAAACTCTACTAAATATAAAACAAACAAAAAAACTTTATATATTCATTTTTATTTAAGAAAATTCTAGTAGTGATGTATTATTTTTAAGTATACAGTTAATATGTTTGGAGTTATTTAAAATTTATATTGAGAAAAATGTATTTTCACTATTGCTGTAGATGAGCAACTACATAAGACTGTTAAATTGATTGTTATTTTATATCAAACAACTTTTATAATACTTATTTTTATTGTTATGCTATTTTATAAATTTTAAGGAATATGACAAAAAAGATATTGTAGGTTTTGAAGGGGGGTCTCTGGGAGGAGAGGTGGTACAAAAAGGAAACAAGAATGTGATTCAATTCTATTTAATTAAAATATGTTTTTAAATGTTAACAAATTCAGATAAATTAAAATCATGTAACTTTTCTCATCATGATGCAAGAAAAGTTTTTTAAAAAAAAGAAAAAAAAGAAAGAAACACCATATCCATAGCAATTTCTATAAAGGAGAACATTTAATTGCAGCTGTCATATATTTTCAGACTTTTAGTCCATTATTGCATGCAGAAAGCATGCTACATCAAGGCAGAAATGGCACTGAAGAAGCAAAGAGTTCTATCTCTGATGCCAGAGAGCAGGAGGTGAATGTCATACTGACCTGGCTTGAGCATTTGTGACCTCCAAGTCCACACACTAGTGATGCACTTCTTTCAACAAAGCCTGACCTACTCCATCAAGTTCATACCTCCTGACATTGCCACTTCCTATGAATCCATGGAGGCCATTTTCTATCAAACCACCATATCTTCCATTCTAGAAAACTGTACTGGTTTTAGTCTTCCCCACTGCCCACTCTTTTTGTCACTCTCCACTTATTACAAGCAATCCAACCAATTGCAATAGCTTTCCACTCCTGTATAACATTTCCTGAATCTGTCATTTATTGGAGACATTTTCCTCTTCAAAATTAATTTTCTAGAAAACTTCAATACATTTTTCACTATAAAGATCAACTGTCCCCAGAGACTAAGCCAACAACCAAAGAACGTGGGCTGATCTATAGCTCCTGCTACATATGAGCAGAGGACTGCCTTGTCTGACCTTAGTAGGAGGGGATGCACTTTGTCCTGTAGAGGCTTGGTACCTCAGAGAAGAGGGATGCTAAAGTGGTGAGGTGGGAGTGGGTGGATGGGTATGGGAGCACCCTCTTAGAGGCAAAAAGGATGGGAGATATGGTAGGAAGCTCATGGACCAGGTGCCAGGAAGGGGGGCAATATTTGAAATGTAAATAAATAAAAGAAAAAGAAAATCAACTGTCATTTATGTTGTGAATCTCTTCCTTATTCACTTGAAGAAGTAGGCCACTTCTATATCCAGTCTTTCCACTATACTCTGTGTGCATCAGTATGTGTAACATTCAGTGATGTCATGTATATATCTTCCAGCCACATGCTAAATCCTGTAAGGAAAGACAGATTCTCTTCCACCTTATAGTTCATCAGAAAAACATGATATCAATTCATGCTTAGAGACTTAGTTGGTAACCTATGCCAAATCCCTGTTCATCTGGCCATATGGAATGCACAAAATGTTGGAGACAAAAGGGTTTCGAGTATTTTGAAAAACAATTTTTTTTAATTTTAGATATTTTCTTTATTTACATGCAAATTTCTCCATTCCCAGTTTCCCCTCCAAAAAACAGAGAAACAAACAAAAACAACAAAAACAAACCCCTGTTGCCTACCCCTTCCCCATGCCTGCCACCCGCCCTCTCCCACTTTCTGGCCCTGGCATTCCCCTACACTGGGACACAGAACTTTCACAGGGCCAA
>NW_022196905.1:194451390-194459820 GCF_008632895.1 Mastomys coucha
CTTAGTTAGAGCTACACCAAGGTATTTTATATTATTTGTAACTATTGTGAAGGGTGTTGTTTCCCTAAGCAAAATGAATAAGTCGTGATTTGGCATTAACTTCTGTTATTTGAGAATAGTTCCTTGATTTTTCAATCTGCACTCAAATAGGAAACATGTTGACATAATAAATAAATGTGTATTGTGATAGGAAATGTAGGGGCACCAGTTATAATTCTCTTAAGATGTGCATCAATATTCCTTTATGCTTCTTTGAAAAGCTTTCTTTTTTAACAATCTTTTTAATTTAACCTGATTTTAAAGTTATCTTGTATAAACATTGATTAAGCAATAAAACACTCCACATTAATTGTCTATCTGAAATGAATGAACTGTCAGATGTAAATACAGCAGTCAGAAATGTTTTCTTCATATACTGATTTATTAATGTTATACATTAGAGTCTGAAAAACACATCATATATGCATACCATGAGAAGATATTAGGGTACAATTTTTTATACTTTCAAAATGCATTATAGATCAAGATAAAAATAGAGACCAATTTTTAAATAATCCTGATCACTTAACTGTATGAGGAAAATTCTGTCTTTTGTCTCCATCCTAGAAGTGCATTCTTCCCATGAGTACATGGCTAAGGTGGCTTGGTGATGACTGATTGTACTTTCTTTTAAAAAGTTTATTTTTTGCCATTGCTAAATAACAAAAAAATGCAAAATTATTGATACTTGAAAATATAAAAATTTATCAAACATTGTTCATCATTTCCCAGGAAGTGGTAGGACTCTTCAGTCTTATTCCGCATTCCTTAGAATAAGAAATGGCTGCTGTGAAAGTTCCCCTACAACTGACTACATACAAAAGACTGGAACCTTAACAATATCAATGCACATTTTAATGTGGAAGGAAGAAATTTTCATTGGATCCCAACCCTAGAGAAAGAACTACAGACATCTAAGGACTCCCAGAAGAAGAGTTAGCCTCTGCCAGGGATGAACCCCCTTATTGTCTGGTCAAAACAGTGATCATCCCTGAAACCATATACACACAAAGAAATAAGTAAACTCACTGGGTTGTGTTTATGTATATTTCTACCCACACATACATATATGCTTGCACACATATTTTATGTGTGTGTAACAATAATGATGAATTTAAGGTTATCAACTTGAAAGTGGATGTGGAAGAGGTTAAGGGAAGGTAGCTGGGAGGGACTGGAGGAGGAAAAGGAGAAAGGAAGTAAAACAATTCTATTTCAATTAAAAAAATCTTCAAATGAAAAAAAATTCTGAAATGCAGCAATCAATCTCTGAACTCATGAGAGGATCTCCAAGAAAAAAACCCAGTACAATGACTTCATATCTTTCATAGGAAGAATTTTGTGAAATAGAGCAATAACACTTACAAAAGTGAAGGTAGATTTGTTACATTTTTTAATAAACCTTATTATAAAACCCTTACAAATAAAGATAGTAAATAGTTGTTTATAGGTTATTATAGGTAAAAATCCTGTTTACAAGGTAACATGGAAGTTCTTAGTGTAAGATATAAGCATTATTAAATATTATCCAGATAAGATCATGATCTTGTAACAGTATGATGTATGTCTATATTAGTAGGTAGTATATGAGACTGTCATAGTAAAAACAGACTTAAGTTACAGAAAATGAAGACTCTCATACACATTCTACATATTTTAAGGCTGTAAGTTTACTTTTACAGAATGGAAAAGTAGAATTCACTATAGCTAAGACATATGAAGTTCATGTTTTACATATATATGTGTGTATATATATATATATATAATGACAAAAATAAACTACATATCATAAATAATCACATACATATTTTGTAGTAGAGAAAATTATGCTACCTTCACTAGTGGAGTTCACACCTGTTTATTCTGAACAATCATGGTTGAATTAGATTTTTTTTTTTAGTTTTGAGACTATAATATAATGACAACATGTCTCCCTTTTCATCCTTCTCTCCAAACCCTTCCTTACACCTCCCTGTTCTGCTTCAAATTCATGACCATCTGGGGCAACTGGGTCTTGGTGGCCTGCACTTAGCATTAAAGTACATCCAGTGGACCAAACCTCAAGAGTTATTTTTCATGGGTCACTAAACAAAATGAAGGTTCATGAATATAAGGAAGATTTGTGGAGAGGAGGATTATTACCACAGTGATAAAGAGGCAGGGGATGGGAGTTGTCATCTGTGTAGCACACAAATAAAACTATCTTAGAACATACTTAGTTTATAATGATAAAGAGCACATATACTGTTTGTGTAGTTAGGATTTTTAAAGCATTTTTAGTGATTTCTAATTATCAGCAATGGTGAAAAAATAAACCTATAAAATTAAGTTTAAGCAAAATAGCCTCTAACAGTCTTATAATCACAACTGGGAGTGACTCCACTACTTAAATCAAAGATAAAATATATGTGGATATGCAATGTGTGCTCTAGGAATGCATCAAGAAAAAACAGAAGAGCTAAAGTTTGAAACATAGCTTTAGCATAAGATCCACTTAAAATTATCAGGCATCTGTCACACTCTGGGATTAAAAAGCATGTAAAGAAGTTGACTTTCCCATTTATATGACAGTAATTTTAGGCTCAGATTCAAGAATCTGTCCCCAGCTTCTGATTCTGGTTATTTAGCAACTCCGTAGATTTCAGTTTCCAAGAACACTATATAATAACACTCTACAGCCCAATATGAGAAACATTGCCCATGTAAACCTAACTTTCTTTGTTTATCTTCCTATGATTTTTTTTAGAAGCAATTATCTTTGAGCAAGAATTAATGTGTCCACTTTTTGAAACAAATACATATATGATAAAATACTTCCTTCTGAAAACATTAGTCACAATGTTCTAAATAGCTCTTTGGCAGAAAATTATTCTCATTTGTATCTCATAGGGTACAATTTAAACCAACTTACAAAAACAATAACAACAACATGTTAGAGATACACGACTAGTTAAGCTGTTGGTCAAGAAACTAGAGACAGGGATCAGTGTTTAAAAGCACTGCCTACCTGTCCAGGGAACCTAGGTTTGATTCCCACCACCACATAAACAGCTTAGGACCATCTACAATTTCAGTTCCTCTTTTTGTCTCTGAGGATACGGCATGTACATGGAGCACAAACATAATGCATGCAAAACACCCAAAAACATAGAACAATAAACAAACAAAAATAAATAATGAGGATGTAAGTTAGTAGTTAACAAAGATAAGAGCCTCACTTTTAGAAAACTGGCTTTGAAGCCCTAACCTTCATGTCTCACCCCCTACCCTAACCCAGCCAAGAACTGTAGAAAATGAAAACGGCAAGCTAAGAAACTTCATGCATGCATGCACAAGCCTTCTCTCTCTTCTTCTGACTGTAGATGTGATGTGACAGCTGCTTCATCTCCCGCTGCTGCAACCTCACTATCATGATGAACAGAACCTTGAATTTGGGGCTGGAATAGTCACTTTCCTCTTTTAGTTGTTTTTGTTTTGGGCCTTTATTACATCAACAGAAGAGAAAGTATGACAAATGTTTATTTGTCTCTTCAGCAGGGCTATTCATTTTATTTCTGGTAGATTGTCTGGGAATCTTTTAAATTTTGGATATGATGATCCTATTTAGTACCTTTTCACTCTTTTCTTGTACTAAAGCTGTTCATTTAGTACAGATCTTCTTTATTTGCTGCCTGTGTTTTGCTCTCCTATCTAAAAAAAAAAAAAGAAAGGAAGAAAGAAAGAAAGAAGAAAGAAAGAAAGAAAGAAAGAAAGAAAGAAAGAAAGAAAGAAAGAAAGAAAGAAAATCAGTGCCAAGGTCAAAATCAAAATTATTTGCCTGTTTTTCCTTCATATAGTTCTCTAGTTTTACATTTGGTGATTACATCCTTAAGGCATACTGACTTACACATGTATTAATGTGAAGGTTCAAGTTCATTCCTTTCCATATGGCTACCTTGTTTCCCTAACACCTTATGCAAAAGAGATCGGACTTCCCCTATGGCATATGTTTGGCATCCTTATTAAGGACCAAATGACTGCATATGAATGGTCTTATATTTTGTTTTTCTATGTTTGCATTAATCTGTAGGTTTTAACTGTTGTAAACAGACACCATAACCAAGGAAACTCTTACAGGGCAACATTTAATCAGGTCTGGCTTACCGGTTCAGAGGTTCAGTCCAGTATCATCAAGGTAGGAGCATGGCAGCATCCCTGCAGGCCTGGTGTAGGAGGAGCTAAGCATTCTACATCTTGTTCTGAAGGTAATCAGGAGAAGCCTGGCTTCCAGGCAGCTAGGATGAGGGTCTTAAAGCCCCGTACCCATAGTGATACACCTACTCAAAAAAGACCACACCTCCTAATACTGCCACACCCTGGGCCAAACATATACAAACCATCACACTGTATATTTGTGCTCATGACAGTATTGCATTGTTTTGATTACTGTAGTTCTTCGTAGATTTCCACATTAAGAAACATGAGGCATCCAGCTTTGCTATTTGTTGATACTTTCATCATTTACAGGGTTCTTTGTCATTCCATATAAATTTTAATGCTAGATTTTCTATTTCCATAAAAATACCATTGGTACTATACTAGAATTCTATTGCATCTATAGACTGCTTTGGATGGAATTAACATTTTTAAAATATAAATTCTTCCAACCTTTAAGGGTTTTTATTTTGTTACCAGAAGATTATTTTGTTGTAATTTTGGTTCCATTGTGATGATAACAGGTAGCATGACCTTCAAAAAGGAGTTTCTGGATGACAGTTAGGTCATTTGGAAGTCTTGTGCTAAGAAACTTGTGTTATTTTGAAAAAAAAAATTATCAAACACTGAGAGACTTAAAATAGGTTCAATAGATTGCATTTACAGGTGTTTCTTGCTTCAGGTTTTAAGTAATTCAGAATGTATAAGGATCCAAAATGTTCTCTTTAACAAATAGCTTGTGTTCAGGTTTCAATAGAACCAGAGAGGAAAGGTTTTGTTTGTTAACTCAACATGACTTCTTATTGGCTTAGAACTTCAAGAAAACCACAAAAAAAGAAAGTATGACTATGAAATAAAACTTCACTAGTACTGAAAATGGACTTGTCAGTTAGATGATCCATAGTTGAGGGTTTTTGATAACATTGCTGCCTCCATGTATGTCTGTGTGAGGGTGTCAGATCCCCTGGAACTGGAACTACAGACAATTGTGAACTGCTATGTGGGTGCTTGAATTTGAACCTGGTTCTCTTGGAAGGGCAACGAGACTGCTGAGCCATCTCTCCAGCCCACAACTTGCATTCTCTTAAGCTCTCTTTGTTTCTACATAAAGTCAGAACTGAGGAGTCTCCAAATATGAAAAATCTGCAGTAACTTCATGGAACCATGCCTATCTTTGTCCTTGCTGTAACTAGGCTCGGTATTTTCATTTCGCCTTTTCATGTACTCTAAGTGGCAGTTACAGTACAGACTTGATTTCTAGCGTTTTAGTTGTCCTGCTGTGAAGAAGCTGACTCCTGCTTTCCCTCTGTGCTTCTCAGCAAGCCAGCAAGGCATGCTGCTAGTGACAGTGACGATGTGCTTTCTTGTAAAACATCATCAGAGTTGTAACAAAGGCAGACAAATGATGACTAAAGAATGAACCAATTAGGCAATGAAGAACATAGATTTTAAAATTCTAACTTGGAAATTTTCATTAAGGCTGTCAATTCATTCCTAGGAATGCTTTCAATCATCTAGATTAGTCAAGCACATATGATAAGTGAGTCCAAAGAAAGAAAGAGAGTTAGCTTGTAAGTCACTTACAATGCAGTTATAGAAATGAGCATATACCCCATTACTGTGGGGTACATGTATAAATATATGTCTATATAAATATATACAAATTTTGCCATGGATATATATATATGTGTGTGTATATATATATACATCTACATACTTTATATGTATATATATGTATGTACATATATATGTATATATATCAAACATAATAGAGTAAATATCAAATCAAATAGAAAAATAATGAATTTAGCTTCTACTTGAAGTACAAAAGGCTTAGATAACTACAGACTTAGATTTCACTTTTTTAGAGAAAACAAACAAAACAAAAAGAGTCATGGCAAAAAGATGATAAGAGCCAGAGGATCCGGGAGTTTTCTTTGAGACTGGAATATCAGAAACTATACTGGTAACATATCGTGAACATGGCCACCAAAACATGAGATGAACAAAACATGGCAAACGAAATGGGGAAAGAGCCCATGAGGCCTTAGCTCTACACATAGAATTACAAGCAACTATGTAAAGTAAAGCTGGGAGTTGGAGAGGTGGTCTTCCCAGGTAGGAGCACATGGATGGGTTGTCCAGGACCAAGTAGTCAGCCCTGAAAACATATATACAAGGAACATTTGAACTCATATGATAAAGTACAAACTATTTTGGCAAAGAAGAAGACATATCTTAAAGCTCTAAACTTAGAATTTTTATTAGAGTTATAAATTCATTACTATAAGTGCTTTCTACATATATATCTGTTTATACACACACATAGATATAGAAACACATATACATGATTACATATATGCTTGCAATAACAGTTAGTGCTAAAAAGAGATGGTGAATTTGGATAATGAAGAGGGGTATATAGGAGGGTTTAGAGAGAAGGTACAGAAGGGAAAAGATTGTGGTTAAATTGTATTTGCGAAAGTTAACAACACAAAAAAATGTCAAATGCTCATGAAAGTACATTCTGAACAATGAATATTGGGTCAGAACAGGGTTTCCATAGCCTAAAGGTGTGAGGAGGAAGCTAAAGGAAGCTGTAAGAAGATTATTAAACACAAAGCATGCCTAACTAGAAAGAAGGCATTATTATGCAGATGCAGGAGAGCTACTGCATCTGCATCAGAGGATGACATTCAGGAGTCTTGGCTTCAGTGAGATAAATCTTGTGACAGTACAAATGGCGGATTAAGGATCAAGAAATTAAAAATAAGAAGATGCAATAATGCACACCACAGGAAAGAGGGAAATAAGTAAAGTCAGTGTAGCCTTATAAAGGAGGAAAGACCCATCGCCAAAGACAAATCAAACTTTTTAAAAATAGGATCACAGTTACTGTACATATTCGGCCTTCTGTGATCAGCACTGAGGTGAGGGGACCAAATGCGTTTATCTCATCGGATACATTGGACTAAGAGATACATTTTATTTACCATGCCTGTGAGACAAAAGGAATTAAAAATAAGAGAAGTTAAACAGCTTGTTAAGGATCACAGTGCCAGTAATTGTAGAACTGGGAAGGGACCTAAGTCTGATCCCAGAGCATGACAAATCCTTCAGATAAATAGCTGCTATTTACCTAAATGACTAGAGGAAATGAGGAAAAGCATAAATTAAAGATGACCAGGTTATTTCTGCCTAAGTAACTCAAAAGCACATGTCTGTGTGGGTAAAAGCTGCATGGGGAAATCAGTTTATGGCAGAAGAAGAAAAGGAAAAAATTAAAGAAAAATTAATGTTAGACACAATCATTTGGAATATTATATATACTCAACAGGAAGTTGGAGGTTAATTTATGCTAGCAATACAGAGCGGAGTTATTGACAGCGATACAGAGGAAATGAAGAAAAACGGTGTACAGCTACAGTGGAGAGCATATGGTTCTAGCCAACAGAGCTGGAAACTACTTTTTGAGAAATTACTTTTGACAAAGGAAGAGGTCCCTAAGAAGACAAAAAAGAAGAGCTGTTTAGAAAAGACTAGAACATGTAGGGTTAAGGACGACAAGGAAGAAAGAAATTTTTGGAAAAAAAAATATAAAGAGGAAAAAGTATTTCAAAAAGCATAGTTTCAAATATCAAAGAGAGACCATGTTAGAAGAGAATGAGAAATGTTTGTTGGATTTGGCTTTCAAGAGACTATTGTTGACATTTAAGAAAAATGGTTCAGGCAAAGAAAGGGATTTGAAACCATATCATTGTGATGTGCAGCATAAAAGACTGGAGAGAAAAAAGTAGATTCTCTCACAAAAGGTTTCTTTACCCTGTTTATTTCTTCTCCGAATCCCATAGGAAAATGTCACAGGGTCATAACATCAGCTATACTTACACAAAACCACTCCACGTGCTCCTGGGTTAAGTGTCTATAGGCCTAAGAGAAAATCTCCACTCAATAGAGAAGAGAATGCTTTCTCTTTGCTTGTGTTTTTGGGTTTTGTGAAGGTGTTCAGTCCCTATGACGGACTCTAAGCCAATTTCTGTTCTTTCTCTACTGTAAGTCCAACCTATTTGTCTTATCTAGGATGTCATCTGAAAAATAAATGGGATATACTCCACTGAGTCATTTTCTTCTTATTTCTTTGAGATAAGGCTTCTGGGTAGAAGTAATAGAACTATAACTGTTTTTTTTTTTTTTTCC
>NW_022196905.1:194459830-194462722 GCF_008632895.1 Mastomys coucha
CAGGCAGGTTCATCAGTGTCTTTTTAAAAAATCTTCAACAGTTTTATGCACTGATAAAATAAATTTTTGCCAATTTCAATCTCCATCGACAACTCTCTCCAGATCAAACCCATATCTACCAGTTTTCTTCCTATTTTCATGCTTTCTATCTGAGAGTGGCTCCTGAGTTCAGAGATTCTCACCTGAGCACAACTTAGGAATTATTTCACAGATCAAAGGTACTTTTCATGGCTGCATCTAAAACAGTTAAGAGAGCAATTTCATCCAGTAATGACTTTGTTTTTGCTTATTTGTATGGGTGTGTATCCTCCCTGGTCATTTGGTCCCATGTGATCAGGAAAGTTGGACTATGTGTTAAATGAATCTCTCCTAATAGCAATCAGGAAGCATAATAAATACAAGA
Source organism: Mastomys coucha (assembly GCF_008632895.1). Classification (NCBI taxonomy): domain Eukaryota; kingdom Metazoa; phylum Chordata; class Mammalia; order Rodentia; family Muridae; genus Mastomys; species Mastomys coucha. Next base: position 194,460,234 of record NW_022196905.1, read on the forward strand.
AAAGAATGGGGCAAGGTAAACTTTTTAAAAAACCACTCCATGAATGAATGGTATGCTCCCTTCAACCAGGTGACATCTTTTAGTTCATAGTGTTTCTCAATAGTCTGTTCTAATTTGGAATCCATCAGTGTTTTAAATTATTAACGAGATACCAGTCCTCAATATCTAATTGCTCCTAAATACTTCCAAACTCACACATTGTGTGTTACTATCTTATGGCAATTTCTCAATCAAATCCCTTGGATAATCAAGATTAGAGATCACAGCAGGCATCATCTTGAGAAGATACACAGTTTGAGGTACACCTTTGAAGAAGACATTTGCCACCAACACTGAGAAATGCAATGCAATGTTGTAGTTGTAGCAATATACAAACTTGTAGCTGGAACTTAGTCATATTTGTGTTTGTTTGAGCTACTGGATTACAGCCAATTGGCACTTAGCCATTATGACAGCAAACTGTACCTTTATGATATGGAGTTCTTGGTGTTTTAATCTGCATCTGTGGTACTATGGTGTATTTCCTTCTAGACAAGTGTGCTTCAGTGGAGCAGGGTAAGTGCAGAAGAATCTGGACAAAAAAAAAAAATCTTGAAACATAAAAATTCTCCAGCTAGTAGAGAGTGTCACCTTGTTACCCCTGAACCTAAAAATCTCCTCGCATAGGGCATGTGGAGAGGAAAGTCACAACAGATGCCGATGGCCTCACAAGTCTAAGAATCCCATGGTAGCTGTGGTGAGAACTAAATTGTAGGGAGAACAAGACTTTCTCTGTAAGTTTGCAGACTTGGAGTTTCCTAGGTGCTATGGAGGACAGCTCACATTCTGCCTTTAATTTGTTAGCACCAAGCTTCAGAAAGAGTTTAACAGGTTCCAAACTTTTCTTTATATTCAGTACCAAATAAAAGACTATAGCTTTATGAGGCTTCTCTCCAAGCTTGCACAGAAACTACCCAGAGGAATACTGAGTGGGCTTGAAGGTGATCTGATTACTATAGTGTTAATGAGCAAAGTTTCCTTCTTGGTACTTGTCTAAGAAGTTTTTTTCTGAGAGAAGAATTCAACTGAGAGACATAAACACTTTGAGAAGAGGTTGATCTAGCAAAGCGCAGCAAAACACATGCTCCAAAAGACTGAATTGGGCCATCAAGGAGAAGGCATGGTGGCATGGAGGAGTCTTATCTGGTGGGGCTTAAGGAGAGAGAGTCAATGCTCATGAAGCATGCATCATATTCATGGGAATTCGGCGCCCATTTTACCCTGCCAAGTATGACAGACTAGGTCTCCTTTTTAGAGTATCTCTTCCGATGATCATTTGAAAAGAGCATAAAGGCTGGGGTGGGAATTAAAGAGCGTTAAAGAAAAGCAATGTAATGATGCCAAGATCGCTTCGAAATGCAGCTCTGTTTTGCGTGTGTGGTATGTGTATAGGTACCCTGGTGTCTTAAGTTTCTCAAAAAGTAGAAAGGACCTAGCTTCAAGTATACTTAAGCATAAAGGAGCATTTTGAGCAATGGGTATTGAAATATAGCTGCAGTTCCCCTTATTCCTTTGTGTTTAACATCCTGCCTTGCCAGGAAGCAGTGCTGCCAAAGTACAGCTGCACTTTTCTCCAGTTACCTCATATCTAAATCCTCATTTACTCAGTCCTAGGAATGGGATGTCACTGGTTCCCAGCATAGAGGAAAAGGACTGAGAAGAGTAAAGTCATTGTGCTGAAGAACACTTGGAAGCAATCTTGAGTTCACTACCATAACTGAAGGGGGAATTGGCTTTGAGGAAACACATGAGATCAACTCAGGACATGCTGCAAATGCTTTCCAAGTTAAAACGAAGATAGGGCAGGATGAAAACCATCATGCCAGAGCCAATGTCTCAGGGCAAAGCAATTCTGTGGGAAGTATACTGTTAAGTACTGTATCACCAGCTTTAAGTATTTTTTCTTTTCTTTTTTTTATTGGATATTTTCTGTATTTACATTTCAAATGTTATCCCCTTTCCCTGCCCCCCAGAAACCCTTTATCCCATCCTCCCTCCCCCCTGCTTCTATCACCAGATTTAGGTATATTTTCAATGATTTATGTGGCTCATACATGGCCAGACCCTCTTAGGTATACATCAATCAAGAACCCATAACTTACAACTCAAATTATAAAATGACAATTAAGTTGTGCTGCTTCCTCTATAAATGGCAGTTGAATTTCATTAAAACTTATACTCAAGATTTCTTTCTTAAAGTGAAATTAAATTATACATTAAGCTTTTTTTTTGTACAGAGTAAGCAGCAGTATTCTATTGAGAATAAAAAAAAAATCAACAAGTATTTTAATTCTGCTTTTTATATAAAGCCTGCCTTTAAGACAGTTCTCAATGTTTCCTACCAATGTAGATATTACTGGAGTTGCTGACTTATTAACAAATGGGCTCAGAGCTCCCAGGGTCTCAACCACCAACCAAGGACTGCACATGGAGGGGTCTGATTGTTCTGG
>NW_022196905.1:194462769-194463625 GCF_008632895.1 Mastomys coucha
CAGCATGTGTATAGTAGAGGATTGCAAATTCGATCATCAATAGGAGGAGAGGACCTCAGCCCTGTGAACGTTCTGTGCCCAAGTATAGAGGAATGCCAGGGCCAATAAGTGGGAGAGGGTGGGGTGGCAGGCATAGGGAGGGGGGAGGCAACAGGGGTTTGTTTTTGTTGTTTTTGTTTGTTTCTTTGTTTTTTTGGAGGGGAAACTGGGAAAGGAGAAATTTACATATAAATAAAGAAAATATCTGATAAAAAATAAATAAATAGGCCTTAAGCCAGAGACACGGGCGAGATCTGCCATTTTCTCTCTGGTGAGTTTCTGAGACCAGAGCAGCCAGCCAGGAGGCACAGGCCCCACGACTCCCAGGGGAGCTGCAGGGTGGCAGGGACACGATCCTCTCAAGATTCTGAGTGACAGAGGAGGATCAGTGTCCTTCTCTGCCCCTTCCCTGCAAGTGGAGGGCCTACCTCCAAGGAATGCCTTAAGCCAGAGACCAAGGCAAGAGCGACCACTTTCTCTCTGGTGAGTTTCTAAGACCAGAGCAGCCAGCTTGGAGGAACAGGGCCCACGAGTCGCAGGGGACTTGCAGGGCGGCAGGGACAGGACGAACTCTAGCCAGAGACACTAAGAACATCTAACACCAAAAAGCAAAAGATGACAAAGGCAAACGTAAGAATCCTACCAACAGAAACCAAGACTACTTGGCTTCATGAGAACCTTGTACTCCCACTGTAGCAAGTCCTGGATATCCCCAAACACTGGAAAAGCAAGAATTGGATCTTAAATCGTATCTTACAATGCTGATAGAGGAACTTAAGAAGGACATGAATAACTCCCTTAAAGAAATACAGGAGAA
>NW_022196905.1:194464542-194465347 GCF_008632895.1 Mastomys coucha
AGTCCTAAGAGGAAAACTCATAGCTTGAAGTGCTTCCAAAAAGAAACTGGAAAGAGCATACACCAGCATTTTAACAGCACACCTTAAAGCCCTAGAACAAAAAGAAGCATATTCACCCAAGAGGAGTCAAAGTTAGGAAATGATCAAACTCAGGGCTGAAAACAACCAAATAGAAACAAAAAGAACTATACAAAGAATCAACCAAACCAGGAGCTGATTCTTTGAGAAAGCCAACAAAATAGATTAAACCATTAGCCAGACTAACTAGAGGGCACAGAGATAGTTTCCTAATTAACAAGATCAGAAATGATAAAGGAGATATAACAACAGACACTGAGGAAATCCAAAAAATCATGAGAACCTACTACAAAACCCTATACTCAACAAAACTGGAAAACCTGGATGAAAACCTGGATGAAACCTTTGGATACCAGGTACCAAAGCTAAATCAAGATCAGATCAATGATCTAAACAGTCCCATATCTGCTAAGGAAATAGAAACAGTCATTAATAGTCTCCCAACCAAAAAAAGCCCAGGACCAGATGGTTTTAGGGCAGAGTTTTATCAAACCTTCAAAGAAGACCTAATACCAATACTCCTCAAACTATTCAACAAAATAGAAACTGAAGGCAGTCTACCCAATTCGTTCTATGAAGCCACAATTACTCTTATACCTAAACCATACAAGGACCTAACGAAGAAAGAAAACTTCAGACCAATTTCCCTTATTAATATTGATGCAAAATTACTCAATAAAATTCTTGCAAACTGAATCAAAGAACACATCAAAACGATCATCCACCA
>NW_022196905.1:194466410-194486410 GCF_008632895.1 Mastomys coucha
TAGGACAAAATGGCAACCAACAAATTGGGAAAAGATCTTTACCAACCCTATATCTGATAGAGGGCTAGCTAATATCCAAGGTATACAAAGAACTCAAGAAGTTAGACTCCAGAGAATCAAATAACTCTATTAGAAAATGGGGTACAGAGCTAAACAAAGAATTCTCAATTGAGGAACACTGAATGGCTGAGAAGCACCTAAAGAAATGTTCAACATCTTTAGTCATCAGGGAAGTGCAAATCAAAACATCCCTGAGATTCCACCTCACACCAGTCAGAATGGCTAGGATAAAATCTCAGGAGACAGCAGATGCTGGTGAGGTTGTGGAGAAAGAGGAACATTACTTCATTGCTGGTGGGATTGCAAACTGGTAAAACTACTCTGGAAATCAGTTTGGCGGTTCCTCCGGAAATTGGACATAGTACTACAGGAGGACCCAGCTATACCACTCCTGGGCATATACTCAAAAGATACTGTAACATGTAAGAAGGACACATGCTCTACCATGTTCATAGCAGCCTTATTTATAATAGCCAGAACCTGGAAACAACCCAGATGTCCCTCAACAGAGGAGTGGATACAGAAATTGTGGTACATCTACACAATGGAGTACTACTCAGCTATTAAAAACAATAAATTTATGAAATTCTTAGGTAATAAATAAATAAATAAATAAATAAAAACAAATGGGATAATGCAAAAGAAACTGGTATTAAGTGACTGGGAAATAAATGACAATATGATTTCATTCTATTGCTTTCTCTCCTATCACTTATCTGAAGTGATACAATTGCCATATCATAAGGACATTTATAGTGTATGAAAAGAGTCATAGTTGAGAAACTGAAGCCTTTAGCCAGCAAGAAAATATAATAGGCCATCTACTATGGGAAAGAGACTGGTAACATTTGGCTGACTATATCCCTGGACACTGGCTGAACAACAATTGCAAGAGTTAGAATCAAATAGAAAGTGATTCCAGGAGAACTGGCCCCACCCCCTCATAGGGGTGCAACTCCAGAGAGCTGGCAGGCTGCCCGACTCAGCTAATACCCAGGTCCAGATCCAGGCCTTTGAGTTGGCTCACCCAAATATCTACTCTAACTACTAACTGCTGGACCGCATGAAGGGGCAGGATCCTGTGGATCCAACACCATAAAATCTTCGCAACAGCTGGCTAGCCAGAAGTCCCAGTGAGGGTACAGTAAAGAATGGGGGTGTAGCAGAAGCCAGAGGCTCTGAACTGGACCAACGACTCATTGCAATGAACATTTGTAAGTAAGAATATGTGGACAAAGGGTGTACTGCATGACACACTGGGGCTTCTAGTGCAACTACAATGAAAAACAAGTGGATGGGGGGGCGGCAAGATAGAAGGAGGAGCGGAATGGAACATGCACAGCTGAACGCGAGGCACATCAGCTGAGGGTGTGAGAGAAGGCAGCAGTTCATAGAGGAGCAGGCCAATGCCCAAAGGAGTTGAAGATATGTTTTTTGTTTGTTTATTTGTAGTTTATTATTTTTATTATTTTTTATTTTCTTTGTGGGAAGGGGAGATTACAAAGGTAGAGGGCAGATATGGAAGGACTGGGAAATGGGTGGCATTGGGGTGCATGGTGTGAAAATCATAAGAAACAAAATATATCTTTTTATTAAAAAGGAAAGCACTCCCAGATTCCTAAAAATGAAAGAATACTATGATATGTTTGATTCTTTGAACTGGAAAATTTGTGACACAGCCGCAGTAAATTACATGCTTTCTTTCACAGAGAAATAATTGAGCCATAACTATAGTTTTAGCTAACTTTAAACAAGGGGCTCAGGGCTCTTTAATTGGGAAATGTGACATAAAATATGATAATAGGAAAACTTTTAAAGTTGTACATATGAGATAGTGTCATAACAGATATAACGAACACCTGTGGCTGAAAATAATAAAAGCATTGGGTTCTGAAGAGTCATTGCCTAGTCTTGCATGTCCAGGTAATTGAGAAACCATCTACCACAGATGGAGAAGAGCTGAAAAATGAAAATTCTCATCACTTCTAACTTCTAACACACCTTGTCAAAAATGTTAAATTTTACACAGATTCTCTTAAAGCTTTATGGGTGCAGCTACTAAACTCTCCACGTAAATTTAAAAGCAAAAAAAGTGGAACTTCTACTGAAGTTGACTGCTATTTATGATTATAGGATTGTACTGGCTGGTTTTGTGTGCCAACTTGACACAGACTGGAGTTATCACAGAGAAGGGAGCTTCAGTTGGGGAAGTGCCTCCATGAGATCCAGCTGTGGGACATTTTTTCAATTAGTGATCAAGGGGTAGGACCCCTTGTGGGTAGTACCATCCCTGGGCTGGAAGTCTTGGGTTTTTTAAGAGAGCAGGCTGAGCAATCCAGGGGAAGCAAGCCAGTAAGGAACATCTGTCCATGGCCTCTACATCAGCTCCTGCTTCCTGACCTGCTTAAGTTCCAGTCCTGACTTCCTCTGGTGATCAACAGCAATGTGGAAGTAAGCTGAATAAACCCTGTCCTCCCCAACTTGTTTCTTGGTCATGATGTTTGTGCAGGAATAGAAACCCTGACTAAGACAAGGATTATAGGTTTTTATTACATTTATTAACAACATCATTAAATATCATTTTGGAACTGTTGATATTTCACTTTAGAAAAAAAAGAATAAACCATTTTGAAGTTGAGAGAAATTATACAGTATACTTCCAATCTAAAATAAAGTAGCCCTGCAGTAGATTTAATTAATGGACCAGGGCACTCACATCTGAACCATACTGGGAGCAAAATTCATCTTTTTCATAAGCTGGGCCAAGAGAATAGAAAAGAAAAACAATGATCCCCCTTTGAAAGAGCAATAAGCCTTATAAGCTAGCAGCCAGTCTGTTCTAGGATCTGGATTCTAGTTAGGGAGACCTAACTTTAGGATTAGAAACTAATCTCAGAGAGAAAAGAGAGACTGAGAGGAGATGCTGAAAATGTCGTTCCACATAGATGTGTTATTCCTGTCAAACAGATTCTCTGCCTCCTTTCTCCCTTGAGATTCAGTGACTTACCTGGTGAACAATTTTCAAAAGATAGTACTGTTGTATTAGTTATTTTTATGCTGTATTGATAAAATATCTGGGCAGATGTGCCTCTACATCTTTTTCTTCCCCAGCTATGAAATACCAGCTACTTGCAGTTTCTTCAGGCCATGTACTTCTGCTCCATCTTCCTTTCAACAACTCTCTCTCTATCCTCTTCAGTTCTCTCTCTCCTGCAACTCCACCTTCTCTCCTCCCCTTCCTGTTTTGCCTGGAAACCCCTCCTCATCCATCATTTTTGCCCAACAATTCACTATTTGTCATCTTTCTTAGCCAGTCAGATAATTAAAGGAAATTCCCCTATAGCTCTGTAGTCTCCAAAACTAGTAACAGCTACTGAGGAATGAAACTTAAAACCCAATGACACTCTTCATAGAGACTGACACTTGTTCCTGGGGACAACTTTCAACACTATGTCCTATACCAAGATAGGTTCATCCGATGCTGTGGTCTATTTACTAAACCAATTTAGATTTTACAATGTAGTTTGATCAAAACACCTGGAATTCTTATTTTCTAGGTATATTACTCTCTAACTTACCTTTTAATTTATTTAGCATCTAGAAAAGAAGAAGTGAATTATATCCCCTTAGGGAAATGTATGCTTATATCAAAAGTCAAATAACTGAAATGGTTGGCTTTGAAATATTCAAAGGTAATGATGTAGAATATTCTTTTAATTGTACCCTTTTATCATGATCAACTTGATAAGTGATTCAAGCATTAAGAGACTGCTTCGCATTGTATTTCATTGTTTTGTTACAGAAATAACATGGGGAAAGCTGTAATTGATGACAGTGCCTATTGTGTGCTCAAAACCAAGGCATTTATGGCATCTAATCTCAAGTTGAGCAAATTGGTTAATCTCCTTGAATCCCCTATTCAAGTTTCTTCAACTATATCTGCATAATGAAAAGGACAAACTATTCAGGACAGTTAATGTGTAGATAAATAGAATAATACAAGCAACGTCAAGTCCAGTGTCTAATATCAATGAGCATCCAACTGATGGCAGCTGATATAATTAGAAAATGAAGTCTATTTTACTACATTGTACAATTCATTAGTCACAAAACCTTGCAGCAGCTTTTACCCAGAAAATTTTACATCATAAATTTCTTGAAGCTATAATTTTCTTAAGGTATTTTTACTCTCATGGACAATTTCTTTTCTATTTAGCTCATGATTAGTGAGTATGTTACTTTCGGCAAGTGTCAGGGCATGTTCTCTCCTTCTGCTTAAAATTCATAATGTGCCATTTCAAGCTAATTCAAACATTTAGTCAGCCTTCACCAGTTAATGTGTATGGATTTTGGATCTAGGAGGCAAATGGTGTCAAGGCATAACAGACCTTGTAGATGTCACCATAAAAAGGTTTTTAATGTGTTTAGGATTATGTTTGCTTATAGGATGAGATGCCCACAGTACAATTTAATGAAATCTAGTTTGTTTCCTTAGGGAACATTTACTCTTTTAGTCCCTAAAGTTTTGGAGAGGGAATTTTCTTAGTTAAATTATCTTGTTAACTGAACTGCAGATCATTACAAAACCTGCTTTGAAAACAAATGTCTATAATTTTTAACTTCTAAAGTTGATCTTGCTCATCTTTAATTTAGATCGGGTTTTGTCAAAGTATAGAAGAATCCCTACTAAATATCTTGCTCTGGTGGGGATTCTTGAAGGCTCAGCTTTTCTACATGACTCCCAAGTGCTCAGTAAGAACCTTTGCTGGGCTCATGTTTTCATTTTCAAGTGTTGCAGATTGTAATTTTTAGATTGTTCCTGCCTTCACACCTATTACCTTTCTTCCCACAGAGCTTCACTTCTTTCTGCTACAGATTACAAATCTTTAAGCAGCACAAATAACTCCCAAGACTAGTCCATGTTATATAGTTTTCCAAGCTCCCAAATTCAAACAGAATTTCTTGTAGAAACCACCTATGACATTACTTAGTGATAGAATATTGTACACACAGTAAAACTCTATTAAAACAACATATAAATAATATTCAAACACAAACAATATTTTTATTGAGCATCATTTTGTATTCAAAAGCTATTATTACATAGAATACAACTACAAACACATGATTTACAAATGGACATTCTTAAGGAAATTAAAAGGAAGCCATGTGGTAGCTTCAAGGGAAATAAAATAGAGCACAGATTATATGAAAAAGAAAATTTGAATAATGGGGCAGGAATGGTTATATGGGGTGAGGATGGGAAGATATATATTTGGTATATACCAAAGTAGGAAATCTCCTTGCTCTCTTAATGTTTAGGAATCATCATGGAAGTGGGGAAGATTATAAGAACAAAAAATAGTGGAGGAGTACAGAAGATAATGTGTTGCAGACATGACAGACATTTCACACATAGACTCACAGTAGCTATGACTGCATGCACAAGACTTGGATATAACCCAAAAGTATTACAGGCTATTCTAATAATCTTTATTTCCTTCTGCAATATGATGGTAATGATCCTATTAATGAAGATACTTGAGCTAAAATACATGGAGAAATCAAGATGATACTGACTCAAAGGCTCTACCCCTACTGTCTAGCTTTTATAGTGCTAGAAGGCACTGTATATACTACAGGGGAAAAATAATTAACTGTACTATCCAAGTGTGAGCCCTGTGAGCAACAGTAATGCCCACCCTGACAAGATATTCCCACTAGTACACTAATAGCACCCATGTTCTTTGACTAAAAAATTATTGAAGATCTTTTCTAAAATATGCAACTCATATTGTGATCTAGTGGATCTAGTAGAGAACCGGCTAATATTTCTTTGCTAAGTTCTTAAACTACTCCCTAAATACGCAACTTTGTACCCATAGGTTACTGGCGATCTCAGCCCTCATCAGCAAAGCTTAATTTTGTAATAAATACATATTAATAAAGAGATGCACAAGTAATGGAAAACAAAGAACTATGGAGAAATCAAACCAAAATGTGTCATCTCTACCTCTTTTTTCTCCTGATGTTTAGTGATCATCATAGGAACTAGAGAAAACGTAAGAGCCAGAGGAAGTAGAGGACTACTATGGAAAATGGTTTCCAGGTAAGGCAGGCTCATTTGCATATGGACTCATAGTGGCTATGACTACATGCCCAAGACTTGCATAGAATCAGGCCAACGAAAATTCCAGCAAGGATAAGGAAGAACTTACAAAGTCCAACCACCAGCTGAGGAGTCACTAGCAATTGATGGCTTCTTCTAGGGAATAGGAAATTTCAGTTTGCTTCAGAAGTAACAACTTTGATAGGTGGCCTGTTCTCCGATCCTTTTTCAGATAATGGCAGGACAAAGTAGACTCATGAATTTGGTAGAAAAAATAAAGATGGCATATGGGAGGATTTGAAAGGGAGGGAGGGTAAATTTGATCGAATATATTATATATGTCTCTATGAATTTCTCAAGCAATAAATAAGAAATGCAAGCAATAAATAGGCATTTTTGCTTTAAAAAAGAAAATCAACTGAGAGCTTTCCTTACTAATTGTTAAGCCAAATAACTGAAAGGAAGCACATTTGAATATTATAATCTTTCTCCATTCTTAAATTCTTTGATTCATTCTAGCATACAACTGGTTTTTATATTTCTTCGCTAAAATAAGAAAAATCCTTTCAAATGACAACAACAATTCATTGCTGAAGATAAACATATTCATCAAGAAGAAATAACTTTAAGAGAACATTGAGTATATATTTAGTGTCTAAAGGAAGTTTCTTTCTGGTTCCTTCCTGCTCGCTCGCTCTCTTCCCTCCCTCTCTCCCTCTCCCTCCTCTGCCCTCTATTTCTTTCTACTCTTTTATATAAATAGAGCTGATAATGCTTTCATTTTTTGTTTACCTCAAAGATAATAGTTAAACTATGTCTGGCCTGTCATGAGATAACAAAAATTTTTAAAGCATATACATATATATATATATATATATACATATGCATATATGTGTATATATATATGTATATATATATATATGTCTGTGTGTGTATGTGTGTATAATTCATAATACCGTTCAGCCCTTAAAAGGGTCAAATGTCATTTGTGACAATATGGCCAGAATTAGAGATCACAGTGTTAAGTGTAATAAGCCAGACACAGAAAGACAATTACTACAAAATATCAGGCATATGTAAAATATTTTTAAAATAAAATGAAATTTTATACGTGGTAGGCAGAGGGTTTGAGAAACTAAAGAGAAGCTTTGGGGGGGCTAACGTCAATCAACACTCACTAAGTATCACGTAAATATGGGTAAGAAGTTCTAGTGTGCTATTTTACAGTGCTACCACATATTTCAAGACGCTAGAAGGAAAATAGTTTTTGAGTCCATTTTTCCCAAAAGAAATTATGTATTTGAAGAAGCATGTGTTTAGCCTGATTATTTGTACATAGAAATACCATGATACCTCTTTACCATATGTACTTTTGTATTTTTACATATGCATTGGAAATAAATTTAATTAGGGCTTACAGAGACGTCTCAGTTGTGAAGAACAGAGACTGCTCTTCCAGAGCACATGGGTTCAATTCCCATCCTATAAGGTAGCTCACAACCATAAAACCCCAGCATATATTAAATAATAAAATAAAACTAAAAGTTAGTTAAATTAATGAAAATGAATATAAAGCCATAGGGAGAAATAACAGAGGGTTGCTAATACTTAAGTTCTTTTCTTACCATCTTAGTCATCTAGATATCAACAATAGCAAACTGCTTATAGAGTACAGCTAACAGTAAAAAAGAGTCCTGGATCTGATCTTAGTATTCTACTTACTGTGAGGTTGCAAACAGACAGCAAATTCTCAGTTTACTTCCTCTAGCAGTACATATGAAAATTTTATTTGTAACCACTGGGCTATTGGAAAATTAAAGAAAGAAATGTATGATGCCATTGGCATAGTAGCTGACATATAGCAATAACTCAAGAAATATCATCACCCAACATCATAGAAGGCAACAACTACTTACACAGTAAGAGTGCCCAATAATCACACTGAAAAAGAAAACCACATCGATTGTCTAATTTAGTCAGGCCTAGTCACATTTTTTCTAGTTTTATTTACATTTAACATACACCTATTTGGAAAACTCTAACATGTACATTGAATTTTTCCTGATATTTCATTTCCCATTGTATACTGTGGCCAATATATCAGGTCTTTAATCTTAGATATTTATGCTTCAAGCAATTTAATATATTAGTTGGGACAAGTTTAACAACAAAAAGCTAAAGAAGCAACACAAATATACTTCAGATCAAGGTTTTCTTTTCGCACCGTAAAATATATATATATATATATATATATATATATATATATATATATATTATCAGACCATTTCCAACCAAAAGTAAATTCAGAAGCATATTGACCTATTGTTGAGCTCCTTTAACAAATTCCCCAGATACCCCAATACAAATTCAACCTGTGCTCAGCTTTTGAAACTAATCAAAGGCTCTATCATTTTTTTTTCTGCTAGTATTTTAAAACTTTTTCACTGTGTTTTACTTTGTAAGATCTTTAGTCCCATGTGATTTTTCTTTTCCCCATTTAATCCAAGTCTTCCTTCTTCCATGCAGACCTGGCATCTCCTTTGAATTCCAGCATTTCTTATGTCTTCAAGCAGGAATGGTTTAGCTTTTTTCTGTGTATTTTTCTGTTAATTGTTTCATGCTGAAAACACCACTCATGTCACTGCTCCCAGAAAACTCCTTCACTTGCCTATTCTCTTACTTGTAAATATATGTAATTACTTCATAGTGTTCAGCTATCATTTAAGCTTTTAACAGCATCGACTAGACATAGATGCTTTCTTCTATAATCTTCTATTACATTTTTATTTCAGTCTCACAGTGGAAGCTAATTGCTTTCACTTTATATTTCTGGGAACTTCATTTGAATTTCCAATTATGCTCTTAGTGTGTAGGATCTGGTATTATAGTTAGCTGGATTCAAGTTTGCCTCCTCAGTCAACTATGATGCCCTCACTATAGAACTTTATACATGTGTCACAGATATTTTGTAATGGTGAGGAAGCAGGTAACACTTTCGGAGAAGCTGGGCATTGCTGGCGGCTGCCCAACTCTGGACTTGTAGTTATATTAGGGAGAGCAGCCTTAAAGGCTTCTGTTGGACTTTGGAGATTTGGATTTCTCCTTTACCAGAAGGCATTGTTACCGTCTCTCATAGAACGAAAGGAAAAGTGACTCTGAGAAGCTGGTGTGCCCAAGGCAAGGAATGTGCTGCGTGGCACAATGGTGAAGTTCATTAGAAACTGCAAAGTCTGATTTCATTCAAGACTCTCTTTCGTGTTCAGGTTGATGATTTTGGAAACAGAAAAAGCTATACCCACAGTCCTATAGATTGTCATATTTATAGACAATAGTCTTTTTCACTGCACAATTTTAAATTTTTTTGGTTTTTGGTTGTTTTGTTGTTGTTGTTTAGCTTTTTTTGGTTTTTGTTTTGCTTTCTGAGAAATGTGGCTAAGCAAGGAATGATGGCAATGAGTGTGTTTCTCTTTATTTGTTGTTGATCCTTACTAAAAGAAAAACAGTGCAGAATCCCAGTTGGCTAATCTCATGCTGCTTATTCTGGAACCTTCTCATAAGTGAATATTTTGAAACAAAAGGTGGACATAACTCCCACAGATAAGGCAAGCTATACAAAATACTGTGTACTAATTGTCTATAGCCCAAACATTGGTTTTTGCTTCTTAAAATATCTGCCCCAATTCCGATCTCCTGAAACACAATTAAATTGTCAAGCATAGGCCTTCTCATTCAGAATTTGGACCATATCCTGCCATTGATATTTATTTTAATCTTCTATTGATTTCTGTGGGAATTCTTCATGGAGAGTGAGGGCAGGATATAACCCTAAAAGAATTTCTGCAAAGAGGGTTCCCACTTTCATCTCTTTGTGTTTGATTTTTATTAAGTTGAGGTCATGATGCTGTACATCTAAAAATAGGCTCAGGCCCTGATAAAGCCTTCTATTTCTGCATTCAGGCAGAAAGGTCAATGAGACTATAAAGCCTCACCGACAACAGCCATGTGACCCATGATGTTTATCCTCATGGCTTTGGTCACTTTGCAAAAACGGTCACTTTAACTTTTTTATCAGATGTCTACACTATCAATAGATTTGTTTATAAAATATCTGTCAGAACCATGATTAAGATATGAAGTGTAATATAATATAGTTATTTAAAGTTGTAGTGTTGCCTCCTCTATAATTATGATCTCAAACTTTTTTTGTAAGATGCCAAGTTTTTTGAAAAGTTAGCTAGCTGAAATCAACCATCTTAACCGTCTGAATATCAGAAGGATTCCCCTTCACTCTGTCTGCTCTCAGTATCTTAGACTCTTCATGTGCTAACTGCAGGTTTTGTTGAGTTGGTATTGAGAAGAGTTCTCACATAGCCTTGGCTGGCCTGCAGCTTGCTATTTTGGTCAAGCTAGACTCAGAGAGCTACCACTTGCTCCTGCCTCTTGAGTGATGACTTTAAAGGTGTGTGACAACACACATGGTGGTCTTTGGATCGGTAGTTTCCTTATCCCCTTCCAAAACTATCTGGTTTGCTATGTTAAGCTGACAAGCATGAATTAAATAACAAAAAGGGCAAATTCTCCTGTCTGTTGTAAATGCTACAGATTAACCTTATCACTGTATATTTAACTGCCTAGATTGTTTTGTAGAACACAGTCTCTTGCACCAAAGTCTCCAGTGATGACTGACAAGGCCCTGGTCATCTTCTCTACCCAAGATTTCATTCTCAAATAGACAGTGGCCTGGAGCTTCCATCGGACTAGCAGTGACTCTAACAAACATACATCCTGGTCCACCTTGTCTCCTGCACTGATCATTCACAACAGTTCTTTTCTTTTCTTTTCTTTTCTTTTTTTTAAGATTTATTATATATTTATTATAAGTACACTGTAGCTGTCTTCAGACACACCAGAAGAGGGTGTCAGATCTCATTACGGATGGTTGTGAACCACCATGTGGTAGCTGGGATTTGAACTCATGACCTTCGGAAGAGCAATCGGTGCTCTTACCCGCTGAGCCATCTCTCCAGCCCACAACAGTTCTTTTCAATTGTATCTCTAGCCAGCTTCTACTCTCCACAGAGCTCCAGTCAGGCCTTTAGTAGGTAGTTCTCCTGGGAGTGTTACAAAAGATTGAATGTTTTTCCACTCAGGATGCTCCAGATTCTATTTTTTAAAAATTTTTATTCATTATTTTATTATTTACATTACAACTGTTATGCCCCTTCCCAGTTTCTCCTCCACAAACCCCCTATGCCACCCCCTGCTGCTATGAGGCTGCTTATCCACCCACCCACCTACTCCCACCTCACTACCCTAGCATTCCCCTACATTGGGGGATCAAGCCTTCCCAGGACCAAGGACCTATCTTCCCACTGATGCCTGACAAAGCCGTCCTCTGCTACATATGTGGCTGGAGCCATGGATCTCTCCATACATATTCTTTGGTTGGTGGTTCAGTCCCTGGGAGCTCTGGAGGTCTGGTTGGTTGATATTGTTGTTCTTCCTATGGGGTTTTAAACCCCTTCAGCTCCTTCAATCCTTCCTCTAATTCTTCCATTGAGGTACCCATGTTTGGTCCAATGTTGGCTGCAAGCATCCCCATCTTTATTGGAATCTGGCAGAACCTTTCAGGAGATACCCATATTAGGCTCCTGTCAGCAAACACTTCTTGGCATTAGCAATAGTGACTGGGTTTGATGGCTGTATATGGGATGTATCCCTACATGGGGCAGTCTCTGGATAGCCTTTCCTTCGGTCTCTACTCCACTCTTTGTCCCTATGCTTCCTTTACATAAGAGCAATTCTGAGTTAAAATTTTTGAGAAGGGTGGGTAGCTCCCAGGACCCAACAGGGATGACATTAGCTGAAAAACCCAACAAAGGGGAGAAAGAACATGTAGTGACCATATCCAGAGGTTAGTCATGGCCCCAAGTTGAGGGATGGGGCCACTCACCCTGCTCTAGCTTCTTATAGTCAGCTGTATTGTAGGTTTCATGTGCAACATGAGCTATATGACATTTTCTTTGAAAGTGCTTTTAGTTGTTGTGGTTGCTGCTGCTGCTGCTGCTGCTGCTATTGCTACTGTTGTTTTTGTTATACTAGCTAAAAGATACAAATGCAATCTTCACAATGGACATTTGACCTATTTGGTAATTACCTCAAAGTCCAAATAAGAAATAGAGAATAACAAAACAACCCTGAGATTCCACCTCACACCAGTCAGGATGGCTAGGATCAGGTGACAGCAGATGCTGGTGAGGTTGTGGAGAAAGAAGAACACTCCTTCATTGCTGGTGGGACTGCAAGCTGGTACAACTACTCTGGAAATCAGTTTGTTGGTCCCAGCTATACCACTCCTGGGCATATACCCAGAAGATGTTCCAACATGTAATAAGGACACATGCTCCACTATGTTCTTAGCAGCCTTATTTATAATAGCCAGAAACTGGAAACAACCCAGATATCACTCAACAGAGGAATGGATACAGAAAACATGGTACATCTACACAATGGAGTACTACTCAGCTATTAAAAACAATGAATTTATGAAATTCTAGGGGAAAAGGATGGACCTGGAGAATATCATCCTGAGTGAGGTAACCCAATCACAAAAGAATACACATGGTATGCATTCTCTGATAAGTGGATATTAGCCTAGATCAGAATACATAAAGTACAATCCACAAAACACAAGAAACTCAAGAAGAAGGAAGACCAAAGTGTGGATACTTCGTTACTTCTTAAAAAGGGGGAAAAAGGGGGGAAGGATTTTCAGAGACAAACTATGGAGCAGAGACTGAAAGAAGGACAATCCAGAGACTGCTCTATCTGGGAATCCTTTCCATATTCAATCATCAAATCTAGACACTATTGTGGATATCAGCAAGTTCTGGCTGACAGGAGCCTGATATAGCTGTCTCTGGAGAGGCTATGACAGTACCTGACTAATGAGGCTCACAGCCATCCATTGGACTGAGTACAGGGTCCCCAATGAAGGAGATAGAGAAAGGACCCAAGGAGCTGAAGGGTATGCAGCCACTTAGGACAAACAACAATATGGACTAACTAGTACCCTCAGAGCTCCCAGGGATTAAAACTCCAACCAAAGAGTACACATGGGGAGAATCATGGCTCCAGAAGCATGTGTATAGCAGAGGATGGCCAAATCAGTCATCAATGGGAGGAGAGGACCTTGGCCCTGTGAAGGTTCTATGCTCCAGTGTAGGGGAATACCAGGGCCAGGAAGTGGGAAAGGGTGGGGTGGTGAGCAGGGGGAAGGGGAAGGAACAGGGGATTGTTTTAGTTTTGGGTTTTTATTTTATTTTATTTTATTTTTATTTTTTTCTTTTGGAGGAGAACCTGGGAAAGGAGATATTGTAAATAAAGAAAACATCTAATTAAAAAAAAGAAATAGGGAGTAGCATATGTCATCAATAATGATATAGATCACTAATACCATTAAACAGCTACAAATGGAAGAAATGCTGAGGTCTATTCCAGATTCATTTATTTCTCAATCTGGCCCCTAAAGAAAATGAACAAACCTTGGAGCATGATTACAGACCACTCTCACTACATGGCTGATGACTGCCATGACGGGCATTCAGTCACTGTGAAAGAGAATAAATATGGCCCCATGAACATGGAGTATGGCTAATGATATGCTTAATGTACATTTTTCTCAATCAACAAAAACAAATAATTCACTTTCACTTGAAAAGAAAATCAATGCCCATCTAGTGTTTACAGCTCAAGAAATACCCCACATTCTGTAATACTTTGAAGATATTTAGATTGCTGACCTGCCTTATCAGTGTCATCATGGAAACTTGGCAATGTGAGCAAAGACAACTTATATATACTGTTCCCGAGGATATAAAACACCAGACCCACTAACAAAGCATTGTTTTAATTCTTTTAGCCATTGTTGAGAAATGACACTTCATTAAGACTGTTAAAAACTGCAAGAGTGGCAGTTTTTAGAGTGGCAAGTCCCTAGGCATGAGGAAATGTTTAGCAAGGCAATGTTACTTATATATATTTTAAACTTAGTAAGAACTCTTATATGTTTCATGATACTATTAGCATAGAGATCAGTGTGATTTCTGAGCCTTCAAGAGACAGACTTTTCCATAAAGAATGGCATGAAAGAACTAACTGGAGAGTTGATCTAACCTTGTGGCTCAACAATTAGGATGTGTTACTTTCTCTCTCAAATGAAGAATAAACTCCAGCTATTGCCAGCTTTGGGAAATAGAAACAAAAGCATTTGTCAAATCAGCACCTGTTTACCAAGTTCTACATTTTACACCAATGAAGAAACTAAATTCTCTACAAAATTCCCATATAGAGCTCCCATTTGATTAGACTTTTAATATTATATTCCACTCTGTATGCTTACTTTGACTTTTGATAATGCCAAGCTGAATCACTGGCTATTAAAATGGTGAAGGTTTCTCTCCTATATCTTTTAAACCTTTAATGATATTGAGCCTTTTTGTAACATGAGCAGGCATATGATACAGTTTCTTGGGAGCTTCCCCATGACCAGTTGTGATGGTCCATTCTTGTAATACCAGCATTCAGTGGGTTATGCCAGGAAGGTAGTGAACACAAGGCCCTCCAGGCTGTATAGCAAGATCTTGTTACAAAAACAAAACAAAGCAAAATAAAACATAACAAAAATGTATTCCCCACTCAACTCTTACCAGAGAAGCTTTATCTTTAAGTAGATGGAAATTAACGCAGAGACCTACAATTGGACAATGCTCAGAGAGTGAGAGACTTTAGAGCACTCAGTCCTAAATGGGATGTCTTCATCAAACCCCTGCCTTCAAGACTCAGGGGTTTTTGTGGAAGAGGCCGAAAGATTGTAAGATCCAGAGGTAATAGATGATTTCAAGGAAACTGTGTCTTCCAAACACAAGGGACTAATGTAGATAAGAACTTACAAAAGACTGTGGCAGTATAGACAATGCATACACAAGTGCAGGCCATATGGACTCCAAGCACTGGGAAGAGGAAGTAGTCATGGTGTCACCCCCTTAAGTGAGGAGCTATTTGTAATTGATGCCTGATGTCAAAGGAAAACTTCAATTTTCTCCAGTGGAGTGTCACTGGGTTATGACCATCACACTCTAAGGCAGGAGCCATGCTGAGGGCTAGCTGTTCAACACAAAACAAACTGCATGTTTTGTTTTGCATTTTTCTGTGTGTAGTCTTCTTTTATGTTTTATCGTTTTGTCTTATTGCTTGATTTGATTTGATGTTTGTTTTTTGGGTTTTCCTTAGAGAAAGAAAGAGAGAACATGAATTTGAGTGACTATTGATGTGTAGAAAATGTGCGAAGAGTTGGGGGGTATGATCAAAATATACTGTATGAAAAAAGTTAAATAAAAGAGAGAAAAACACAACAAAAAACAAACAAGCAAAGAAAAAACTTAAGAAGTTTCTTTTTGTTTGTTTTTTGTATTTTTGGCTTTTTTGGTTTTTTTGTTTTGTTTTGTTTTTTTGGTTTTTTGAGATATGGTTTCTCTGAGTAGCCCTGGCTGTCCTGGAACTCACTCTGTAGACAGGCTGGCCTCGAACTCAGAAATCTGCCTGCCTGTGACTCCCAAGTGCTGGGATTAAAGGTGTGTGCCACCACCGCCCGGCTCAGAAGTTTCTATATTGAAACTTGAAGTTTCTTTATTCTATATATTTCTATATTCCTAATAATGATGTTAACAATAGCAAAACTTTACACAGGGTTTTATACTGAACAGAGACTCATTTGAGCATTTTATGAATTCCGCATTCACTTTTCCTACTACATAACAGTCAGAGTAAAGATCTTTATCTTTTGTGTTAAAAAAGACAACTGTAGGCCGGACCGTGGTGGCGCAGGCCTTTAATCCCAGCACTTGGTAGGCAGAGGCAGGCCGATTTCTGAGTTGGAGGCCAGCCTGGTCTACAGAGTGAGTTCCAGGACAGCCAGGACTACACGGAGAAACCCTGTCTCCAAAAACCAAAAAAAAAAAAAAAAAAAAAAAAAAAAAAAAGACAACTGTAGTTTATCATTACTGTCATCACAATCATCATCATCATCATCAATTATGGTAGGTATGTCTACCAAAGTTGGCTCAACATTGATTCAGCATGTACTGAACCATTCTTGGAGAAATATGAGCATACTTGTAAATACCTTTCATAGCTTATAAAATTGAATCAAATTTCAGGCATCGTGGTAGTATCTGTTTTCTTTGTTCATAAAAGGAAGAAAAAAACAAAAAAATATGTTCGAATATTAAGTGAGGGGTTGGGAGATGTTTCAGAGTGTAAAGGGCTTGCTGCCTAAGCCAAAGACATGAACTTGGATACCAGCATCCAAATAAAAAGCCTGGCATAGTGGTGAGAACCTGGAATCTCAGTGCTGGTAAACAAAGGAGGATCCTGGGGCATGGCTGGCAGCCTGATCAGTGAACTCCACCCTCAAAATACAAACTGGAGAGCAACATAGGAAGCCATCTGACATCAGCCTCTATCTTCCACACCCACAGCTACATGTACCCCTGGCACATGTTTATACATACATTTGTATGCCACACACACACACACACACACACACACACACACACACACTTTTTATAATGTTAAGTTACTTGACAAAGGCTGTCCACCTACAGGCTGCATGTTCTGGTTTAATGGTCACACAACTTATCCCAGTGTTGGAGTGTCTTATATAAATCTAGACTGCCTCCTGCCATTGCTATCCACTGTCAACTAATATGAGAACTGCAATATTACAGCACATGTTTTAGATTTCTTCCAGAGTCCCAGATCCTAACGCTCTCCCCAAGCCAGGTCACAGAAACTAGAATATCATTTTCCCTAAGGTTAATTATACAAAGGCTAATCTACCCATGTCTAAGAGTAAAGCAAAAAACCTTCCTCATTCCAGGGAATTCTTCCTCACACCTGGGAGAAAGGAGCACTGCACAGAGAAGCCACCAAAAAGAAACCTGAGTAGAATGAACTTGTCGTTTATGAGTTTCCCCCATAAATTCTATTCTTCAATGAATTCTCCATTAGAATTCCTAAAGGCAAAGTTCCAAGAGCATCCATTGGGCTGAATACATGGAAGTACTTGGAAAATGGGGCACAAGAGAGGCTAGCAGTCAGCTCTGTTCAACACCTCTGGTACTTCATCTTATGCAACCTTTCAGTCACATCCTGATGTAATATTACTCATAATAACCAGTAAATGTCTGTCCTTGAGTTACATGAGTCATTTGAGGAAAGTAATCAAATATGTGGTGGAAATGGTGGTGACCTCAATTTATAATTGGTACTCAGAAATATTGGTAATGCAAAGCTTGTGACTGGCATTTGAGCAGCAGAGCAGAGTTTTGACAGACTGAAACTACACTTTTAGTATCTAATGCTGATCCTGGGTGGCTAATATCAAAATTGAATTATATTAGAGAACAACAAGCTGTGTTGTGAATGCCTAGTACTAGAAAGTGAGTTTGATTTTGGAATTGGCTGTCATGGATATACATAGACCAAATCCAGAGATGTCTTTGAAATGTCACCAGTATAGATATTAGAGTTAGAAATATATCTAGAAGGTAGAATATATACATATACATATATATGTATATATACATGTATATGTATGTATATATATACATACAAATGTATGTATAAAGCCTTTCTATAGTTAACCTTAGGGAAAATTATATTCTAGTTTCTGTGACCTGGCTTGGGGAGAACGTTAGGACCTGGGACTCTGGAGGAAATCTAAAACATATGCTGTAATATTGCAGTTCTCATATTAGTTGACAGTGGATAGAGATGGCAGGAGGCAATCTAGATTATGGAAGACACTCCAACACTGGGACAAGTTGTGTGACCATTAAACCAGAACATGCAGCCTGTAGGTGGACAGCCTTTGTCAAGTAACTTAACATTATAAAAAATGTGTGTGTGTGTGACATGTATGTATAAACATGTGCCAGGGGTACATGTAGCTGTGGGTGTGGAAGATAGAGGCTGATACCAGATGGCTTCCTATGTTGCTCTCCAGCTTATATTTGAGGGTGGAGTTCACTGATCAGGCTGCCAGCCATGCCCCAGGATCCTCCTTATATCATATATACATAATACATATACATATATGTGTGTGTCTATATATATGCATACATACATATATACATATATATGTGCATATATACATATATACATATATACATATATGTGTGCAAATATACATATATACATATATATGTGCATATATACATATATACATATACACATGTATATATGTATATAAAGACCAATAGCATTCAGTAACTGGGGAAATAATCATGAAGTTCTTTTTAGCCATTTGTCAAACAAAACACCTGGCCTACACTGGGGCCATTCTTGGTAGACCTAAAGTCATTTGAATTCCATACCAGATTCCTAGAATTATACAGTAGTCTTTAACAGAAATTCCCAGGAATGAAATCAATAGCAATTACATAATCCTCTGTAACCTTTTGAATTCCTCAATAATCCAGATGTATCTTATAAGACCCCAGATCTGACCCTGAGTTACTGGAGACTTCAGAGTTTAGGACCTTTAAATTGTATGATTAGAGAATAATTCTTTTTTCCCATTATTATTATTATCATCATCATTATCATCATCATTATCATCATCATCATATTAATATACATCCCAAATATTGTCCCACTTCTGGTTACCCCTCAAAGTGTTACCCCCATCACCTCTGAGAGGGGCCTCCTGGGGATCTCCCTTCCTTGAAGAATCCTGTCTCTTTACAAGAGTAGGTTCATCCTTTCCCACTGAGGCCACATGTGTGCCTGGGGCATCAGACCAGCACATTTGGTCAATGGCTCAGTGTCTAGTAGCTTCCAGGGAAGGATCCAGGTTAGTTGATACAGTTGGTCTTCCTATATGGTTGCCATCCCCTTCAGTCCCTTCAATCCTTCCTCTAACTCTTTTAAAGTGGTCCCTAACCTCAGTCCAATGCTTGGCTGTGTGTATCAGCATATGTCTTAGCTTCTAGTAGAACCTCTCAAAGACATGACAGACATTCTAGGCTCCTGTCTGCAAACATAACATGGCCTCAGTAATACTATAAGGGTTTGGTGCCCACCCATGGCATGGATCCCAAATTGGACTGGTCACTGGATGGTCTTTCCTTCAGTCTCTGCTCCATTTTTGTTCCTCCATTTTATTTAGATGGGAACAATTTTTGGATCAAAGCTTTTGAAGGAGGCTTTGTGTCCCCATTCCTCCTTCGGGGGTCCTGTCTAACTACCGGAGGAGGTCTCTTCAGGACAATATCCATAAAGTTGGGCATTTTGGCTAAGGTCACCCACACTGAGTCCTGGGAACCTCCCCCATCCCAGGTATCTGGGACTTTCTAGAGGTTCCTTCCATCCTCCACCCAGGGCAGGTGCATATTTCCATTCATTCTCCTGATTCTCTGATCTTCTCTCCTGTCTCCCTGTACCCCATACCTGATCCTAGAATAAAAGACCCAGAAACAAACCCTACACCTATGGTCAGTTAATTTTTGACAGAAAAAAAACCTAAAACCATAGAATGGAAAAAAGAACACATCTTCAACAAATGGGGCTGGTCTCACTGGATGGCTGCATGTAGAAGAATGTAAATTGATCCATATTTAACACCCTGAACAAAGCTCAAGTCCAAGTGGATCAAGGACCTCATCATAAAACCAGATACACTGAATCTAATAGAAGAGAAAGTGGGGAAGAGCCTCAAAGGCCTTGGCACAAAGGAAATTTTCCTAAACAGAGTACCAATGGCTCAGAC
>NW_022196905.1:194488910-194499166 GCF_008632895.1 Mastomys coucha
TGTGGTTTTCCTAGTATTCCCTTGTATTCAAGCTCTTTAGGAAGAGTGAGTGAGAAAAAGTACTACTTAGAAATATGTACTGTAGCAAGGAAACATGGAAATAGTCTGAGTGATCTATTAAAAACTTTCAATCTTACAAGGCAAAATGCTCTTGGCATATCATCATCCAAATTAACTAGCCCCCGGCACGATTTTGGTAGGCTTATTTTTCCTTACATCTTGTAGTTCAATAGTCTTCTTAGTCACCAAGGCTTGGATATGAATGAAAAGGGAAAACATAAGCTTATTTTTAATCTAAACGTTCCAACACTGCTTAATCTGTATAAACAAAGTCACACTTTCTGGGATGTTTTCAGCAAAGGAGAAGTTGATTGTATACAGGAGACCAATTGAGATGGAAGCTCTAAAATACACGTATTCTGATTCTGGCCTGGCTAGACATACACCTTCTTCACAGTGCCCAGTGTGCGCACTCCTGACAGAGTAGGAAGAGCTGTGCTTTCTGATTAGCTGAAATTTGTGCCAAAGTTAAACTCCAATGAGTTAGGTTGAATCATGTGGTTGTACTTGATTTTTTCCCCCACATTTGCCAAGATCTAAACACTGCTAAACAAATAGACCTCTAAGGCCTACTCCATTTTTTATTCAAATCGTAAACCAAAGTCTCAAAGTGACCCAGTAGGAAAGTGCAAAGCCACACTTACCCAGACCAGATATAGAAAAGCCATTCCCTTCATAGATAAGCTGCTACAGCCATTTTGAATTGAAGGTGGCTTCAATTACATCCCTGGGATCCAGACAATTCCAAACCTTACTTGTCTCCCCTCAGAAAAATAAGAGGAGGAAAATTTTTTTCTCCCTCCAGATCAAGCACAGCTCAGCTTACAAGACCCATTAGCTCTATCCTAAGTACTGGAAGCCAGAGACTTAAAATAATTAACCTGATTTGGTTTTGAAATTGTCTCCCATCCACATCACTGTGTATCTCCAAGTGACAAAGAAGGTGAGGATTTCGGGGTTCAGGATTTAACCTTATAACTATATTCTGCTACATTTGGACATATGTAAACAGGTGACATAAATTCCCCTTGAAGCACATATAAAACATTGTTAAATGCTTGGAAGTACAATACCAAAGCTTAAGACCAAAGTTAAATGCATACAGTTCTTTTCCCTGCTTCTGATGAAAACACTCATCAAATCACCTTAAAATTAATGTCATTTTTAAGTGGCTTGAGGCTTTTTGGAAGAAGATAATGCCTTGCTTTGAAATTTCTGTGAGAAACACATGCTAAGGTTAAGATTGGAGAACAAGCAGTTGATTTGGACTCTTAAAGAGGACCGAATGGTCAGGGACACGGAGATGTGACATGGAAAGACAGAATCCTAATATGAAATGTCTTCCTAGCAGGTCCCAGATGGAGACCTCCTGGAAACCTTAGCAGTACAGAAAGTGATTCTACCTCAAAGGTGAGACGCTATGGTCTTCACCATGGGAAACATGACTTACCACTGCCTAGGACTATCCCCAGGAGGCATCAGCATCTCTCATACTGAATAATTCCAGAAAGAGCTACTGGACTGGGACTTCAGAAGACCATATTTACAAGGCTTAGGCAGGTATAAGGAAGGTTGAGAGCCCTAGATGTAGAGATGAGCGCAGCAAACTCCTGCCATACAACTTTAACATTTGGGTAAAGTTTTTGTGGATTAACTAATACCCTTGGCCAAGAGAACATCACCTTAACAACTTTCCAATCCTTTTAAGAACTTTTATAAAATTTGTAATATCTTTACAAATATAATAAAAGACTACAAATGTTATATTTTAATCTATCTCATAGAAATAGTACAATTGCTTTATATATAGTTCTTATCCTAAGGTCTGTGCCCTGACCCTTCATGGAAACATTTCAAAGGGCAATAATGAAGACTGCACTTGTTTTACACCTACATTGTTGTGTTGTCAGGTTGGCAATCTGCCACATTTCATTCCCCTTTCCTGAAAAGGGAGTGTTACATAATATTCACTGAAAGTTGATTACGTCCAAGGCATTGTTGTAAGTGTGTAAATGTTTTAAACCACTAAATCTTGAAAATAATACTGTCAAATTGACATTATCAACATTATTATTATTATTATTATTATTATTATTATTATTATTATTATTATTATTATTTTACAAAGGATGAAATGTGGGACACACACACACACACACACACACACACACACACTGGAGCCACAGAGACTTCATCTTTCACAGACTTAGAAAAGCCAACCTTTTCTCACTGTATTTGTGCAGACAGGCTCCACTTTTCTCGTTTGCCCCTTTCCATTGTGTTCTATTTTTATCAGACGATGGTGTCAGCAACCACTCTCTTTTAACCAACTTCCGATTGTTTTTTAAACATGTACCACACTGGGTCTTTCTGTTCTGTGGCAATGACAAAACAAAGAAAAGTCAGCAAAAGATGAGACTCCTCTAACTGCTCTTAGAATGCACGCTGCTGATATTTTAGGGCATTGCATTTAGATAATAAGAGAGGAAGAACATTTACCAAAGGACTGTTTCTGATGAATAAATCCTCAGGATTGTGGCTGGTTTAGAGGATTCATGGAGAATGCAAGTATAGCAGAGTATCATTGATAACATGGATTTGTGCTGGCCCATGAGATGCGTTTCGAGTTGGGCCAATTATTGGTGGGCCTTTCCATCAGTTTCTGTTTCATCCCTGTATTTCTCTTTGACAGGACAAATTTGGGGTAGAAAGTTTTGTGGTTGGGTTGGTGTCCCTAATTCTGCTGGAGACCCTGCCTGGGTATAGGAGGTTGCCTCTTTGGTTTCATGTCCTTACCGTTAGGCAGCTTAGCTAAGGTCACCCACACTGACATCTGGGAGCCTCCCCAATCCCAGGACGTTACAGATTTCCATTACTTCTCTTTGCCTACTGAGCCTTTCTCCTGTCTATCCCCGACCTGATCCTACCTCCCCATTTCCTTCCCCCTCTCTTGTCACCCCAGTTTCCTCCCTCCCTCTGCCTCCTATGACTATTCAGAGTCCCCTTCTAAATGTGATTCAAGCATCCTTACTTGGACTGTCCTTCTTGTTTAACTTCTTTGAGTCTATGGAGTGTATCATGGGTATTATGTACTTTATGGCTAATATCCACTTATCAGTGAGTACATACTGTGCCTGTCCTTTGGGTCTGGGTTACTTCACTCAAGATGATATTTTCTAGTTCCATCCATTTGTCTGCAAATTTCCTGATGTCTTTGTTTTTAATAGCAATATAGTGTTCTATTGTGTAAATAAACCACATTTTCTGTATCCATTCTTCAGTTGAGGGACATCTGGTTATTTTTTTCCAGCTTCTGGCTATTATGAATAAAGCTGCTTTAAACAGAAAAGTACATGATCATGTGGTATGATGAGGCACCAGATTTTGGAAACCAAATTTCCAAAGTAATTGTACAAGTTTTCACTCTCACCAGAAATGGAGGAATACTCCACTTTCTCCCCATCCTTGTCAGCATGTGTTGTCCCTTGAATTTTTTTTTTTTAATCTTAGCCAGCCTGACTGATGTAAGAAGCAATCACAGGGTCATTTTGATTTGCATTTCCCTGACGGCTAAGGATGTTGAGGACTTAAGTCAATGCTTCCAAGTCTGTTGAGAATAATCTGTTTAGTTCTATGCTCCATATTTTAATTGGATTATTTAGTTTATTGATTTCTAACTTCTTGAGTTATTTATATATTTTAGATATTATCCCTCTATCGAATGCAGAATTAGAGATCTTTTCCCAACCTGTAGGTTATCATTTTGTCCTCTTGACGGTGTCCTTTGTCTTACAGAAGCTTTTCAGTTTCATGAGGTATGGCAAAACTTATAAATTTTTGAGGGAATATAGTCTGGTTTTTATTTCCTTTAGAGATCTTCTCAGAAATATTTTAGTATCCACTATACTTTGATGAAACAAATACAAGAAAGGTCCGTATTATGTGACCATGTCTCCAGCTACAAATGCCTGGCAGATCAGTGTACAGCAGCATTCATTTTGACAACTGTCTTTAGCATTATTCAACCTTTCAAATTTGACAGAAATTCTTCAAATTTTTCAGCTGTTCACCCATTATAAGCTATAATTATCATTTTTAATTTATACAATGTTGTCACTGCCCCTCCTGTGTGTGTGTGTGTGTGTGTGTGTGTGTGTGTGTGTACATACATACATACAATGTCTCATTAAGCATAGATTATCTAAAAAACTCACCACATAGACAAGACTGGCTAGAATTCCTAATCTTGTTGCCTCTACTTTACCAATGTTGAGATTATAGGCATGATCCATCACACTCTGCCATCTAGTTCTGGGAAATGTCTTCAATTTTACATTTCAATTTTACCATTTATTAGAATATTATCTGATATTTAAGATAATAAAAACACTAGTAGTGTTGAAAATACTAGTAGTCATAATTTTTGAAGGCAGACACAGTTTGGAAATTTTAAAATCATCAGGAAAAACTAACTCTGTAAATCCCAAGATAATCACCAAGCAAAGGCAGAGAACGTTTATTAGTGTATCTAGACATGGGCCGGATCCTACACCTATGAGTATTTGACATCCATGGGTGAATGCATGGTCTAGTGGACAAAGGAAAATTAAAGCTGGTGACATGATGAGTTTTATAACCCTTGCAAGCAAGAACCCAAGAAGAAAGGCAACTAGGAAGAAAGATCACTCCTTCATTTACTTTGATCATCCTGCAATTATTGTGGTCTATGCTTCATATACTGTTTAGTTTCTTTCTATGCCCAGAGGACAAGAAGACATTTTATAATATTATATTTCATTCACAGAAAATATCAAAACCTTGGTAATTCACTTACAAACTAATGATGTGTAGAGGAGAAGCTAACTTTTTTCTTCTTGATGATTCTTCTCAATAAAACTAAATTGACTCATTTATCTAACTGTCCACATTGCTTAGCACTTCAGTATTCTAATCATTTTACATTTATTTTAGTTAGGTTTTCTTGGGATGAGAAATGGCTTATATATTCCCTTTTTGTCTTCATTATTTTGAAAAATATTACATGGTTCTGAAGTCAAAATACAACAATGATTATGATGATTATATTTAGAATACTTTTACTGTTAGCCCAACCTCTGTTCCCTGTGCACTTTGTCCCCACATACTGAGAGCTTTATTAACTTATGATTAGCCTTCCATTATTTGTTTTATGTATAAATGCAGAAAGGTGTATATCTTCACATGTACAACATGATTCTTTTATGAACATTTGTGAATGTTGTACTTCATACATCCTGTGATTGTGCATGACATTATATAAAGAAAGATACTTCATTTCATTTTTTATAGTTTTGTGGATGCATCATAATTTACCCCACACATTTCCCAGTAGGGACATTTGAGCTGTTTCTGGTATTTGCTATTAAAAGTATTGCTGCAAGGAATAATCTGTAAATATAGCACATTTTGTTAATTTCCTGCCAGTTCTAGACAACTTATTTTAAAGAGTAAACCATAATTTGCATATAATACATGCAGTTTGCAATTTATCTATGATAATGATCTTTTTACACCTAGGGGGGATATTTCATGATTCAATGCAGGTATTTCATGAGGAGTCTCACAGGGCCTATCCTGAGGAGGGAAGCACAAAAGTAAACTGAGTACAGAAAAGTAACCAAGACTCTGTGTGATATTCCTCACTGGATAATAAATCCTGTGAAAGATGTATCATTGGTGGCAGGCTGGAGGCACAAGAGAGCCAATAAGCATTAAATAACAATTATTACAGCACAGATGTGGAAAGGCTGCTTGCCTCCTGACAGCCCTTGAGAAGCAAACTCAGGTTTCTCAAATGTAATGAAATCTCTGCTGACAGAATGTGCTCAGGGAAGGTTGTAGGACAGTGTTTGGAGATCCAGTTTATCATCGTATTTTATTTTTACACACTATGTCCTAAACAGAGGTTCAAGGAAAGTAGCAGGAAATAGATGGTTATATGTTTGATGGGCTCCTATAAAAAAAAAAAACCAACAACTTTCATTTCAGACTGCTGCTCATTTAAATATGCGATTTCATCTAACAATTAGTTTGTTAAAAGGCTAGAAAACACTCTTAAGTTTGGCCCACTACTCCATTTTGTTGCTTTCTTTATTCTTTAATGTCATGTGCCTTCTTGAGGACAAGTTTTTATAGTACCAAAAATACCCCCCCCAAAAAAAAACAAAGAAAAATACATGCAAAATTCTAGGGGAACAAAACAAGCAATAGTCTTAGCCAACTATGATACCACCATCATGGCATAGTATGCCTAAGAGTTCACAGAAGTATACATAACATTTCCATATGCAAAAATTCTCTAATTGTACTTAAAAACCTAGAGTAAGAGGGACATAGTGCTTAGTACTGGAAGTGTAGCACCCACTCTACTGAAGACACAGATCTTGAAGAAGAACCTGTAACCACTTTGCTAAACCAACATGATGCCTAGTTACACTCTAAATATTTATTCTCATACACAAAAAAGGTTCACTCTTTATCAAAGAAACATCTCCTTACATCAGAGATCATTAAAGAAGACCAATGAAAAAGCAGTTAACAAGTGAATGCCTATTGCTCATCCTCAGTTGATATACCTATGACACAAGTTCTACACATGAGGTTCAGGGACCATAGTAGAAAAGAGGGTGGAAAAAATTGTAGAAGCCAGCATGGCTGCTTAAAGAAGACTTGGAAAATGACACCAACTGATATACTAACACAGAAGGGAAGGTATCTTCTGCAGCTTCAACCCTAGACCAAGTACTAGAGGCAACTAAGAAATGCTGAAAGCAATAGGGGTTGTCTTCCTCAGAATCCCCAGTTGCTTATCCCCAAGAGTCCCCAAGTGGTCAGCCCTGAAATTATATATATATATATATATATATATATATATATATATATATATATATATAGGCAACAGAGTACAATGTGAGCAGGTTGTATTTTTACATTTAGAAGTGTGTGTGTGTGTGTGTGTGTGAGAGAGAGAGAGAGAGAAAGAGAGAGAGAAAGAGAGAGAGACAGAGAGAGAGACAGAGAGACAGAGAGAGAGAGAGAATCAGTGAATAGAGTAGATGAATTTGAGAGATAAAAAAAAGTGAGCAGGAAATATTGGAAAAGTTAGAGAGATGAAAGAGAAGGAGATACATAATGTAATTAAATTTTAATTTCAAAAAAATGAAAAAAAGTGTCATATACTTGTCACCCAAGAGGAAATACTTGTGTCAAAATAGCAACAGACACTGAAAGGTGAAAAAATTATATTTTTCTTTAAAAACAAAAAGGAAGGATGATTAAATTCAATTATAAATTGTCTATAGATCCAGTCTGCTTACATACTCTTTTATAAATTAATTCAATGAGTGTAGATTCTGTAGTATTAGGGGCTGAAGTCACAATTCAGAGTCTCCAGTCACGTTCTGAGTGAGGTCTCACATGCTATTACCATCCTAGTTTAATACAATCTACATCTCATTGTGCTGGCTTGTTTTGTCTACTTGACCCAAGCTAGAGCCATATAATCTGAAAGGAGAGAAAGTCAACTGAGAAACTGTCACTCTAACACCAGGCAGTAGATGAACTTGTAGGGTATTTACATGGTTAACCATATATAGGCATGTTATTATGCCTTATATAGAGATTACCCTTGTATTATTCAAATATTGATATCTGTACCCCCATATCTGGTTGCAATACTCATTCTATGAATTTCCTGTCTCAATGTTCTATAAACATTGCTCCTGAATTATTCTCTAGTGGTGAATAAAACTAGCTGATTATCCAATGATTGAGCAGGAGACAAAATAGGGCTGGACTTCCTCCCAGCTAGAGGAAGGAGCAGGATTAAAAAGGAAGCAGAGCTTAGCCATAGGAAGAAAGTCTAGAAGACACTATTAGAAAAAATACCATAAAATGCAAGTATCTTGGTGATTTTGGTGGGAGGGTAACCAGATTAGTTTAGAGGATTAAAGTAGATACTGCTTAGTTGTTGTTCCCTTTAAACTTGATTAATAAATATAATAATCCAGTCTCAGGTATTTGGGAGCTATCAGGGTAAGAGAAGATCTAGTCACTATTAAAAGGCCACTAACAATGTTTAATGTGGAAGGGCACAGCCTACTGTGCATGGGGCCGACCTCTGGGGAGGTTGTGGTGAAAGAGGAAGACTCCTCCACTGCTGATGGGATTGCAAACTGGTACAACTACTCTGGAAATGAATCTGGAGGTTCCTCTGAAAATTAGAAATAGATCTACCTGAGACCCACCTACTACACTCTTGGGCATATACCCAAAAGATGTCCCATTTTAAGTAGTTTTAAATGGTCCACTTTATCAAAATTTCATTTGCTACTTTTACTTTTATGTAATATTAACAATCCATTTGCAAGTCAAAGGTTTTTGGTTTTTTTTTTTTTAAATTGGCTGCAGATTTTCAGTAAGCATCCTTGGACTAGGCTCTCATGTCTAGGTATATGAAACTTTTAATACAATTTTTTTACGTTAAGACATAAAGTTATTCTTTTAGCTGTGGCTGGCTGGTGGCTTTATTCTGGTGTGAGTCCTTCAGTAAACTTAAACCTTACTTTCCTGAGTTTGGGATCTGGGTGTGCTTCCGATTTCATTTGGGAAAATCTGAAGACAAGGGTCAAGTCTCAATAACCAAAGAATCTGCATGTTTAAATGATTTTCAGGCAGGAAGTATATCTTTGTTAGTTCCGATATGAAAGGCACCAAGCATCCTGGCGATTACCTGTGTCTCAGCCTCTGAAAGGGGATAGTATTAATTTGAAAATTGTGATGGTTTGTTCAAAAGTTAATGTAAAAATGTCCTTTTCTACTAAAATAGTTTCCTCTGAAGCCAACAGGCTTTCAAAGATTAAATAGCATCTGCTCTATTTGTGTTTCTTGATCATTTGTTAGTTGTGCCTCTCAACATATGAGATGCCAAATGCAAATCTTTTTTTTTTAAGCTGTATGATAGCATGGGCTCTATTTGCAATAGAAAAGTGGCTTAGAAGGCTGGGATGGGGTTGTCTCTTGGCATTAGAATGGCAGTGGAACACAGGACAATGGGAAGGACAGAATGCAACCCAGGCAAGGTGCTTTTTACTGTACCTCATCTTGGTCTTTTCTTCTATTTCCCAAGAGTACAATGCTCAGGCATAAGTAGCCCTTGTGTTCTATATTCAGGTTCTTATCATGACTAGCATGATCATAAAACTTAAAGCAGAGCCCCCATAGGTTGTGTGATATTACTCACATAGATGTACCTGTAAGGAGGCCTACAGGTGAACCTAAGTCAGTTGGCCACGAACCTGAAGAAGAATATACATTACTGGAATTTTTAGAAAATATTCTGGAATTAAGGTACATTAATATTTTTGAGGCCAGATTACTTGAACACACGCACACACAAACACACACCAGAAGTCTCTTTTGTTACTACCCCTCATTGATTTTTTTTATTTCTCTATATGCAATCCTTGTTCTTAATAATAGGGAAATTTTATTTTCTGTAGTTTATATCTCCTCTCTCTCTCTCTCTCTCTCTCTCTCTCTCTCTCTCTCTCTCTCTCTCTCCCTCCCTCCCTCCCTCTCTCTCTCTCTCTCTCTCTTTCTCTCTCTCTCAAAATAAAAATATAGTTGGAAATATGCCAGCATCATCTTGATCCTCAACCTTCAATGGATACTAGAAATTTAAAATGTGATAGGACATATTAAATTTTTATGTTACTCTCCTTTCATAAAAATAGAAGATAAAGAGGTTTGGGGGTTTTTGGAACAAAAAAGAAGAAGCAAACAAAGAATCCACAGTGTTTTAATTAGGGAAAAAGAATGGGATGGTGTCAGAAAGATATTTGCTAATATTAATTTATGTATTGTATTTAGCATTTTATGCTTGTGTAAAGAATTTGTTAAGGATACGATTTGAGAATTTTATTTAATTTGTGAGCCTACTCATGTAAACTGACTGTCTTAGAAAATTAAAAGGCAAATATCAGATACAAGCAATTCCCAGAAACATTCTGAAATCTGGAAGAACTGAATCTAGCGGTACTGTTGAACAAAAAAGACAGTCCTACATTTTAAACCAAAGAAATATTTTGGAAAAATAAACTGCACAGGACTTCAGAAAACAAGTGATCAACATGAGTTCCATCTGCTTTGAAGTCCTT
>NW_022196905.1:194501748-194509248 GCF_008632895.1 Mastomys coucha
ATTAAGAGTGCCTTCTCTTTTTCCTTATATTTACCAACGCAATAGCTCCTGTACATTTGCTATCATATGTTAAGGGGAATGTTTTAATTTTTTTCTTTTCTGAAATGAATAGAAATCTGTAGTCATGGAATTTGAGAATTTTGGTTTACTATTTTATGTATCTCAAGAGCTCCATTTGCAGTCTACCTTGTTTTCTGAAGATAAGACATAAGTCCTCAGGACCACATTCCTTGGGGAAGCTGGGAAAATATCTCAACATTTTTGCTAATGCATAATTAACCTACACGTGTGATGTACTCTAAATAAAAATCCAAGACAAGATTTAACACAATTTGGTTTTTGATAGAGTATTGTTATGTAGCCCAGGCTAACCTTGAAATGACCATCTGATACTTCAATACCAGTGTGCTCAGTAGCTGAGACAGTAAACACATACTACCACAACCAACTTCTAACAGGGATACTGGAAAACCTTTCTACAAAAAGTGGAGTGAAAGAGCTATCAGCTCCCCTTGGCCTGGTTTAAAAAATCAATTTTAACCTCTGTTAGGATGAGAACACAGAGTTACGATAACCCTACCTCCCAGTGCAATAGTGCTCCTTTTCAATTACTTTAACAATCAACTTGTCTACATTTAATGTTGCAGAGAGCCAAGACTTCTGACCACAGCAAGTCAATTTGTCTGCCTCTTTTCTCATTTCAATTGTGCTCCCATTTTTGACTTTTGTTCTCGATAAACCTTAGAGAGATTGCTGAGCTTTTACCATATCATAACACTGTGATTATCAATAAAGAGATGCAGTAGATAGATGTAACACATTAGCTGATGAGAACAATGTCTGTTATCAAATATTGAGAAAAGACTTCCAATATCATGTCCTTAGCAGCAAATGACTGCTTAGTTATTTATGATAGATCTCTTCCAACCTTTCCATTTCTTTTTATTATTTCTACCTTTTTTGTTTTTTCCCCTCAAGGAAATTTACTATATCTTCCAAATTGCTCCAATTTATTGAAACAAATTCCCTTTCAATGATTTGGTACTATCTACTGCTTCCTAAACACAAATTCCAAATTTAAGACAAATAGGTGAAACTTCACTAATGTTCCCTAGGTCAGAAACTTGTGTAAAATTGACAGCAGATATTTCTCTTAGTCATTCTGTTACATACTTCTGGCTGTATCTGTCAGCATGAAAGACATAAAGATACAAGTACTTGGAGAAGGGATGACAGGAGTGTCTCAGAACAGTCTACCTCTGAATCCACAGTGATGTCCACTTGACATTTGTAATGTGATCCCGCTGCTTTTTACCCTTTTTTAAGTCCACCTCAAGATAATTTTAACTACTTGTATTTATAAAGAACCATGTTTTAATTTTGTTAATATGGTCTGTGGCTCTCTGTGCTTTTGTTAATGATTTCTGCTTGGTATTTTTTTCTTCTATTGTTTTTATGCTCACTTTGTATGTCATCAACTTCTGAACATACAAATCTATGTGACTGACTTCTGCCATTCTGATCTTCTGACATACACAGCTGAAGCTACAAACTCTTATTAAAGTACTATGTTGTCAGTGTGTCCAGTATTCTCTCATGCTGTGTCTTTGTGTTTATTCACATCAATTTTCTCAGTTTTCCATTGTTCCCTTGTTCTCACTCAAGTCATGGGCAATATAAAAGTATCTTGCCTAATTTCCAAATACTTGAAGATTTTATAGAGGGCTTTCTATATAACATATAAATTATTTTACTAAGTGCATTCCGGTTTCATAGTTGTTTATATTTGCAAAGATGAAATGGTTAGAAGCAAATGTTCTAAACCCACTATTGAGTTGGCTTAACTAAATGAAACCAACCTGTATAGTCTAGTTTAGTATTATATGTACTCTCAAATATCAGGGAAATACTTCATGGCTCTTTAAAATATATTAAAATGAGAATGAAAAGTTGACTTTGTGTTTAATCATCTTTGTTAGTCTCCATTACAGTCTTCATTTAATCAGCAACAAGACCAACAAGTGTAATGATTAACAGTATTATTTAAGGTCACAAGCATTTTGGTGGAAACTCACTTTAATACATGTGTTAGCTTGTATTACATGTGTTAGACTTATTACATGTGTTAGCTTCTGAAATTGTCTAGGTTTTATGCACTCATATTTACCATATAAAACATAGGAAATTCACAGTAAATACTTCAATAAATATTTTGATTTTTTATTGATGTCATAAAGGTGCCTATGAAGATATAAATGGGAGATAGTTATCAAATCCCTTGCAGTCTCCTATCTGTGAACTTGTGACAGGTTGTTACATATATCGTACTAGTGCTTTAAGGAGATTTTTAATTCCTAATACATTTATATTCTTGACACTTTTTAGATTATTTTAATTTCATACTTTCTCTTATATTTCTTTGATTCTGAGACCCTCCCTCTTCTCTTCTTCTTATGTTCTCAATAGTTACATGTTATAACTATTGGTCTTGTTTTCCAACATTTTCCCCTCTTCCTCCTAGTTTTTATGATTTTTTTATATTTCTTTACTTTTGAGGAGAAACAAATACATTATACATTGCCTGACTGCAGCTCTGAGAAAAAATTGAGGAAATTGGTTTTCTCGTTCCACAGTGTTGGTCTCATGAGTGGAACTAAGATAGTTAAGCTTAGTGGCAAGTGCCTTTACCTACTGTACAATCTCCCAAGCCTTATGGACTCTTTCTCTAAATATAGACCTTGCCTTTTCTGATTCATTTAGAAACTCTTTAAAGACTCTTTAAAGGCACCCACTTTTCTTTTCCAACTCTGATGCTTTTAAATTATGTGACTTCTATCACATCAAATTTCTAGACTCAAGGACAGAGGCTAGTGATGATCAATGTCTTGACTTAATTATCAACTTTCCATAAAATTTGCAATAAAAACAAGAAATTAAGAGAAATTTGGTATGAGCATACATATATGTTCCCGGCTCCTAGGAAGGCTAAAGAGAGAGAAACACTTAAACCCAACTATTTGGGAATAGTGTAGGTAACACAGAATATATGATATATACTTTCTGTATCTATTACTAGTTATGAAATAATGGTACACAACAAAAAACCATAGGTCCTCCTTGAGGCAAAACCAAAAGCTTTTATTGTTCTCCTTTGCTAGAGTTTCTTCCTTGCCCACTGAAGCACCCACAATGACTTGCCTCAGCTTTACCTTCAGGTAGGCTCTCCTGGACACATTCTCACATCAAAAGCAAAAACCTGAAAAATGAGAACCCTCATTGCTTGAGAACTGTAGTTTCTATTTGCTGGAAGCAAATAGAATCAGGGTTAGAAAGACTCTGCATTCCAGTTGGGAATACACTGAAAAGTCAAGCTCCAAGAAAAATAAAAACTTGAAATTGGCTTTTTAAAAAATTGTATAAACTTCTGTCAGCAAAAGGAAGCACATGAAATTTAATTAGATGATGGGAAAAAAAGGTAATTATTTGAACATACTGCTATGAATATTGAGATATTTGTCCCTCTTGTCAATGGAGTACATAAACTTAAAGGACGGTGTCCAGGATTAGCATGCCTTGGATCCAGTGCAAGATCAGTCAGTTTGTTGTCTGTGTGGTACTGCCAATTTTATTTAATCATTTAAGTTACAGTAGTTTATTTACAAACTTTGGATGATACACGGCTGTTGCTGTAGACTATAATATGTATATGAACTACTTACCTCTGTGTATGTGACATCATTGCAAACTAAGGTTTGGTGAGCTTTTAAGTAAAAGACCAAATCGTAAATACTTTAGGCACTGCCAGCCAACAAACACTACTATAATATTTAATCTTTCTGTGGTAATGCAGAAACAGTCACAGACACTAGGAAAATAAATTGACATGGGCCAGATTTAGTTCATAGACCATAATTTGCCAATGTTCATTATACTTTTAGTTATATTTATAGTTAACCAGTGTTAACTATAGCTTTTGTTTTTAGCATCTCTAGTTCTGTTTCAAATTACCAGGGAATAAATACCATATTCTTATTTTGTTTAGGCTCATTTTTTAATGTCTTACACAACGTGTCATAAATTGGGTGCTTAATAACTGATACTGCAAAATAACTACATTTCAAACACCTACAAATACCAGAGCATTAGGAGAATGACTGCTGATGTTTTGAAGTCATGTTTGCATATTATCCTTTCTTTTCTACAGAAGGAGTCAGAAGAAAATGCTAACTACAAATTAGAAAGGAACTGACAACCTCTAGCATATCCCAATAAGCCATCATATGCTTTCTCCCACCATAGAACTCGCTATGCTTCTTTGCCTTATTCAAAGCATCAGAAGACCTTTTTTTTTTTTTTTAATTGTCATTATCTCCCACACTCTCTAGACAGGACATTACAAGTTTCTTTGTCTGATAATTTTACTTTGAACCTAATGGAAGGGTGTGTTCAGTTTATGATCTCCTAAGTGTTTGAGCTTGGACAATTTATGTGACTCACTGAGCTACTGATGAGGAAAGCCATGTATAATGTTTGATGAAGAGGATATCCTGCCCTACCCTATCCTCATCCCTGCTTTCACACACCCATCACGCAGCTCAGCTGCTTCAAGAAACACACCCTGGTGGGATTTATCTGCCCTGGTTCATCCTCTGCCACAGAGCTATATTAACTTCTACACTTGCAAGTTGCATGGGAGAAAGACCTCACCTCAACTCTCATTCTCTTAACAGACTGAATAAGATAATGAAAATATCATAAAATACTCACTTTTCTCCAAGATGAGAAAAAATTAGAATCAATACAAAATACCAAATTAATTTTATCTTTCTACTGATCAATAAGATAATGATTTTTAACTCCTTTAAATACTCCATACATGTTTCTTTTGAAGAAATAGATAGCTAAATTATGCACAAACAGTCCTAGTCCAACAGTGTTCCTGTGTATGTGTTTGTGTGTGTGTATGTCTGTGTGTATCTGGGTGCACGTGCATGCATGTGTGTCTGTCTATTGTGTATGGTGCATTAGGGAGTGGGGAGGATCTAATATAAACACATTTAAAAAGCACTGTATCTTAATTGAGGTCAAGTTAGCACCACTTAACTGATATGAGCCATGTGGTAAAAATAACTCCTCAACTTGTTTAAAAGCAGAGCTTCCGATGTTGGCTGCCAACACAGATTCCACCTCTTGAAGCAATAACAGTGATCTGATAGCTGAGACATTAGGAATGGGTGTTGATGAAAAGATTTCCTTGTATTATTTTCATTAGGCTTCCTGTTTGCCTCATCAATGCTTGATGAGCTTAGGTGCCAGAAGGCTAGAGACTGCTTTGATGGAGCATCTTGTAGATTTATTTCCTCTCCAATCTAATGATGTTTCACCTCAGTGATGTAACAGACTGCAATTAGGAACAAAAAGGTTGGGATGTGCGTAATCACAAATGCCCCCAGAGACATGGCTATGAGGCAAGCTGAGATAAGCTCGCATCCATCTGTGGTCATTGTCTTCCAAGTTCATGTACGATACCACCCACCTCTGTAATGATATTCTATTATCAGTCTTCCTCAGATAGTTATCTCTGTTCCACTCTGAGAACAGGGTATTCCTTTTCTGCTCTACATTGGCAGCTTCTGTCTTCACTTGTTTTTGTTCAAGGTATGCTATCCTGATTTGCCTCATCCTAAAATCTGAGCAGTGCCATTTGTGGTATATACTTTGGCTTCTGAACTGTAGCATTTTTGACACTTTGGGTTGGATACTTCTGTCCTGGAGGGCACTTGCACTGTTGATGTTCTGCAGCATCCTTGACCTCTGCCAACAAGAGGTCATCAAAACACACCCAACTGAGAGTGACAATTCTAGACATTTCACAGAAGCTCTCAGACAGGACTGGAAGCAGCCCATCATCCTTTCTTGAGAATTTATTGCAGTATACTCGTTTGATTTTTCTACCAGTCATGTGCATAATTTACCAACTCTTTAAATTCTATATCTGTTGTACCCATAAGGAAACCTTTCATTCAATACATAATTTTATAGGAAATAAAATGGAGACTGAGTGTGGAAAATTTAGCATTTTTTTTTTGGGACACCATCTCATATAACCCAGGCTGACCTCAAACTCACTGTGTAGATGAGGAGAATAGTATGGATTTACCATGGTTCTTCTGTCTCCCCCTCTGGAATGTCTGAATTACAGTTCCACCAGCACACCTGGTTTTGGACTAATGACCAAACCTAGTGCCTCATGAATGCTAGGCAAGACTCTCTCTCAATTTAGTTAGCTGTATTGTCAGCTCTCCTGCATTAAAATTTTAATGAGACAAAATGACACAGCATACTGATGACAAAATTAGGGTCTTCTGAACCTTCTAGATGCTTTTCTCATCTGTACCTGCTCCCATTGCTACAACACCAATTGTAAGGGGGGCTACAATTCTGTTCAGTGCTACACAGGAAATACCACTCCCTCCCCCTAAAAAATAAATCATTGAGTAATTGAGTTGTTCTTACATTCACATGCACAACAATATTTTTTTTACTGTTTTAATTTTTATTATACATTCATTGGTGTATTGCTTACATATTTATCTGAATAAGGGTGTTGGATCCCCTGGAACTAGAGTTACAGACAATTGTGAGCTGCCATCTGAGTACTGGACCCTGATCCTCTAGAAGAGAAGTCAATGAATGTTCTTAACCACTGAGCAATCTCTTAAGCCCCACTCAAAAATATTTTAAAAGTTTCTCCATAGCAAAAGGTGTTATAGATTCACAAGATGCAATAATAAAGAGTCAGGTGGTAATCAGTCCTGTAGAGAACTGTAGTCTGCAAAAATAATTTAAATCATGAAGGGGCTATGGTACTATGTGTGAGGGGCAGTCAATGAGTTACTTTTCAGTGGAGAAATCAAAAGATAATTCAGCTGAATAGTAGGAGGAAAATGTCTAAATTATGGTAAGAACAAGTGCTAAGACCTTGAAGTGAGAGGCTGCTCAGCAAATTTGAGAACTATCAAGGAAATTCATAGAGTTGAGGCAACAGATTGTCCAGAGAGGCAGGGGTAAAAAAAAATGTTGTTTTCAAAGAACTGTAGAACAAGATAGAAGTGGTCATATGGGTGGGTAGTAATGTTAGTTCACTTTAAGTAGAAGAGTATACGTAGAGTCAAACACAGAAAGATACAAAGCATTGGAAATATGGAGAATATGAGAAACAGAGAGGACAATGTAGAGAGTGCAATGAGTTAGTCTAACAACTAGATACATTATTTCTAATAAAAAGAGAAAAAACGAGGCAGAAGAAAACTTGAAATTTAAATGGTTAATAATTCAAACTCTGCTGAAATATATTCTTAAAAGATTTAAGCAGGAGAGAGGATCTATCTGTATCCATAAAAACACATAGAGATTATAAGTAGGAGTATTGCACTAATGTATGTGATGGGAAAATATAAAACATTTAAGGCAGCAATAGAAACAAAGACATTTGCCTCT
>NW_022196905.1:194514248-194522671 GCF_008632895.1 Mastomys coucha
CTGCACCCAGTCCCATAATACCAACAGGAAGTCCTACTCCCAGGCACTCTAAAGAGCCCAGGATCACAGGACCCCAGAATCACAGGATCACAGAGACATCTTGGCTCTGAGGAGTTCTGACACAACCAGGATCACAGGAAGGACAGGCCCTGGTCAGATTTAGCCAGGACAAGTAGCACTAGAGATAACCAGATGGGAGGAGGCAAGTGTAAGAAAATAAGCAACACAAACCAAGGTCACTTGGCATCATCAGAACCAAATTCTCCCACCATAGCAAGTCCTGGACACACCATCATACCGGAAAAGCAAGACGTGGATCTAAAATCACTTCTCATAACAATGATAGAGGACTTCAAGAAACACATAAATAACTCCCTCAAAGAAATACAGGAGAACACAGGTAAACACCTAGAAACCTTTCAAGAGGAAACACAAAAATCCCTTAAAGAACTGATATCCCTTAAAAATACTTAAGGAAAACACAATCAAACAGGTGAAGGAAATGGACAAAAGATCCAGAATCTAAAAATGGAAATAGAAACAATAAAATCAGAAGGGAAGACAACCCCGGGGTTAGAAAACCTAGGAAAGAGATCAGGAGTCATAGATGTAAGCATCACCAACAGAATAAAAGAGAAAGAAGAGAGAATCTCAGGGGCAGAAGATAACATAGAAAACATTGACACAACTGTAAAAGAAAATGCAAAAAGCAAAAAGTTCCTAACCCAAAACATCCAGGAAATCCAGGACACAATGAGAAGACCAAATCTAAGGATAATAGGAATAGAAGAGAGTGAAGATTCCCAATGTAAAGGACCAGTAAATATCTTCAACAAAATTATAGAAGAAAACTTCCCTAACCTAAAGAAAGAGATGCCCATGAACATAAAAGAAGCCTACAGAACTCCAAATAGACTGGACCAGAAAAGAAATTCCTCCCGTCATATAATAATCAAAACACCAAATGCACTAAACAAAGAAAGAATTTTAAAATCAGTAAGGGAAGAAGGTCAAGTAACAAATAAAGGCAGGCCTATCAGAATTACACCAGACTTCTCACCAAAGACTAGGAAAGCTAAAAGATCCTGGGCAGAAGTCATACATACCCTACGAGAACACAAATGCCAGCCCAGGTTACTATACCCAGCAAAACTCTCAATTACTATAGATGGAGAAAACAAGATATTCCATGACAAAACCAAATTTACAGCATGTTTTTCCACAAATCCAGCCCTAAAAAGGATAAAAGATGTAAAACACCAACAACAGAAGCAAAATTACACCCTAGAAGAAGCAAGAAAGTAATCTTTCAACAAACCCACACAAACCTCTATTTACACCTCTAACAACAAAAATAATAGGAAGTGACAACTACTTTTTCTTAATATCTCTTAATATGAAAATTAATATTACCAACATATCCTAATCTATTGAAATTCAAAAGTATGAGAAATTAGAAATTTGTTGGCTATCATCGGTGGTCTCTCTAATTTGGTAATTGGAGAAATAGGTCCAATATTGTACAATCCATATACACTTTCTGCTTGTTTCTACATGACAGCGTCTTGCTGTGTACCACATAATGGTCTTGAAATCATGCTTCTCCTATTTCAGCCTCTCTATCAGTAGTATTGTTCATTTCATGTTTTTACACTATACTATGGTTTTCAGAACAGCTTACATATTTCAAAATTATTTATACAGCCAAAAGAAACATAAGCAATTATCTTGGGAGGTGGCTTGTAAAAAAACAACAAAGAGTGAGACTGAATGCTTTGCTGGATGTTTGTAACTATTGTATCAAGTTTGGAGAAGAAGACTTTATAAGTTATTCTTTCTCTGAGATGAATGCTTTCCAAAGTCATCACAGCCAATGAACCAGATTCTTACCCTCACCTGATATCTGTGCTATCCTCTAAGCAGAACCATTGTTCATTGGTAAAGGACTTCATGGATAGACTATCTTAATACACACACCATTTCTTAAATGAATGTAACCTGTTTTCTGTCGATGAGAATGACGACAAACTCTCAAGTCAAATAGCTTTGACCATAGCAAGAAATCTGTATCTGTGGACTCCCTCTCCACAGCCCGGACAGTATCGAAAGCAAAACAGTGCCATGGGCCCCAGGGCTGCGGCTGCCCACCTGTTGAGCGAAACCTGGTTCCAGTTACATTCAAAAGCTCCACCCCCACAGAGTA
Organism: Mastomys coucha; assembly: GCF_008632895.1. Classification (NCBI taxonomy): domain Eukaryota; kingdom Metazoa; phylum Chordata; class Mammalia; order Rodentia; family Muridae; genus Mastomys; species Mastomys coucha. The sequence continues at coordinate 194,516,452 of NW_022196905.1, forward strand.
ACAAGGAAGTCACTGATTGGACTGTTACACTGACGTATTTTGGGGGGAGTGGTTTTTGCCCCAGGTAATATACCTGTTGGGAGAACAAAGGATTCATTATTAAAGAACCAAGATGGCTGAGCAGTAAAGTCTCCTGTCTAACTTTTACCCTTCCACATGGGTAGGTATGTCTGTGGCCACTCTATCCTATCCCTAACTCTCTCTAGCAGCTGCTCTTCTTTCTAACTCCATTTTTCCAGGTTACCCACTGTTTAACGTTACTGCAGGCCAGTAACATGTATCCAAAAATTGTGCCTGCAATTCATTCCTTAGCAGCAGAACTGTCAACTCTTAGCTTAGCTACGATGGAGGTAAAATCCTTTGGTGATGTGAGGGTCATTGAAGTACTGCCTTATTACAATGAACTCCAATGTCTAAAAATTATTCTTATTTTGGGTTTGTACCACAGTAAGAGCCAAGATTTTAACTCTACTAAAAACAAAACAAACAAACAAAAAGACGTTATATATTTATATTCATTTAAAAAAACTAATAGTGATATATTATTTTAAAATATATAGTTAATATGTTCAGAGTTATTTAAAATTTTTATTGAGGAAAACATATGTATTTTCAGTATTGCTGTAGACAAGCATCTATATAAGACTGTTCAGTTGATTGTTGTTTTATATCAAACAACTTTTATAATACTCATTTTTATTATTACAATACTTTATAAATTTTAAAGAGTATGACAAAATAAAAAAATGAAAGGTATGGCAGGTATTGAAGGGGGGTCTCCTCCTTGTTTTTAGGTTTGACACAGGTGAATCCATTTTGATTCTGATCACTTCTACATTTCTTTCACCTGTAGTAATAAATATCCATGAAGTAACTGAGATAGGTCCTATGATTACATCAATACACAGTGAGAAAACAAGGCCTGAAGAAAAGAAGAAAAGGGGGCCAGCAGAATGTGTAAACTGGTAAAGGAGGTTTTGCTGACTCTAAATATTTAAACCCAGGACCCACATTGTCAAAGAAAGTAACTAACTCCTGTAATTTGTCACCTGACCTTCACACACATGCTCACACTCACGTGCATGTACACAAATCAAAGAACTATAATTTAGATGTAGTTCTCATTTCAATCCAATGTATGTTAATCATCTTTCTCCTCCTCAATTTCACTAGATATGCCCTACCTGCCTCTTTACTGAACTGTATTTTTTTTCTTTCACCTTCTTTCTCAGATCACCCATAAAACTCAGAAAAATGAAAATCAAGGCAAAAAAGCAAAAAGAAGAAAAGAAAAAAAGAAATATAAAAGGCTCAAATGAAACAAAATGGCCACACAAAAAGAACAATAAACAACGACAAAACCCGTTCTGTACTGGCAGGCGTAGGGCCTACCCAGGAGTGTGGTTGATATGCCCAGTGACACGCCCTTAAAAACTGATTTTCACTTTGCAAGCAGGTATCAATTGCAGATAGTTTCTTTTAGTCTATTCATTAATTTATTTATTCCCTTTATATCTGATCACAGCCCTAGTCCCTCCTCTTCTCCCAGTCCCATCCTCATATCCTCCTCCTCCTTAGAGAACAGAAAGCCACCCATGGGTACCAACCTGCCCTTGCACATCAATTCACAGCAGGATGAAGTGTGCCTTCTCCCAATCAGACCAGACAAGGCAGCCCAGCTAGCAGAAGGGGACCTAAGTTCAGGAAACAGTGTCAGAGTTAGCTGCAGTTCCAATTGTCAGGGGATCCTAATGAAGACCAAGCTACACACATGCTACAAATGTTTAGGTAGCCTAGGTCTACCCCCTTCATGCCCTTTGGTTGTTGGTTTAGTCTCTGTGACCCTCCATGGGCCCAGGTTAGTTGACTCTGTGGGTTTCCTTGTAGTGTCCTTGACCCCTCTGGCTCAATCCTTTACCACACTCTTCCACAAGACTCCCTGAGTTCCACTTGATATTCGCCTATGGGTGTCTGCATCTGTTTCCATCAGCTGCTGGATAAAACCTCTAAGAAGACATTAATGCTCAGCTGCATTCTGCAAGCTTAGCATAGTATGACTAAAAATGTCAGGATAGTCTCTCTCCCATTGGGTGGTTCTCAAGTTGGGCTAGTCATTGGTTGGCAATTCCCTCCATCTCTGTTCCATCTTTATCCTACACAGATTGTAGACAAGACAAGTTTTGGGTTTAAGGTTTTGTGGGTGGGTTGATGTCCCCCTACCACCACTAAAAGTCCTGTCTGATAACAAGAAGTGGCCTCTTCAGGTTCCGTATCTCCAGCTGCTTGGTGTCTTAGATAGGGTAACCCCCATAGACTTCTGAGATTAGCACCATCCCCTTGTTAGATAGACTTTCATCTGTGAGGCATAGGGATGAACAAATTAAAGGGAAAGAACAAATTAAAGAAAAAAAACCAGGTCTCAACAAAATAAATGGATTAAATTTCTCTGTCAAAATGCTTGACAAACAATGTACTTCTTTCTTTAAGCTCCTAAACACTGAGAGAAATAATATAGATGATGGAAAATTGATGAGATTTTGATTCCTGACATTTGAGTAGCAACCATTCAATAATCTTCTGCTTTGAGGTTGTACAGTCGTGTAGTAATACAACAAAGACTTCCTTGAGTCACATTTGTCACTTAGCTCTGTAATTTTAAAATCCAGTTTTAAAAATAAACTTCTCCAAAGTTTTGAGAAAGAAATTTTCATATTTTGATGAATAGTATTTTTAATACAGTATTTATCATGGATGGCAAAATTAATTAGGTGTAGGTAGTTCAACCTAGTAAACGCATGGTCCAAATAAGATACAGTTGGTGCATCTCCAACTGGAGCTATATATGGTACTTTAGGTTTATACCCACAGGCTATAGACCCAACTGACTGGTTATTGTCTAGATGGGTTGGTGCTCAAGGGGTTGGGATAACACAGTACAGATACTACTGAGAACACGGTCAGAATTACTAGTATGGGTCATGGCATTTATGTGAAGAACAATACATTTAAAATGTCAAAGCAGAGGGTATTGTAAGGTCACAGGATGGAACGTTGCTGATGGAACCCAGGTATGTTAAATCATGAAAGACATGTGGTTTGCATTTTGAAGATGTAAGACAGTCTGCATCTTTTAATGTTTTCCCCTTAGATATTTTCCCTATTAAATGAGGCATCTGACACAGCAGGAGAGTTTGGACAGACAAAGCACCCGCAGAACTCCATTGCTTACAATTAGCTTTGACAAAGCACACATCTCTCTTCAAGCCCTCCTCCCTGCTTCTTAGAAATTTCAGGTCTAGAAAGAGTTAGAGAATCATGAAGCTACCTGTCACCTTAATTAACTGAGTTTGCATAAAAGAGAGAGAGAGAAGGTGGTTTTCATATTCAAGTAGCAAATATGATATCAACAGTGATTTAAAGCTATTCCTATTGTAATAAAGGAAACTGATACAAATGAATGAAAAGTCATGAAAATTAGATTCAAAAATCAATGGAAATGCAGGTACAAGGGCAATGCATAAGAGAAAAAAAGGTTATGCTAATTTCCAACTCAGAAAATGATAGAGGGGGGAGTTACTAAGCTTTTTTCTTTTTTCTTTTTTAGTTATTAAGCTTTTAAAGAGTGAACAAACTTAACTAAGTTTAACTTATTTATTTACTCCACAATTAATTTAATCAATGAGTATTTTGAATTTTCATGCTATACAAATTATATTATAGGTGCTACGATACACTAATGGATTATACATTTATGTGGTAGAGTCAGACTTAAAATAATAAATAACAAATTAATATGAATTGATACGTTCTCTAAAAGAAAATCAAATGGCTGTAGAGAACGTATGATAAAAAACTAATTGTAAACTACCGTCTCAGAGAATCTAATGTTTTCACATCTAATATATACCATTTTATGTCTAAACTGTGAATAGATGACTGGGGAAGAGTGAGGATGACTGAAATGCTCACAACTGGAAAATGTCAAGGATAGTCAAGGCCAGCTTCCCCAGGTTTTTGTGAAAAATGGAGCAGAATCTATATATGAGAGATTTCCAGATCTATACCCAGGCCATGTGCCTGTAGTATAATTTTCTTTCATAGTCTCTAGAGTTATACACTGGATTCAACCGAATCACAAGTAGCAAGTATATCCCTGTTGTTTGTAAAAACAATCTAGGGTGATATAGAATGGAGACACTGAAAGCCAAAGTGCCACGTGCAATTTGGAAAGGGAATTTCAGCATAGCTGAGACTGTAATCAGAGACTGTTAGCTTTTCTCCTCTTATGATGTGCTGAGTTACAGAATCCTTCTGGTATATTTGGAAATAGGTCTATGAGTTTCAAATTTAAGATGCCCGTAACTTAGAACAGAATTCAGGTAAAGATCCATCATTACCCAATAGGTGATAATTCAAGACTTGTTTCTTTGTGATGTGATATAAGAGACATCAACTGTTTTCATTTTAATATTATAGCATATGGTCTAATATTTACAGAAAGCCTCTTTCAATGTAGTTCATAATATATCTCTCTTTATCTTGTTCACCAAGGAGCCACAGTGAAAAAAAACGTATTCCTGATTTGTACTTCAAGTTGTTAGTCATTCACAACAGTGTATTAGAGTCACAGGATTAAGAAAAGTATATAATGTTATAATAACAAATGATAAATAATAGTGTCTGGGGAATCGTCTCTTTCAAACAAACTTAAGAGCCCCGTTTTCATCATTAATAATATTCAAAAATCCAAACAGCATTATGTCCCTTATTTTCTGATCCTGTGAGAACCGGTGAAGATTGCTGACTAGATTATGATGTGATTTATCTGTATTCAGGGACATAAACAGATTTCCTCCTGAAAAAGACATTAATTAAGCATAGTGGAGATATCTTAAATATTACAAACTGATTTATGACAAGTATTCTATGAGCCATTACAGAGAATATTGGCTTGTAAACAAAAGAAGTGAAAAATTCATTATTTCCTACTTTATCAGCCAATCAAGATATTTTGGTCATTAAGAAATAAATTGTAAATCCATAGGTGAAATATTAAAACCAACTTACATAAACATTGTATGAAATAGTACATGACACTATTTAAAGTTTTGCTTTTGAACTTTCAATTATATATATATATATATATATATATATATATATATATGTATGTAAATAACTAAAATTTGTTACTTATATTAGTTCTGATATAGTTAATCCCAAATGATGTATATTATTAAGATCAAATCATTTGGGAACTGTTTAAAGATTAGTGGCTATTGAGTTGTGGAGCTTTCTTGTACAATTTTTTTAAAATGACCCATTATCAAATACATTGTGTTCTCTCCCATTCCACTGGCTAATTGATTCTTTTGCTGTACACACTGATTTTAGGTTGCTATAATCCCACCCACTTGGTTATCTTTCTTATGGCAGACTGTGTTTAGTGTTATATCCAAAATTCATTCTCATAAGCAACCTTTTTAGTTGTTTAAGTTTCATGTTTTACATTTGAATTTTAATTCTCTGCATGTTGATATGTATAGATGGCAAATAAACTGAGCTAATATTTTACTAGGAAGAAAAGTGTACCAATGTACAAAAATAAATGACCAACAAGTTCAAGAAAAGATATTCAATCTCATCAGGGAAATAGAAATCAAAACTATGGTGAGATATAATCTTATACTTGTTAAGATGTTTATTATGAAAAGGATGTTTAAAAATATGAGTCCTACATCCCACGAGTCGCAGGGGAGTTGCAGGGTGGCAGGGACAGGATCCTCTCAGCTTCCAAGTGACAGAGGTGGATCAACGACCTTCTCTGCCCATCCTTGCAAGTGGAGGGCCTACCACTAGAGAGTGCCTTAACCCAGAGACTCTGTTGAGAGCCGCCATTTTCTCTCCGGTGAGTTTCTAAGACTGGAGCAGCCAGCCTGGAGGCACAGGCCCCACGAGTCTCAGGGGACATGCAGGGCGGCAGGGACAGAACAAGCTCTAGTCAGAGACACTAAGAATATCTAACACCAAAAATCAAGAGATGGTGAAAGGCAAACGCAAGAATCGTACCAACAGAAACCAAGACTACTAGGCTTCATCAGAACTTAGCACTCCCACTGCAGCAAGTCCTGGATATACCAAAAAACCAGAAAAGTAAGAATTGGATCTAAAATCATATCTCACAATGCTGATAGAGAAACTTAAGAAGGACATGAATAACTCC
>NW_022196905.1:194523612-194525355 GCF_008632895.1 Mastomys coucha
TATTCCATGAAAAAACCAAATTCACACAATATATTTCCACAAATCCAGCCCTTCAAAGAGTAATAAATTGAAAACTCCAACACAAGAAGGGGAACTACATCCCGGAAAAAGCAAAAATGCAATCTTCCAACAAAACTAAAAGAAGATAGCCACATGAACAGAATGCCAGCTCTAACTACAAAAATAACAGGAAGCAACAATTACTTTTCCTTAATATCTATTAATATCAGGGGACAATTCTCCAATAAAAAGACATAGACTATCAGATTGGGTACGTAAACAGGACCCAACATTTTGCTGCATACAGGAAACTCAACTCAGTGACAAAGACAGACACTACCTCAGAATAAAAGGCTGGAAAACAATTCTCCAGTCAATGGCCCCAAGAAAAAAGCTGGAGTAGCCATTCTAATGTCGAATAAAATCGACTTTCACCCTAAAGCGATCAAAAAAAAATAAGGAGGGACACTTCGTATTCATCAAAGGTATGACCTTCCAAGATGAACTCTCAATTCTGAACCTCTATGCTCCAAATGCAAGGGCATCTACAGTCATAAAAGAAACATTACTAAAGCTCAAAGCACACATTACACAGCACACAATGGTAGTGGGAGATTTCAATACCCCACTCTCTGCAATGGACAGATCATGGAAACAGAAGGTAAACAAGGACACAGTGAGACTAACAGAAGTTATGAAACAGATGGATTTAACAGATATCTATAGAACTTTTTATCCTAAAACAAAAGGATATACCTTCTTCTCAGCACCTCATGGTACTCCAAAATTGACCGTATAATTGGCCACAAATCAGGCAACAGATACAAGAAGATTGAAATAATTCCTTGTATCCTATCAGATCACCATGGACTAAGGCTGCTCCTCAATATCAACATAAACAATAGAACGCCCACATACACGTGGAAGTTTAACAACACTCTACTCAATGATAATTTGGTCAAGGAAGGAATAAAGAAAGAAATTAAAGATTTTCTAGAGTTTAATGAAAATGAAGCTACAACATACCCAAACTTATGGGACACAATGAAAGCAGTCCTAAGAGGAAACCTCATAGCTTTCAGTGCCTCCAAAAAGAAACTGGAAAGAGCATAAACCAGCAATTTGACAGCACACCTTAAAGCCCTAGAACAAAAAGAAGCATATTCACTCAAGAGGAGTCAAAGGCAGGAAATAATCAAACTCAGGGCTGAAATAAACCAAATAGAAACAAAAAGAACTATACAAAGAATCAACCAAACCAGAAGCTGATTCTTTGAGAAAGTCAACAAAATAGATAAACCATTAGCCAGACTAACTAGAGGGCACAGAGATAGTTTCCTAATTAACAAGATCAGAAATGATAAAGGAGATATAACAACAGACACTGAGGAAATCCAGAAAATCATGAGAATCTACTACAAAACCCTATACTCAACAAAACTGGAAAACCTGGATGAAATGGACAATTTTGTAGACAGATACCTGGTACCAAAGTAAAATCAAGATCAGATCAATGATCTAAACAGTCCTATACCTGCTAAGGAAATAGAAATAGTCATTAATAGTCTCCCAACCAAAAAAAGCCCAGGACCAGATGGGTTTAGTGCAGAGTTTTATCAGACCTTCAAAGAAGACCTAATACCAATACTCAGCAAACTATTCAACAAAATAAAAACTGAAGGCACTCTTCCCAATTCATTCTATGAAGCCACAATTACTCTTATACCTAAACCACACAAAGAC
>NW_022196905.1:194527160-194569099 GCF_008632895.1 Mastomys coucha
GTTTCTTTGTTTTTTGGAGGGGAAACTGGGAAAGGAGAAATTTACATGTAAATAAAGAAAATATCTGATAAATAAAGAAAAAAATGTGAGTGCTGATGGATGTAGGGTAATTAAATCCCCTCTATATTTTTTAATGTAGTATGGAATATTAATGTGTGGGATTTTCTAAGCTAAAAAAATTAGAGCTAGGTATTTAGTTCAGTGGTAGAGTACTTGTCTAGCAAGCATGAAACCCCAGGTTCAAGTCTCCACACTGTTAAATAAATGAACAAACAAATAAGTAATCTACTAAAAGTTTTAGCAATCCCATTCTACATACTCACAACTATTAAAATAAATGATATACACAATAAACAATATATTAGTATAAACAATATTTAAAATTACACTCTTAGACACTCTTCTCAATAGCTAAAATACAGAAACAAATGTCTAATGGATAAAAAAAAAATTGAGTGTATTCATGAATTCAAATGCTTGGATATTATTCAGCCCCATGAAAGAAGGAAATTCCCCAAGTTTTAGCACCATGAATGAAACTGAAGGTGATTACATGATCTGAAGTAAGTCAGTTATAGAAGGAAAAACACTGTGTGATCTCATTTACATGAGAACTCAGTAATTGACAGATTTACAGGAGCAGAGATGAGAATAATGGTTTCCAGGGTAGAGAAAATGAAATGCTGCTGTTCATTTCAGTTTTGCTAGGTAAATAAAGTCTGGAGACTTGTTGAGCCCAGTGCCTACAGTCTATAGTCCCTTATTGTGTACTTGACAACCCTTTAAGCAAGCTGGTACTTTATTATGCTCCTATCATATAGATAGACACAAAGGAAACGAGGGAGTGCTGCTGAGTTCCTCCAGCTATGGTGACAATGGCACTGATTCTGAATGTGTTCAAACTCAACAAGAACTGTGCACCTGACAAAGGCAAAGCTCAGAGTATTTGAAGTCTACTTCAATAAAACTATTGTTAAAATGAAATTGTTGGTAAAGCCAACTGCCTTGAGGAAATCATACCATCAGGCTTAAATTGTTCAGTGTTTTCGAACTCTAATGAATGAGATAAAATATTCTGATGTTGCTGGCAGAGAGTATAAATAATGTTTATCTACTTATTTTATTTTTATACATTTTAACTAAAAATATAATTAATCCCTATGTATATGTATTGCTATATATACATAGATATGGATGCATAAAAATATGTGTAGGTACAGATGCATAAATGTAAAAGTACAACCTGATGAGCCTGTCCTTGTTATTCGTGTTCCAGGGCTCCCATGTTTGTAATGGATAACCATTTAGGGGACTCAACCTTAACAAAGGCCAATCTCCCTCTCACTGAATACAGTTGTCTGTAGTTTTTGTTTTTGGTTTGGTTTTGGTTTTGATTTTGGTTTTGTTCGTTTGTTGCTTTTTTGTTTTTTCCTTGACTGTTTTGCTTCATGTTGTTTAGGTGTGGGACTCTATGAGACTTTCTCCTTACATGTTAGGATATCTATTGATTGTGCCATTGTTTGGGTCTCATTCATGCAGCCATGAGAGGCTGTTTCACTGCAAATATGCTCGCATTCTGGTGCTCCCTTCTATGATATTCCCTGAGCCACAGATGCCATTGCTATGACATACAGATACCATTGGTATTTTTCTCCCCACTATCTATGGATCTCCCTGTGATTTTCCCTGATGGTTTTCCTTTGATGCAAATGGAAGTTTCCTTGATAATGATGATAGTTACACTTTTCTGTGAGTATACAGATAGGATTTAGAATGCAGCTGATCTACCAAAGTGGCAATAGAGATTTCCCTCCTGTTGAGTGGACCTTAAGTCCAATTAGAAAGCTATTGGTTGCCACAAACATGTGAGTACTACTAATTTGTCTTTATGAATATATTCCCATGCTGGACATTGTTGTGCTTTGTGGGTGCCATAGGTGTAAAGAAGTGTTGATTTCTTCTCTCCCTTGGCAGCTTACATAGTATTTTCTAATACCATGGAATCTAGACTCCAGGAAAGCAGCTTTCCAGTTAGAGTCAGCTTGAATACTCTAAGTCCTGTGTCTAAATGTGCAGTGTCTCCTGCAATGAAAGCTGACCTTCAGCCTCTGAGAGGTAGTCAAGGGTAACAGCAATAGTTTATACTGTTTTGGAATTCCCTTGGACTACCCTGAACAACCATTTGAATTTCCTGAACAGAACACCAATAGCTTATGCTCTAAGATCAAGAATTGACAAATGGGACCTCATAAAATTGCAAAGATTCTGTAATGCAAAGGATACTGTCAATAGGACAAAACATCAACCAACAGATTGCAGAAAGATCTTATATCCAATAGAGGGCTAATATCAAATATATATAAAGAACTCAAGAAGCTAGACTCTAGAGAACCAAATAACCCTTTTAAAAAATGGGGTATAGAGCTAAACAAAGAATTCTCAACTGAGGAATATCTCGAATGGCTGAGAAGCACCTAAAGAACTGTTCAACATCCTTAGTCATAATCAAAACAACCCAGAGATTGTGCCTCACACCAGTCAGAATGGCTAAGATCAAAAACTCAGGTGACAGTAGATGCTGGTGAGGTTGTGGAGAAAGAGGAACACTCTTTCATTGCTGGTGGAATTGTAAGCTGGTATAACCACTCTGGAAATCAGTTTGGTGGTTCCTCCAGAAATTAGACATAGTACTACCTGAGAACCCAGCTATACCACTCCTGGGCATATACCCAGAAGATGCTCCAAAATGTAAGAAGGACACATGCTCCATTATGTTCATAGCAGCCTTATTTATAATAGCCAGAAGCTGGAGACCCAGCTGTCCCTCAACAGAGGTCCCTCAACAGAGGAATGGATACAGAAAATGTGCTACATTTACACAATGAAGTACAACTCAGCTATAAAAAACAATAAATTTATGAAATTGTTAAGGAAATGAATCTAGAGGATATCATCCCGAGTGAGGTAACCCAGTCACAACAGAACACACATGGTATGCACTCACTGATAAGTGGATATTAGCCCAGAAGCTCTGAATACCCAAAATACAATCCACAAACCACAAGAAACTCAAGAAAAAGGAAGATCAAAGTGTGGATACTTCAATCCTTCTTAGAAGCGGGAACAAATACCCATGGAAGGAGTTGCAGAGACAAAGTATGGAGCAGAGACTGAAGGAAGGACAATCCAGAGAATGCCCCACCTGGGAATCCTTCTCATATTCAATCGCCAAACCCAGACACTATCTTGGATGCCAGCAAGTGCTGGCTGACAGAAGCCTGATAAAGCTGTCTCCTGAGAGGCTCTGCCAGTAACTATCACAGAAGTAGAGGCTCACAGCCATCCATTGAACTGAGCACAGGGTCCCCAATGAAGGAGCTAGAGAAAGGATCCAAGGAGCTAAAGGGGTTTGTAGCTCCATAGGAGGAACAACAATATGAACTAACTAGTACCCTCAGAGCTCCCAGGGACTAAACCACCAACCAAAGAGTACACATGGTAGGACTCATGACTCCTTAGCAGTCACGAAATCTATGTACACTGAAACTTTGTTAGAAGCTTTTTTTTATTTTAACACTCCAGATTTTATTCCCCTCCTGGTTCACAGAGCTGCTCCACATCCTATACCTCCTCCCCGTCCCCCCGTCTCCAGAAAGATGTCTCCACCCACCCACCCCACCACCTGACCTCTAAACTTCCTGGGGCCTCCAGTCTCTTGAGGCTTAGCTGCATCTTCTCTGACTGAACCGAGACCCTGCAGTCCTCTGCTGTATATGTGTTGGGGGCGTCACATCAGCTGGTGTATACTGCCTGGTTGGTGATCCAGTGTCTGGGAGATCTCAGGGGTCTAGGTTATTGAGACTGCTGCTTTTAAGTTACTTTGGTTTTAGTTACAGAATTGTACTTCTATTAATACTATACACAAATATGTCAAAATTACATTGCCTTGTTGGACATCAGTGTGAGGAGCAGTCCTTGGGCCTGAAGGTGTTCGCTACCCCAGTGTAGGGGAATGCCAGGGCAGGAAGACAGGTGTGGGTGGGTGGGTAGGGGAGCTCCCTCATAGAGGCAGAGGGACAAGGGATAGGATAGAGTGTTTCTGAAGGGGATACCTGGAAAGGGGAAAACATTTGAAATGTAAATAAAGAAAATATCCAATAAAAATGCAGAAAAAATAACTATATTTATTTATAAATTTGCCAATAATTAATATCTGCCTATAATCCACTCTAGGGAAAAACAATACTTAGTATGGACTCGTAGGTGTGATAACTTTGGCGTAAAGCTCACTCACCGGAGAAGTTGCTTTCCTTGTATCATGGTGTCTTTGACCTATGAATCCAGTGTCTTACAAGAACACCCTACTTAGGAACACCCACCACCTGCAAACACCCACCACCTGCACACTCTTTTTTCCTTTCAGGTCTTGAGATAGACAAGTGATTCCAAATGCTTTGAGTTTGTGAAGGAAAAAAAAATCATGTCAGTAAATTCAGAGTCTAGTGAAAGCAATTAGTCACAATTTGTAACTCTGCAATGGGGCATATGAAACTGGCAACAGCTTATATAAACATTCCATGAGCATATTGCTGACAACCCGTCAAGCTTTGCTGGTCACATTACTATTTAAAATAAATCTGCTCCTAATGTTGACTCAGAGCTTTTCTTTTTAAAGAAAAGAAAAGAAAGAAAGAAAGAAAGAAAGAAAGAAAGAAAGAAAGAAAGAAAGAAAGGAAGGAAGACAGGCAAATCTTTACGACATCAAATCATCCTTATTTTTAAACAAAATTTACTATTGTAACTTCTCCTTAAGCAATGGTAGCAGAGATAACACTGAAAATCTCTTACAAAGAAATGAGATTTCCGCTTATTGTGATAATAAAACACTCTGCCTCTTAGCGACAGTGGACAGGGGAAAATATCAGTCAGTTGATTATTTCTTCGTTTTAGGTGTGCCTTCTGAATTGGAGGACATTCATAGACACTCAGGATGTAAGTCAAGGGCTTTCTGTAAACAATCCCCAAAGAGTAAAATAATATAGACCTCAGAAGATGCAGCTGGCCTTTCTTGATTAAAAGATGTGTGCTGGGAAAGGGAACAATGTTTAAAATGGCTCTTGATGGCTTGTTAATAAACTCATTCTAAAGAACTAAGAGAACTTTACTTTTCTAAGCTAGAGCATTGTCACTAAATGTGCATTCTCACTTTAAAATAACACGAAAGTCATCTTAGCAGAAGAAAGAAATTTTGTCTCATAATGTCAAGTACTAAAGCAAAGGCAGTGAGGAAGCACCTTGGTTTTAAATAGCAAAAGACACAGAATTACATCCTGAGCAGAAAACTCTAGTTTTTATAAAGCATGCCTTTGCATGTGTCCAGATAGCTGGTTCATTTGATGAAGGTTAAATGAAATAATAAGGGAAATAAATCTGCTTCAAGCATTATATGTGTGTGTGTATATATATATGTATATTACATATGAATTATATATTATGCATACACATATGTATATATGTACATGTATGTATACATGCTATACATGTAAATGATCATATATGATTTATACATTGACAAATATGATTTTATGTATGATATATATGAATTTATAAGGAGAGAGAGAGTTAACTTAGGAGGTTAAAGCTTCTCTAACTTAATTTCTTGAAACCAGGTTTTTCATCTGAAGTTCCCGGTTTTGACTAGGCTGGCTTTCCAGTGAGTACCCAAGAGCTACTTGTCATAGTCACCTTTTCCAGTCTCAGTGATGGGTTGCGGACATTTGCCCCTGGATAAGTTTTGATGTTGATGCTGGGGATGTACAGTCAGATCCTCTTGTTTGTACCTCAAGCATTTTATGCAATGAGATATCTTCCAGCCCTCAAATTAATCTTCTTTTTGAAGCCAATCTAGAGCCAGTCACTGAACACCATTTTAAGTCAAAAGATGGCATCTTGACTATTAACTGTGTGACTGCAGCCATCTCAATTATGATTGCATTCTACTAATGTACTTCACATTGCCACAATTCTCACTGCATATGTCTAACACAGATTCAACCTGTGAAGTAAATAAAATTCATGTGGAAAGCACTTGAGTTCTTTCTAGTTTCACAGACTCGTGGCAATTCAAGGACAGATGAAAAAGCTAACTTGGATCTGTCTTAAGTTACTTTTTTCTGGGAATGTAAATTAGAACAACTGTTTATTGCAGTATTATTCCATCTTTTTACATGTGAAACTTTGATTAAAATCAGCATTGTGGTAAAGTGTTTACAAGAGAAACCAACCTCATCTAAACTGAACAGCTCTAGTTAAATTAGAGGATAGGTACACATCAGCATTAGGTTGGGCTGTGCACCCGTTACTTGTCTTGTTTGTGCTGTTAGATTGACACTACGCAATTTATATTGAACTTCCATGTTAGAGGGTAGAATATGAATTAATAGGCTATTATATTCTTTCTCACAGTATTTAGAATGTTTATCATGATAATAAGTTCAGAAGTTAACTGTGCAACAACATGAATCCCAGGCTAGTCAACACACAGTACTTATATTATAATTGACTTTTTCTGTCCTTTACACATTTGTTTATCTCACTCTATAAACACACATCAGAAGACATGCTCTAAGAAGACACATTTAAGTTGTTAAAATTTTGCTTGCACCATTTCTCTGTTAAAATATTTTGTGTCTGTTTGATATTAACATATAAAATGAAGCTTTCAGGGTTAGAGATTTAAAATTTCACAAATTATATGCTTTACAAAACAAACAAACAATCAAAACCCTCCACATGGCCCTAACAGAGAGTGAACCTTTCTTTGGAACAACAGCAAAATTATCCAAATGTTTGGCATATAGTATGAATTAGGAGATTGTGAATGGTTGGGCTTTTGTGGGATAATGTTTCTAAGCTTTTCAGCTGGATTGCAATCTTTTTAGGACTGGAAAAATTAAAAATATAATATTTTGATTAATTTCTTTGCATTTTCTGGACATGACAAGAACACTGAACTCTATTCATATCAGCTGTGGTTGCCTACAAAAGACTTGTTCAAGATCAAACCAGTTAACATTCTGTCTGGACATAGGAAGGGGGCTCATAAGGAGCTATTAATAGTTGATAGCTGCTGGAGGAGTTGGTAGAAGGAATGAGAATGAATACTATCAAAATGAATGAAATATATGTATAGAATTCCAGAAGTTACTTTTTTAAAATCTATATTGAAGCTGCAAATTGATATATCTAAATGACAAGAGGGAGACCAAGACTGCAGAGAGCTGAGACCCAGCAGGACGTGAGGTGCCTTTGTGAAATGAGGAATCCAGCTGCTCAGAAAATCACAAACCTGCCTGATGAACTGTGAGGACTGCAATGTTGTGGGCAGCAGATCTACACTTAAGGATTTCTCTCAACACCAAACTTGCAACTGTTCACTTGTGAATATGCTAATTTATAGTCCTTTATTTCCCACAGTACAATTAGACCAACTTAGTATTTCAGAATGTAGCGCTGACAGACACTTCAAATGCTGTAGAATATAATGTGATGACATATCTATACCAGTTAAATCAGAAACAACAGTTTCAAGAGACTGTCAGCAGGCTTAATGCCATCATTCAAGAAAATGTTTGTATTTATTTAGTAACCCATGTGATTTTTAGCTTAAAGTAACTGGGCTTTTTCTAATACTGCTAGTAGACACCATGAGTTATGATAATTATGTTTTCTTTGTCTTTTCAATATAACGATAACTGAACAAATTCCATTCATTCAAAAAGAAAACATTAAGTATTTAGCATAATATAGCTAAAACAAAACAGTTATACACAAAACATAAGGTTCTCATACAGCATCAGGCAAAAATACAAATAAGAATGAGACTGAGAAGAAAGAAATAAGTGTCCTGGTTTGCATCTAATTTAATGGGAAACATGCCTAATGGGAAATACCCAACTTCTCATATAACCATTGCTCAGGCATGGACAAGTATATTCTTTTTCTTTTCCCAAGACTTACAAAAAGCATAGATTTTAAAACCATTTGGATTTTTTAAAAATATTATCATTTTTTTATCTCACACAGTGTATAGTCTACAGCTTTTTAGACAAAGAAGGCATAAGGATTAAGTGTACCAGTCTTGTGAGTGCTACTGAATGTTCTCTTGAAGACAACCTGCCCCCAAAGTGTGACATTGTTGGCACTTTCCCTGAACATATGGCAGTTGTCAGAGCACGAGTCTACTGGAGGCACCAGCCTGCAACTTTTAACTATTGTTATCTCTAAGGAGGAGTCAGGGACCTCCTTGACTATTTCTGCCTCCACTGCTATCCAGCTGAGCATCTCATGTGCACGTGATATGTACATATGAAAGCATACCATAGCAGTTAGCTTATATAGCTGAATGCAATCTTAAATAAAATGCGAGAAAATGATGTATTAAAATTGAGTATGATATGAACCTAATATTTAGGAATTATAAGTGGAAAATAGATAATTGGACAGCTGGAAATGATCAATGGGATTAATCACTCCATTAGCTAAATGGGAAGAGCTATGCTGGGATTAGTTATAAGAAAGGCATTTGATAAGATCAACACCTATTTTTGAAAAGCAGTTTTAACAAAATAGATAAAGAAACTTTCCTTCCATAATATAAACTATTTGGGAAAAAATGATAAAGTATCACAGAATTGTTTTTCCTCTGGTTATGAGTTCAGAAATATTCATTATCACTACTGATACTTTACTGGATATCTCAAAGACTGAGGATTAAGTACTTGATACAAAAGCAGTTTTGCTTAGATAGTTAATAATAAAGATCAACACTTTCATTTTAGTGATGTCATTACCAAAGAAACACCACAAAACTCATGTGTGCTGAAGGCTTAAGGTACCAAGATGTCTCATTAGAATCGAGATACATTCCAGGAATCTCAGGCTCGAACAGTTACTTATATGGAGAAAGGAAACTGAACTTGTAACCAAGGCTCTGTGACACTTTTCAGGTAGTTATATATCTCTTCTTCCTCAGTCTCCATCTATATTGTCCTCTCTTCCCTCAAACATTTTTCCCATCATGGATCGGATTACCTCAGTCAATATAATCTTCTCTAGTGCCAATCATTTATCTACAAATTTCAGAGTTTCTGTTTTGTTTTGTTTTATTTTACAGCTAAACAGAATTCCATCATGTGTATGTACCATATTTTCATTATACAACCATCAGTTGACAGACGTTTAGATGATTTCCATTTCTTAGCTACTATGAATAAAGCAGCAACAGATATAGTCAAGCACGAGTCTTCGGCATAGTTTGCCAAGTTCTTTAGGTAAAATCCAAGGAGTCGTATAACTGGGTCATATGGTAGATTTACTTTTAGCTTTTCAAGAACTTGCCACTTTGATTTCCCAAGTAGCTCAACCAGTTTGCAAGCCCAGTGATGGAGAATGAGAATTCTCTTCTCCCTATACCCTTGTCAGCATTTTTGTATTTTTTACTTCCCTCAATTTTTGTCATGATGACTGGGTATCATGAAATCCCAAAGTAGTTTTAATTTGCATCTGCAACCCAAAATGCTCTGATTAAGTAGGTTTGGTGATGGAGCTACCAAGTTTTGCTTTTCTTCAAGCAAAGGCATTGCCTTCAGCAGATCATTGTGAGTAACTGAGCTAGCAAGAGTGGTTTCAAGAAAAAGTATAGTGAGCAGCCAACACTGTATACGTACTTTTGGTTTCCAAGCTCATAATCAAACTCTGAGACAGGTTACATACTTCAGAGAACAAAGCTAGAAGGGTTTTGCTATCAGAAGTCCTTTCTGTAAAACAGAATAACAAAATTTGTAAGTATGAATCTATATTGAGTTCTTGCTCTGCAAAGACCCCTTAGACTGTCCTCACACATCCTTAGCAGTTGGCCTTTTGGGTGTTTCTACTGATCCACTTGCTGGATATCTTCCAGAAGTGCCTAATAAAACACCAACATTTTCCCCTAGGGTTTCAGAGTAGATTAGAAGTGTATTGTCTGTTAAATTCACATTAATGTTAATATTTTTCCCAAATCCAAAGACAGTTGTCTCTTACTATACCCCATCTTAAAGCATATCTGGCTTCATTTTCCAAACAGAAAAGATGACAGTTCATCTAGTTTGACCTGAGATTGGGAGATTATAGAATGTAGGGCATTAAGACAGACAGTGCTAGAAAACCCAGGACAAGGTAGTCATCTGCAGTGCCAAGAAATGACAAGAGAAACATGAGTAGGCCTCTAGTATCTTATGAACTCTCACCTAATTATCATTTTTAAGAAAGAAATTTACTCAAAAATAAGAAATTATTTCTAAAAATGTACTCTAGTCCATATAAAGTCATGATGTCAAAATTAAGGTTAGTGAGGCTATGTAGCACTTACAAAATGGACCTAGCATGACTGCCCTCTAAAAGATCCAACAAGCAGCTGAAAGAGTGAGAGGTATATATTTTCAACCCATCAATTGACAGAAGCTACTGACCCCTGCGGCTGAATTAGGGGAAAGCTGTAAGAAGCTGAGGAGGAGGGCAACCCTGTAGGAAGACCATCAGTCTCAATTAACCTGGACCCAGAGATCTCTCCAACACTGGACCACCAACAAGGCAGCATACACCAGCTGATATGAGGCTCCCAACACATATATAGTAGAGAACTTCTGGGTCTGGGTTTAGTCAGAGAAGATGCACCTAACCCTCAAGAGACTGAAGGCCCCAGGGAGTTTATAGGTCAGAGGAGTGGTGGGTGGGGACATTCACGTGGAGACAGGGGGTGGGGAGAAGGTATGGGATGTGAACAGTCGTAGGGTGGACAGAGAGCAGGAATAATAAAAATGGAGTGTAAAAACTAAATTAGTTAATTAATTTTTGTAAAAATTATATTTAAAACCTGATTTTAAAAATTTGATTTGTTTGGGTTTACCCATGTGTGCACAGATATAATGCCATCCACTGGAAGAGCAGGACAACCTCTCAGGGACCATTTTCCTGAAGAAAACTGACTCTTCCTCTCCCAGAGACCGTCAGTCTCCCTGATTCAAACCCAGGTTTTTTCTGGCTTGATCATTCATTTCATTCCATGTGAGAGGAGCTGTTAGTGAAGTCCTGACTTCTTCAGGCCACAAAGCCTGGAAAGTCCCCCGCTGGAATGAATCATATTCCCTGAGAGATTCAGAATCTGTATTTGTTGAGTTCCAAAGCTGTTCTGAGGCCCTGTTGAGAGAATCTAGGGATTCAAATGATTACCCATAGGATGGATAATGCAACAGAGCCATGAATCACACACATACAATTTAGCAAACAAGATAAGCTTCAGACTCAAAAACAATTATCTGAAGAGAAACCATATTCCCAGAACCCAGGAAGTTTGTTGATAAGAATCATTGCAGCGTTATCTCTCACTTAGTGTAGGCAAGAACTGTGGCCAAGTCCTCTTTCTGACATCTCCCTAAAGGAAGGTACATGGGGGAACCCTTGGTGTTACTTTTCCTAGGAGAAAACCCAAGCCTTCCAAAAAAAAACTCTGGAGGAATCCTTGATCTGTGGATTTGACTCTCACTCGGAGCAATCACTGAGCAAGAGGCAAGTTTTGGCAGAGAAGCACACTTACAGAGGAAAAATCCACACAGGTTACCAATTTCCCTCTTCTAGAGAACAAGAACAAAGACGATGACTGTTGTCTAGGGTGGGGAAAATAAAAAAGAAAAATAAGAAGAAAGAAATTTGCAAAGGAATAGTCCGGCTTCTTTTCATTTGAAGTGTCTTGATTTTTCTATCCATTTCATTAAAAATTGCTTAATTTCCCTTTTCTTCTGAGTCCAAGGTTCCTGGCACCCCTATAGTGTTAGCATGCTCACTCTTGCTACAATGCCTTGCCAGCTCCTTACTTCAATGGCTGTTTCAGTCATCCCATGCTGCTCTAGCCTAGGTCTAACACAGCTGTCTGAGGGATGATTACTCCACTCAAGTGCAATTCACCATCTATATTTAATTTGAGAACACACAGCAGGGTCTGACTTGAGAGGTGCCACGCAGATGCAAAGCTAACGTTTTCGCCTTCGCGACTCCTTTCTAGAACCAGCATGAAAAAGAGTTTCCGTTAGAATTGATGTGTCACTACTAACCTAGGCCTGGCACTAGTTATTTAAAACTTAATCCTCATGTAGCTCTATTCCAGGAAGGTCTGCTTTCCACATTCTTGGCTATGAAAGCAGCTATTCTACTACAGAGAAGGCTGTGATCATAGTTAGTAGCCAAAACCAAAACTTTACATGACTTTGGGATTAAAACCACCAACTCAGGCCCTTGTACAGGAGAAGCCAACTGTACAACCATGGTTAAACTTCACCAAAATGTCCTCAGGAAACCTGAAGGTAAAACCTAGGCCTACACTTAGTCTAGCATAATGCCACTGGCAACATTGATCTCTTGCTTCCTCCCAGCTACACCACAAGATTTCTTGCCCCAGATGTGAGAAATCCAGTTTCCTGAATTGAGGATTCTCCTCAAAAACTTGCATGCAGTTTCACACAGGGTCTATCACTGTCAGGTTTACAGTTTACAAGAAGCAGAACAGAACCCAGAGAGAAAAGATATGAAACACTTCAGTCATCTCAAGCAAAACTAACCCAAACTGTCACTTGAGAGAACTGAAAAGGCAACATACCATGAGGGCATGAATATATCACACACTCTCAATCTTTATTACAATATAGCTGATAATTGAAATATCGTGTGCCCTGGTGGTTACACCTGCAATCATAGCACATGAAAGACTGAGGTGAGAGGACCCTGAGTTTGGTACAACTCCAAGGAATATTGAGAAAGCCTATATAAATAATTGCAAATATTGGATGTATACACAGTGATACTTTCCTGTTTCTACATGCTGTCAGATTATTACCACAGACAAGGTAATTAATACATGAAACACCTTATACTTTATCAAATGCAGAGAAGGTGGGGTGAAGACTTAAGATCTACACAGTAGATGTTAGTATTATTAACTGGTCATTTTGTTCACATCAGCTCTGCAGAGCTCCTGAGCTAATGTATCTCACACAACTAAACTTTGTACCCTTTGGTGGATATTTCCCAATGCCTCGCCCCAGGTCTGATAACTACCATTTTATGTTTCTGTGAACTTGACACTTCTAGATTTCATACATGCATAAGATCACAAAGGATTTGTTTTTCTAGATATGTATTGCTTCACTTGGCTTAATGCCATCTATGTTTCTTCAAATAAGGTTTTCTTTCTATGATTTAACATTATAGCATTTGATATATATACATATCTATAAATATATACATGTATAACAATTTATTTATATATTCACCTAATAACAAATATTTAGGTTCTCTCTCTTACTCTATTTCTCCTTCTTCCATGTGTCTGTATGTGCACAAGTGCACATGTGCATATATGCACACACACATATACTGTGATTGCAGACATGCATTGCCATAAACCCATCATTATAAATAGTGTTGAAATGAAGATTAGAATACAAATCTTTTTTGAGATACTTACTTAATTTCCTTGGATAGACACAAACACACGAAAGAAAAACTTCTGGATTTTATGTAGCTCTAATTTTTCAATTCTGTGTTGAGGAAGTAGCTTTTAGTTTATATTGCTTCCTATAGTGCTATAGCAGTTTACACACCCACCAGCAGTAGTGTAAGGTTAATGCCACCAGCTTCTTTCGCACATTCTCAATATTTGCTACCTCTTGTCTTCCTAATCATAACCATCCAAGCAGATGTGAAGTCATAATTCCCTGTAATATCAATTTGCATTCCCCTTGTATTTAAGTTTGCTTTTCTGTTGCTATGATAAAACAAGCCAAAAGCAACTTAGGGAGGAAATAGTTTATTTGACTTAGACTTCCAGGTTACAATTTATCACTGAAGGAAGTCAGGGCAAGAGTTCAAGGCAGGAGCTTGAAGTAGAAACCATAGAGCAGCGTTACATATGGGCTGGCTCCCAGGCTTGTGTTCACGTACCTTCCTTATACAGTCCTGGCCAAAAGAAACTCTTTCTTCCTTAAGCTGCTTTTGGCCTTGGAGTTTATCAAAGCAACAGAAAAGTAATTAATTCAGCCTCTTCTTAGATAAGTATGTTGTAAGATCTCTTACCTGTTCCATCATTGTCTTTCCATTCTCTGGGTTGCATTGCAATTATATTATTCTATTTTTGCTTTGTATTTTTATATATGATGCTTTATTTGTATTTTTATACATATAATATGTGAAAACATAGTCTTTATCCACTGAAATTATAATAAATGTGAATTGAATATGATAGTAAATGTCTACTGAATATGATTAAAATGTCAGCTTTTTATAAGTAGTCTTTATTGTATTTAGGTAAGTTCCTTCTATATCTATTTCATTGATAGTTTTAGTAATGTATGGATGTCAAATTTTGTCAAATGTTTGTCTCTATTAAGAAGTACATGTTATATTTGTTATTCTGATTTTAAAAATGGTAAAGTGGGCTGGGTTTTATAGCCATAGAAGAGTGCTTGTCCCAAAGTGTCTAAGAAAAAGAAACACACATACACACACACACAGAGAGAGAGAGAGAGAGAGAGAGAGAGAGAGAGAGAGAGAGAGAGAGAGAGAGAGAGAGAGAGAGAGAAAGTATTCTACTTTTAATGACTGTTTTCAGTGTTGCAGTTACTTGAACTGAAGGTAACAAATTCCCTAGATTGGTCTTTCAAAGGTGTATACTTGCACCAGTTTGTCTTTTATGTTTTTATATGTCTTAACAATTAGAAAAGATAAAAACAAGCTTTCTAGCAGTGAGACCATTGAGAGGAAGGAAATGGGACACAGAAAAGAAATAAAGTTCCAAAGTCTCCTAAAAATCAAGGATCTTAAAAAATATTGTAAATGAAGTACAATATATTTTCTTCATCTTTATAGATAAACTATAGCAGGAAGAGGAAGTGTAGACAAGTAAGTTTAATCTGTTTTTCTCATGACAAATTATAAAAGTTAATTGTTTTTTAATAAATATTTACAATCACTTCTTACTGGAATTAAAAGGAAACCTCAAATGTATAATTCTGTGAACTAATCATATAAATGTAAAATGTAAAACCTTATTTTATAATTTCTAGTTAAGTGAAATTTATTTTATAGTTTTTAATACTCAACTTAATGAATATTTGTTCTAATTTATCCAGAGTCCCATTAAGGGCTCCTTTATTTTTGTAGATAAGCTAGATACACTATGAGTGAAAATTAGAACATTTCTAGACCACATGTTCAGTGATCATGTGAGCACCTACAGTCTGTCTAAATCACTTTGGATACAACTTGGTTTGCTTTCTGAACATGTTCTTGCTAAGAGTTTTTCAAGATCGTTCATAAAAGGTGCTATTGTACTCACTCTCTAGACACAGATAACCTGCTGTGAGATACCTCCCCATACAACATGAGTGTCTGACATAGTTAATAGACATGCATGTTCAATAATAAATACTACAGTCAGATACAAAAATGGTTGATACTAGTTCACACCACAATTTTATATTTAACCCTACAAGAATCAGGATATTTTTCTACTTCTAGTTTAAAATTCTGGGAGTTGTTTGACAGAATCATATTCTATTTTATATTTTGAATTATTTTAAATATTGAGAATTCAGTATTAATCAGCTTTATAATTTTTCTTTGAAATTCAGCAAATACAAAAGATGGAACAGAGATAAACAAATGGAAAATTGATTCTCATTGACTGATTGCCTACTTTTGTGATACTGACCTGACACTCAGCAGCTTTCAGAAAATCAATATAAAACAGCTCAACTGGACCACAGTAGTCTCTTTGTCAATGGCATTGTCTTGAAGGTGAATCCCAGAATATCATAAATATGGTAAGCAAGAAGAATGTGGTGCATGACTCCCTGAAGTCCAGTGAGAGAGAAGAAGAGAGAGAGAGAGACAGAGACAGAGACAGAGAGAGACAGAGAGAGAGGGAGAGGTGGGGAACAAAACTTGTTCTTGGCAATCCTCCTAGAATAAGACTCTGCCATGACCACAGCCAAAAGTAACTCAAAACTAAAGGGATTTGTATATTAAAAAAAGAAAATCCCTCATGTAGCAATGGCACTGAAGAATGAGTTCTCAGGCAGGTTATCAACCAGTTTGCTGCAGACTATGGACAGTGAAGGAAGGCTCAGTCAGCATGAATTATCCTGGCATGTTATTGGCCTTGAAAGCATGTCGCCTGTACAGACTGTGCTGCACCAGAACTTACAAGCTACTGGGTTTTTATTATGGCACCTATTCAAGGTACAGCCAACACATAAGCGTTGCATCTATATATTGCTGATTTCTATGTGAGGATTTGATATAGGTGTCCATTGTACCATGATTACCATAATTACATTAATTATACCCACCACTCTACATAGTCAGTGCGTACGGTAAGAACACAATATTCACTTTCATCAGATTTTGATAAAAAGTACATGATAGTAACTAGACTCATGACAGTGCAGATTAAAAACACAGAATTAGCACATCAGAAAACTCAAAGTAAAACTACTTTTGAATTTCTGATCATTTATTTCCACCATGTGGTGCAATTAATAAATAACAGTGCCAGTTGCCTTTGCTCACTGAAAGCTACTATATGACACATATCATAGTCACTAGGGTGTTTACATTGTCTTTTCCTGTCTTCCTCTTGATGTACTTGGAACAAATCGTCTGCTTAACATGTTAGCCTTTTCTTGACTTGTGTCTCTTTGACATTTTTAAGGAACCTTGTAGATGACATTCATTTGAGATAGGTCTTAAATGATGGGTCTGATAGTTTTTTTTTCTCATGATTATAAGGGTAAGGACTTGGAATAAAATATCCAAGGAAAAGCATCATCCCATCACACCATACCAGACATACATTCTGTCATTATGACTTCCCAAAATCTGACTGAAGTGGTATTCATGAGACTCCTGCCCTCCAAGGTTACTCTTTTTCCCAAACTACACTCTAGAATCTTTCTAAGAAAGCAACTCTTTTCAGCCTGTAATCATTTAAGGGATTTTGTGTTTCCTCTTTAAGGGCTTCTAGCTGTTTACCTGTGTTCTCTTGTATTTCTTTAAGGGAATTATTTATATACTTTTAAAGTCCTCTATCATCATCATGAGAAGTGATTTTATATCTGAATCTTGCTTTTCTGGTGTGATGGTGTGTCCAGAACTTGCTATGATGGGAGAATTAGGTTCTGATGATGCCAAGTAACCTTGGTTTCTGTTGCTTATGTTCTTAAGCTTGCCTCCCACCATCTAGTTAACTCTGGTGCTACCTGCCCTGGCAATAACTGACTGGAGCCTGTCCTTCCTGTGATCCTGGTTGTGTCAGAACTCCTCAGAGTCAAGCTGTCTCTGTGATCCTGTGATTCTGGGATCCTGTGATCCAGTGATCCTGGGCATGTTAGAGTGCCAGGGAGTAGATCTTCCTCTGGGTATTATGGTACTGACTACAGAGTTTGCACCCAAGGTCTGTCTGGGTCGGTAGGAACCTGTGCCACTGGTCTGGCAGAGTTCGTGCTTACCTGGTTCCCACTGGTCCTAGTTACTTCCAGTATTGGGACAGATGTTGTGTCCTTCTCATCTCTGATCCTATGATCCTGGGTGTGTTGTACTGGGCCTTTTCAACTTCTACCTTCTTCCCATTAACAGTACTAACAATAGTAGATTTTTTTTAACTGTCTCAATAGTTTTGTCCTTTAAAAAATGCCACACAATCAAAGTTATATATTAGATAGATTTTCAGATTAGCTTCTTTTACTGACACTATGAATTTAAGACTTAGGCATGTCTTCCATAGCTTAATAGCTTGAAAATACTTTTCAGTTTTCTTTTTTATTGTGTTTATGTCATTGTTTGCTTGGTTTTAGACAGAATTTTACTAGGTGCCAATGTCTGTCTTTATACTCACTATGCATCTCAGGCTGGCCTAAAACTTAGGGTGGCCCTCTCAAATCCTGGCATTACATGGACAGCCATCATGCCCAGCCTTTCCATTCGTCTCACAGTGAATATTTTGTTTTAACAACTATGAATTAAGCTATGTACAACTTGTGTACATATAGACATCTGTGAAAACATGCATTTTTACACCTGTTGGACAAGTACCAAGGAATGGCTTCTGGATACATGATAAAGCTATGTTTAGCTTTGTAGAACATGACATTTGATCTTCATAGTGTTTGGTACCATTTTGTGTTGCTATCAGCAATGAACAGTAGTGGATGCAGTTGCCTAGAGGCAGGCATGTGGTACTGTCTCCCTGTTTGTCTCCATCTGCACCTCTCTGATGAAACTGGATACTTAGCATCTTTTCCTCTCCTTATTTTCCATCTCTATTTTCATAATGTGTCTGTTCAGATGACTTGCCTATTTTTTAATTGTTTGTTTTCCTTTTGTTCAGATTATAAGAGTTCTTTATTTATTTTGGAGGAGAGTCTTTAATCAGATATTTCACAAATATTTTCTCCCAATCTCTGGCTTGCTTTTCTTTGTTTTAGTATTTTCTATCACAGAGAAATAACTTTTTCTCATTTTACCTTGTCATTTTAACAAAGTCTAACAGAAGGCACTCCTTTCCTTCATGGTTGATGACTTTGTAGCCAATCTAACAACCACCAACCCAAGTCCTGTAGAACACATCCCGTATGTGACAGCAGAAATGGGATGGTATTTCTTCTTAAACTAGAGTCTTCAATATGATTTTGCTTTTTGTAGAATGTGTATGGCCTATGTTGGTTGCATTTCTTTTATCTGTTAGATGTTCATCTTTGCCCAGCACCATCTGTTACAAATTACATTCTTTATTACATTGTCAAAGATTACATGATTCCATTAACACTGATAACTGTCAATTATTTCACTGGTGCTACACTCTCTTGCTTTCCAGTGCTTCATATAAAGGAATGAAATTGACTAGTACGAGTATTTTGACTTTTTTTCCTTTGGATTTGTGGTGGATATTGCAGAAATCTTCAGCTTTCATATAATCTCTAAAATCATTCTGTCAGTTTCTCAACATCTGTGGAGTCACTTGTGATTGTGTTTAGACTGTACTGATTCTATCCACTTGTATAAGAATTCTCAGCTTAACAACTGGACTTTCTCAAACTGAGTACAGGGACTTGCTTTCCAATGGCTTAACAATCCTTACTTTCCATCATTAGAGTTCCATAACTTTTTATGTGGAGAAATGCACATTGGCAGACTTACTTCCCAGCACTTCAGTTTGACACATGCTATATTAAAGTCTAAGATAGTTTTCAATTTTTAAATTTCAGTTGCTTTTTGCTAGCATATGAGAAAAAATATTTTGTGTTTACTTATATCACAAGTCATTATTATATCTGGTAATTGGAAGAAAAATTTACTTTTCAATGTTTTTGTATTTTCCATGAAGATAATCATGCCATCTGTAAATTAAAGTAGTTTTTTTTTTTTTTTTTTTTTTTTTTTGCTTAACCAAAAAGAAAGGTAACTAGAAACCATGTCTGGAAACCTATGATCATCCAACCAATGACAAAGATTCATTTAGAGGGGACAGTAGAACAATGGTAATGGGAAAGAAGAGGAAGGGATACACTTGAGTTATTAACAGTCAATGGAGACCTACTGTAGGAGAGTCATTCTCTGGGGATGTGGTTGGTAGGAAGTAGCCTCACATCCATGTGTATTCCTTGGTGTTTGAATGTAATATTATGTAAATTTCTTTGGGTCTATTTGATCTATGATGTATTTTAATTCCTATGTTTCTGTTTTTAATCGTGTGACCTATTGGACAAGGTTGAGTATTGAATACCTATTAATGTGTAGTTTAATCTCTGCCTTGAATTTTAACACTAGGCTTTTTACAAAACTCGTGTGCCAGTTTAGTGTGTAGATGTCTCGGAGTACAGTGCCTTCCTGGTTACTTTTTCCATTGTTAGAATGAAACATACTTCTTTATCTCTCTTGATTAATTTTAATTTAAAGTTTATTATCAGATATTAGATAATATTTGCTTGTTTCCTGGTTCTATTTGCTTGGAATACTTTCACTCTAAGTTGGTATCTATCCATGAAGATGGGATTCTTGTAGACAACAGAAAGATAGGGGTTTTTCCTTAGTACACTCTAACCTGTGTCTTTTGCTTGAAGAATTGAGGCTATTAATACTCAGACATTGTTGAAAGATGGGAGTTGATAGCCCTTTTTTGTAGCTTTGTTGTTCCTGTTTTTGTTGTTGCTTTGTTGTTTGTTGAATTTTGTTTTTTCATTTCTTTTGTTTCTATCCCACAGTTTCTTGCTTTCAGGACTTTCTAGAGATAGTCTAGAGGCTGTCTTGGTGGACATGGATTCTTTTAGATGGGACATTACATCATGGGCATTATTTTCTTTCTTCAGATACTGTACATAGTTTATCTGAGTAAAGTAGTCTAGTTTATCACCTGTGGTATTTCAGAACTTAGAATAGGTTGCTGCAGACTCTTCTGGCTTTTAACATTTCTTTGAGAAGTCATCTGATATTCTGACAGGTTTTCCTTTATATGTGGCCTGGGCTTTATTTCCTGTGGCTTTCCATATCTTCTTTTTGTTCTCTATATTTAGTGTATTTAAACTATTACATGGCACAGAGAGTTTCTTTCTGGCCGTTTCTAGCTGATGCTATATGTGCCTCTTAGATTTTTATGGGTCTTTCTTCTCTTAATCTGGGAAAGTTTTTTTTTTTCTATATTCCTTTTGAAGATCTGGTCTATGCCATTGAGCTGACAGTCTTCTGATTTGAAGATGTGTGTTGTTTCATTGTGTCTCAAAGTTTATGCATATTTCTTTCATGTGATTAATTTTTGAAAAATTTTTCAAGTGATCCAACTTCTTTACTTCATCTGTCCCAATGTTCAAGCTTTCACTTGACTTATTCTATTGGTAAGGCTTTCCCCGGGTTTTTTAATTGAGTTGTTGATTTTCAATTCCATTTCTTTTTTCATGTTGAGATCCTTCAGTATTTCGATTTCTTTTTCTAATAGATATTTTCTTTATTTACACTTCAAATGTTATCCCTTTTCCTCCGTTCCCCTCCAAAAACCCCCTATCCCATCCCCTCTCCCTCTGCTCACCAACACACCCACTCCTGCTTCCTGGCCTTGGCATTCTTCTACACTAGAGCATCAAGCCTTCACAGGACCAAGGGCCTTTCCTCCCACTGATGACCATAAAGGCCATCCTCTGTTACATATGCACCTGAAACCATGGGTCCCTCCATGTGTACTCTTTGGTTTTTGGTTTAGTCCCTGGGAGCTCTGGGAGGTACTGGTTGGTCCATATTGCTATTCCTCCAATGGGGCTGCAAACCCCCTCAGTTCCTTTTCTTCTTTATTGAATTCACCTATCACTTCCTGAGTTGCCTTTGTCATTTCTTTCAGCTCTACAGTGACTTCTTGAACTTCATTCAGGTGCTTACTTATCCTAAGCTTCTTGAGATGTTTGTTCCTGTCTTTGGTAAACTTAAATTATTTGATCATGTTTATGTGTTTTAGGATACACTTAAGTAGTTCTCATTTGAGAACATTCCTGTGGGATTAGTGGAGGTTTGGGTGGGGAGAGAAGGTGAGCAGTGCCTTGTCATTTCACATTGCTTTTTGTGACTTGACCTGGGCATATGGGTTTCCTTTCTTTGTTGCTTGTATCTGGTTTAAGGTTTTAGCTTGAGACAGCTGAGGGTAATTTTGGTCTTTTGTTGATATCCAAGTTTGATTGATTTCAAAACAGATGGCAAGTTAGTCAGTCAATCCCTCATGTAGTTGGGTTTTTTTCTCAATTTTTATTTTTTTCATTGGAAAGACAGTGATGATTCCAATTCAGTCATAACCAAGAAAATATAAGGGTTATGCTGGTTTATATATGCTTGGCCCAGGGATTGGCACTATATGAAGGTGTGGCCTTGTTGGAGTAGGTGTATCACTGTGAGTGTGTTTAAGACCCTTGTCCCAGATGCCTGGAAGCCAGTCTCCTCATAGCAGCCTTCAGATGAAGACATAGAACTCTCAGCTCTGTCTGCACCATGCCTGCCTGGATGCAGCCATGCTCCCATCTTGATGATACTGGACTGAACCTCTGAACCTGTAAGCCAGCCCCAGTTAAATGTTGTTTTTATGAGTTGCTTTGGTCATGGTATCTGTTCACAGTCATGAAACTCTAACTAAGGCAAGGATGTGACTCAAGACTGGGTCTGTGAGGGCTGGTGTGCATTCTTAGATACCTGGCCTGGCATTACGAAGATGGTGCAAATTGGTAGGAATCTGGGACACTCCCCATGGTAGGTTGTTGCAGAAGCTGCAGTATCTAACAAACAACTAAGCATGGGGCTAGGACCATAATTAGGCTGGGAATGTGGTGGTGTGAGGAAGCAGTGATCTCCAAAATGACAATTGAGCTTTAAAGACTTCATCCTATTGCACAGAAAAACATAGACTTTTAAAATATACATAGTCAGTTGTTGAAAAGCAGAAAAGCCTAGATGCAGAACTAATGTCAAAGACAAAACAACATTCAGCAATTGCACTGGTTTATTTCTGTAAACTTGGCACAAACTTAGACCTATGTGGGAAGAATAGTTGCCTCTATCAGACTGTCCTGTAGGCAAGTGTATAGGACATTTTCATGATTAGTAATTAACAGGGGAGGTCCCAGCTCACCATGCAGTGCTACCCTGGCCTGGTAGACTGAGGCTGTATAGGAAATCAAGCTCGGTAAGCCATGGGACACAAGCTCCTCCATGGTTTCTGTCTCTATCCTGCCTTGAGTTCCTACCCTCACTTCTCTTCAGGATGAACTATAAGCTATAAGAAGAACTAAATATTTCCTCCTCCTCAAGTTGATTTTGGCAGAGTCTTATCAGAGCTATAAAAACCAGGACAGTAATAAAAAAAAATTTCTAAAACAAATTCACTTGAATTAATCTGTTCATATAATCGATGAAAGTAACAATGCATTATAAGTTTAATGTTTGAGGTATCTCTACTACTACCTATTATGTTACGGAAATAGTGTTAGCAAATAGATACCAATTTTCTATATTTTACCTCTTTGTACATCATTACACTCATTTTCAGTGCTGATTAGGTGGTATTAGTTACAGAAAGTCGAAAAAAAGAAACTAGATATAAGCATTAAATTAATGTAGCCTTTTTTATTATTATTAATGGAACATAATGATGAGCAATATCAAATCCCCAACAGCTGTCAGCCATCTTTTGCAGACACAAAGGAAAAGAAGCCTCAGCATTTCCATGCAGAAGGTCCTGTGGATAGTGCATCACTGTTCTGCTGTTGCTCAGTATTTTACATTATCACCAGACTTCATTTAACAGTAGTTTCTGAAAGATGAAAGTGAACTCTCACTGAGAATTCCACACAAATGGATTAATTTGTGTCACCATTTTTGGCACGTTGCCATGGATACAGCAATCTGAAGGTCTCAGTGTTGCTGGGAGTTGACTGGCGACCAAAACCAGTAACATGAAGGGAGTCTCATTAGTGGACAAAGGGTTTACATACACGTTTCAGTGATACCTTAAAGAATGAATGTTACCTTTCTATAAATCTGATCTTTATAGTAATATCACTAATGAAACCCAGAATAATAGCATGAAAGCAAGCTCTAATGCAGTCATGATATTAACTTGATATCTAGTCTTATTTTGCTTTCATGTAAAGCTAAAAAAAAAAAAAAAAAAAAAAAAAAAAAAAAAAAAAAAAAAAAAAAACAAGAGAGAGAGAGCAGGATAAGTAAACAAAGAGAAGAGGATGCATGTTATAAATCCTGTGGTGTTCTCCTTAAAAATATAAGATAACTTATTTTTCTTGATGAATTTGTGGACTGTAATACACTTAGATTAATGAAGGGTATGATTCCCACCAACTACGTGAAATAGATAAAGAAAGCAGTTTTTATACTCAGTTTTGTTTCGGAAGCATCACACTGGCAAGTTAAGTGATCTCATCACCAAATGTACAAAGACGAACATTTATTTCTCTGTCCTTAAATGGAGGTCATATGTCTCTACTGATTCGTGATAATAAAGTAACTTCCTATTATCTTTGTGAGTTAATTCTATCAACTCCACTTCAATATGCCAGGGTATTGTTTGTTGCTGTACAGTGCTTCCCATATAATGTTTCTGTTTCTTTCCTACTTGGGTATAGTCTGAGTTCCTGAGTTGTCTTCTAACTCCTTGCCATCAAAGGCAAACAGTCTGTCTTGTGATAACAGTGGTTCCACTGACAGATGCAGACTAGTCTCTCTGATGGCAAAGCTGTCTCATGTCTCTTTACGTTATCTGCCGACTACTGATTCCCACATCCAGTTGTAGGTACTAATACTATCTCCTTCTCAGACTCCAGGCCTGTATCTTCTATGCACTTCTTGTGGTGTTCAGGGGTGTTTGACAGCCTTTTCCATGGTATGTGAAGGATTCTGAGTCTCATTGTAACCCTGAACATGTAGATGTCCCAACACATAGAAAGTTCACCCAACTTAACTGCGTTTTTGACTAAAGTTTTAACTATGTGTCTCCACAGACTGAGTAAGTTCCATGAATAGTTTCCTTTAATGATCTGGAAGAACACATCTCCACTTACTTCTATTAAAAGGCCAGAAATGACAACTCTATTGGGGCTTTCAGCTCAAGATTCCTATTGTTTCCTTTGAATTAGAATTAAATTCATAATTTAGCACATAACCCACATATAATATGAGCTAACCAAGCTGTCTGACAAAGGAAATAAGACAGGGAAGCGACTCTCTTGTCCTCTCCTTTGCTAACAGTTTCAGTAGAATTTACAACACATTCCTTTCTGTTTTCAGTTAAATTTGGCAGAAAGGACAAATCAAAATTAAAACTTGGAACTGATAACTTAGAAATATCTCATGTGGATTAAAAATTTAGCACCTAAATTAATCAGAACACTAATGAACCATGAATGCAGAGATCTTTACATATTTTTGTACAGGTTCTTCCGAAAGGAACATATTCTCAGTCATAAACTGATTCATGTAGCCTATCTCCATGGAATTATATAAAAATAATATGAGTCACAAATGGAAGGAAGTCATACGGATGAAGTGTGGAGATGGGTGAGGTAGTGTTATAAAATAAATCATTCTCTGAAAGATTTATAGTCTATCTTTTTATTACAGTTTATAATTTATCTAAGCTCATTATTTTCTGGCAGTGAATATTGGAAAAGACTGAAGGAAGCAGGTGAAGAGTCTACACCATGTTATGAGAAGGAGGGACAGTTAATTAGGGAAAGCTAATTCCTAAGATAGAACTTCATAGGGCTAAAAATGCAGCCGTACCACATTAGCATGCAGGTTGATTACTAGGTAGAATAGAAACTATAGAACTAAGAGTTTAGTTAAGTCTGGTTGGGATCTTGTATCTGTTGCAAAGGCCTCTTTGGATTTTGATTTCTGTTACCTTCTTTTGGATAATAATGATAGTTTTAGATCTATTTCTATTTATCTACATTTGTGTCTAATGCTCAGTGATAGTTAACTTCAAGGTACATTTTAATCAGATATAATGGAAAATGGCTATGAATTCATTGTTCTTAGAAGGCCCAATTGCAAATCCTGAAAATAAAGAAGAACCAGAAATAGGTCAAATTTCCCAGGCTTTGAACATCTTAAAGGATAATAAAGAAAAATATGAGCAACTTTTATAAAACAAATATTTATTTATGAAATTTGGTTTATAAGGTTCAAAGCTGTGAATGGTGAAGAAGTGGGTACAAGCTATTGCATGAGTCTGATTTTCTTTAAGTACATTTGACAAAAGGCACAAATAATGAAGTTGTTCTTAACCTAAGCAGAACCCCACCCCCCATCTTTGTAAAGCCACAGCCTGTGAATCCCCTCAGGTGTCCTTGAAAACCTTAGTTTATTTTTTATATGTGTGAAACCTCTTGATAGTAACTTAAAAAAATTAATAACAGAGAAAATTTCAAATGCTTTGCAAATATCAAAGGTATAGAAAAAAGGACACCTGCAGGCACCTCAAAAATCATCAACAGTGAGGAAAAGTGAAATGGAGGGAAGTGTAGAATGGAAAGTTCAGATATTAACATCTTACTTCAAGTATGGGGACTCCCTGGCTCGCTATATAGTTCTACTCTGTCCCTATGTATTCTTAATAAATCCTTAGAACTCTTAGAATTCAGAGCTTTCTATTCTATTCCAGCCATGTCTTCTTGCTTAGTACTCAAAACTATACAGAAGATAAAAACAAAAGATCCAGCAACCACATTAATAGTCCATACAATAATTTGTGTTAATCTATTGAGATAGGATGTCATGTAATACAAGTTTGCCTTCAACACTGTTGCAAGATAATCTTGAAATTCCTGATTCTTTCTCCTGATGGCTAAGATAACAGACGTGCTTCATTAAGCCTAGCTTTATGCATTGCTTGGGATCAAATGCTTGGGATTCATGCATGCTAAGCCAAAGGCTCTCCCAAGTGAACTACATCCTCAACTCAATATGTGTTAAAACTTTGATTGATGACCATATATTAAACACTGAACTACATATTTTATGTACTTAATCTCATTTAAACTTTGCTGCATATGTTTAAGTTGGCACTATTAGCATAGTTTTACAAATAAGTAAATTGAAACATAGAGAAGTTAAGTAATTCTCCCTGTATTTAAACCCTAACAAATGTCACTGTGAAGACATTAGTTCAGCTCTGGTTATACTTACCACATGCAGACAACATTCTTTTAGGAACTTAAATCCTCTTTTTTATTGTATTAATATCATGTGTTATTACTTTTCAATAAAGAAGTTTCCAAAGAGTTTATTTAGATAAAATTGAACTTGAAAGTTGATTTTCAAATAATCAACATCAAAAGGAAGCAAGGAGACATTTACTTAAAGGAATCGACTATCTAGAAGCGGTAATCCACATGCACAGTGTTTAGACTGAGAACGAGCTCCATGAAAGAAACATCTGTTCCCAGGGCTCTGTAGTCCAGAGCTCCCATTAGGATAAAGATTGTTCATACCGAGATAGCAGAGCAGTAGGCTAATTTTATGACCTAGCAGTCAACTCTTATTACAATTGCCGATTTCTACTGAATTCTAGGTCTCACATAGCTTGCCTACTGAGTTATATTTTCCAAAGCACTGGTCAAAAACAGAACACAGATTTTTTTTTTCTTTTTAGTTCTACAAACAATATGAATATTCATCTGTGGATGTGGTAGAGCTGGAGAGAAGATCAGAGTAAGAAAGTAGCATAGTTTGATCCTAAAAGTCACATTTATAATGAATATTTTCAATTCCTAAATATTTTTCATGATTGTGAGAACCTCAGTAAGTTTTTCTGTGTTGAATACAAAAAGAGCAAACAATAAGCAAGAACAACCCTCAACAGGATAAATAGCTATCTCACAACAAAAGAATTATATTTTCCATCAATGAAATCATAGACCAGATGACAATAAAGTCTGAAAACTGTAAAGATCGTAATTGGAACTACTCTTTAAGTACTTCAAATATGCTAGCCAATGCAAAACTGAAATATGAAAAGTTATAGCAATATTTAAAGAAAAACATAAATAGTATCACTATTTTCATGTTTCATTATTTTCTGCTAGGAAAAAAATCAAGAGAATTGACTGGGAAAGTTACATAATGAACAAGAAATTAGTGAGAACAAAATATTTTTGTAGAAAAAGAATAGTTTAATACCAATTTATAGAAACATATTTTTAAAACATGACAAAATCCCATAGGATATTATATTCACACTTTCAGGCAGCTATCATAAATGTCTAATAAAAGGTGTCTGATGGTTTCAAATGTTGTGATAAAATACCACGACCAAAAGCAACTTGGAGAGGAAAGATTTATTTCACTTTGCAGCTCATACTCCATAATTCAAGGAAGTCAGAGTGGGAAGCTGGAGGTAGGAGTTGATGCAGGAGCCATGAAGGAGGGCTGCTCATTGTCTTCCTGCTAGTGGCTTGCTCAGCCCACTTTCTTATAGCACCCAAGACTCCCTGCCCAGGGTTGGCACTACTCCCTATGGGAGGGGCACACCCATATGAATCATCAAACAAGAAAATGCACCACAGTCTCGTCTACAGGTCAATCTGGTAGAGCACTTTCTCAATAGGGGTTTTCTCTTTTAAAACTACTCCAGTTTGTTCACATTGGCAAAAAAAAAATCCAGTACCCAACATAATTTTAGAAGTAATAAAAATGTACTGAAGAAAGTTCTGGAGACTGGAGTGTTTCAGATCAATACTGTTTGTAGATTCAGTGTTTTGGGGTAGCCTGATGCATCAATGGTATCCTTCCACCGCAGACAGGATGAGGAAGCTTGCCAGTTCTCTTTATGAGATCACTGATCTTACTCACAAATTCTCTTCCCTCATTAGCTGCTCACCTTTGAAAATTCTGCCTTCCACACTAATACATTAGAGGCTGGATTTAAATATGGTACATGTTGAGGACCTAGACTGCAAGGAGATACATAGCAATCCTATAATGTAAGCGTCTAGGAAAGATGAAGAGTAGTGAACATGTGGAGAAACAACAGGATGAATAAATTCAAAAGATTATGTTCATGAGTAAAAAGATTTAATGCCATGAAATGTCTATTACGTTATACCCAATAATTCTAGAATTACAATGTAATGTTAGGCAAATACCAAGCTCAGGATTTCTGAAATATATTTTAAAAAATAAAGGCAACAGAATAATTTTGTAAGATTAATATTAATATTAATTAAAGAAATAATAGGACATATATATGAATGATTATGCAAGATACTGGTAATGAACAGCAAAGATACCATCATGTGTGGAGATTTTATTTATTTAAAAAAAAAAAGGCATTAGAAAGGCAAAAGCATTAGAGGCAGTAGTTTTCAAAGAGCCAAAAATTTAAAACTATGTGATGTGCTTATATACATATCAATGTGAGACCAAATCTAACTAAACAAATAAGTACACTGAAGAACAGCCACATACAATCATACACAACTAGAAAGATGGAAAGTCTGGGGCTGGAGAGATGGCTCATTGATTTATACAAATTTCAGCACTAGAAATTCATAAGCCCATCTAAGCTCTATCTCAAGGGCTCATCTTGAGAACAATTGGCAAGGGCTATGAAACAGCCAATTAAAAATTTCCATGAGCAACTTGGAGCCAAAGCACTGTGGTCTTGGCCCAGGGATGCCCCTGTGGAGTGTCCAGTCCAATCCACCATGTGCAAAGTCCATTTTGTTTTACATGACACTTGGATACTTCATCAAGGGAAGTGCTAATTAATAAGAAATCACTTGTACATCAACATCCACAGCTTAGAATGGATAAATCAGTACTGGTTCTTCTAAATGTTCACCAGGACAGAAAAAGCAAGGGGGTCTGGGGGGAGCCAGAATAAGCAACAGAAACTTGTTGCCCCACCAATGACCTTTAGTTCAAGCTACAGTTACATTCTGATGTAGATGTTGGAGATGGTTCAGCTTCTATGTGACTGTAATCCAAACCAGCTCCCTAAAATTAGGTATAAAGAGAAGAAAAGAAATTTTAGATGCTGAGGAGCAAAAGGAGAAGTAGAGAATGATGGGTGCTACTGCTGAACACAACTCACTAGTGAGAGTGGCAGAGTTTTAGTCTTCTACTCTTGTGTGAAAATAAAGAGGAAAAAATTGTGGATTTACATCCTAATTCAAGTATCTTTAATTCACCTATTCAGTAAAAAGACTGAAAAAGTAGCAATCATTTTGAGGCAAAACGATTTAATGCAAATATTATTTCCAAACATTATTCTTAAGTTCTGAGACAAAATATGTCCTTTATTTATTATGTTTCCTGTGTTGAGGGATGAGTAGTGCATGCATGCTCTGGTACTCTCATCTAGACCAAAGGACACTGTAAATTCTCTCCTTCCACTAGGTGGTTTCCAGGGATCAAACTCAGTATATCAAGCTTGGCAGCATGTGTTCTTATCCATGAGCAGTCACAAAAACAATGTTTTTTTAAAGATCTTGTGACTAGGGGAGCCCCTTGCTCGTTTGAAGGCTTGATGCCTCAGTGTAGGGGGATGCTAAGGTGGTGAGGCAGAAGGGAGTAGATAGGTGGGTGAGCACCCACATAGAAGCAGGGGGAGGGGGAGAGGATAGGGAGTTTGAGGAGGGGTGGGGCAGTGGTCTGTTCAGGTAACTTAGGCTCAGTCAAGTATTTGTCCTTGAGCCCTGGAGCCTCAGTAGGCAATTTTCTGCTTGCAGAGGGCCGAAGGAGCTCAGCTATAACTCCTGAGTCTTTGGTTCCTGTGTCAGTCACAAGCCCTCACAGCTGCCCCCACAGGAGATATGTGCCCTATCAGGCAGACAATGCCCCAAATTCCCAGCATTCTAGCTAGTTTGCCCCTTCCTCTCTCTCTTGCTCTTTCTCTCCTCTCTTGCTCTTTGTTCTCTTCTCTTGCTCTCTTGCTTTCTTCCACAATCTTTTCCTCTTTATTTTCACACAAGAGTAGAAGACTAAAACTCTGCCACTCTCACTAGTGAGTTGTGTTCAGCAGTAGCACCCATCATTCTATAGTGCGCAAGCCAGGTAGCCCAAGATAGCTTGCACTAGATCTAAAAAAGGAAAATTCAAGAGAAATCCATCAACCACAATGTCTCATACAGGATATGAAGATGACAGCCTCTCATATGTATTTCTTCAGTAAATTTGGGTCCACTGCAATTGCCTCCTTTTGTTTTTCCCCTGGAAATATTTGATATAAAGTAGAGAGAATAGGAAAAAATGAATCTAGAAGTATTACTCATTTAATTAACAGAAACACTATGATAAGTGAGAAAAACATAAAATTACATGTATATTTCAATTGTGATTTTCAGGAAAGGTAATTTGATTTGTGAAATTACCAGCTGATTTATGAAATATCAGATGTAAAGAAGCTCTGTTCTTACCAAAGTCGTAATTTCTTTATATACCATAAACCACAGAATGTTACATCTGAAAGACAATGTATGCCTCACAAGTGGTGTGTGTGTGTGTGTGTGTGTGTGTGTGTGTGTGTGTGTGTGAGAGATGAGATTTTATAAGCCTGAGAAGAGTTGGATATAGGGGGAATGTGCCTGCAAGAAGGATCCATTGGACTGATTTCGGTGAAGAATAGACGAATGAGGTGTGAACAAGTATGGTAATATTACAGAGAGCTTGATAACAATGTATAAAAAGTGAGCAGCTTTTTGTCATGTAATATGAAGAAACAATGTTAGTGTTTGTAGAACTTTAGTAAATCAATGTATTGTCTCTTGTCTTCAGAAAATTGAGAAAAGTAGCTAGACTAATACTGCTTGAATGTTTTCCACTTATTACTGTTAGCCATATCCACTCTTGTGACAGATGGAGGAATTTTTCCAGACTCACCATGGCATACTAATTTGTATATCTATTTTAAAGGTAAGCAGGCAAATGCTGAGTCAATTTCTTGGCAAGACTCACGCCATCATGAAATAGGAGATTGTCATCAATAGAAGTGTTGGCCAGTTTAAAAAATATGGACCTCAAGGAAATTAAAACAGATGAAAATTTCAGTCTTATTATCATTGATTTATGAAGTGTCAGATTTGTTATGGTGCTAATGATGTTCACAAGTCAAGAAATTATTGGACTAACTCCCTGTTGATTTTTAACATTACTTTTATGGGGATATCAGCATTGACAGCATGTTGTCTGCTCCAGCCCTAAGCATTCTCATGCTCATTTGATGGAATTACACCATTTCGGTTTGTTGTGAGGAAATTTATTTCCTTTTCTCTTATTTCACACTGGCATTTTAAGGCCTTCGGAAGTGTTTGACCTTTTTGTTTTTAGTTCTCTTATCTTCTATACATAGTGAGTTCTTTGCCAGGCTCTCTGCTAGCAGAACCAGGTGAGAGAGAGAGAGAGAGAGAGAGAGAGAGAGAGAGAGAGAGAACCGGGTCCAGATGAGCCTCTGAGCTGAGAAGGATGAGTATTGTGGTTCGAATCTCTTGCTGTCCCAAGAATAACCACCCCAAGCCAGGAGACTGTCAAAGCACGAACTCGTTTTATTGTATGGATCTTACCACCATGTCATAATTTTCCTAAAGTGTTATTTATGATATTAAATGTTGACTGACCCCCCCAGGGTCTGCAACGTATGATGCCCTTGTGTTAAAAGTCACCGTACGTTTAACATGAAAATATGTGTTCACCTATTTCCTTAATTATATAGGAGTCAGGAGTGTCTTTTATTTTCACGATTGTAAATATTTGTCATTGCATCTAATCTAGAGGACTGCCTTTAACCCTAGCACTTGAGATATGGAGGCAACAGGATCAAAAATTTTAAAGATGGCCTTAGCAATATGATTCAAGGCAAGCCTGGGCTACATTAGACTGCATCCTACAGTGAGAGGGAGGGAGAGAAAGGGGAAAGACAAGAGAGGGGCGAGGGGCAGGGGGAATTTGTTATATTGTTAATAATGTTCATGTGTTCATGAGCTAAGAATTTTAAAAAAAAATCCCTTAAAATAGCTTTCACCGGTAAAACAAGGTTATTTAAAAATAATTTGTCTAGCGTTCTGATTAAAATATATGGTTCCTCTCAAGAGAAAAGCAGACATTTTATTTTGTAACCGTGCTTGAGACAGTATTCTGCAAACTCACACTTGGGAAGGGAAATGCGTATGAAGTTCACTTCCTCGGCCATGTGGATTGTCTTCTCAGGGGTCCCGGGGCTCCCTGCCCACTTAGGCAGTAGCTCACAGGGCTACTCCTTCAAGTCACTCTGTCCTGCATAAGCATCCAGTTCCAGAGAAGAAAACCTCTAGCAGCTCAGCACTGGGATTTGACTAAGAGGACTGGCAAAGCCCTGGATGCTTTCTTAAGTATTATCTCAACAATCCGAACCTCTGGAGTTTACTCTATTGGGCTAGAAATCTTAGAAGGAGACATGTTCTCACAATATTTTTCAACATAATTTGTTTCTTGTTTTAGCCAAAAATAATGTAAAAGAGACATGTCAACAAAACTCGGGATTGCCCTCAGGTTAGAGGAGAAAAAGAGGTGGGAGGGAAAGCTAAAAGCCTGAAAATTTACAAAGTTTCCTTCTAACTTGCAGGGAAAAAAGGCAACAACAAAGCCACAAGCACAGTGATGAGCATGGCTGGAGGGCATTCACCCCTTATTTTAATAGACTGCGCTGTGGTTCTTGGTCCGGTAGGAGCCATCCGTCCGTTTTCTCTGCCTCTGGCTAAGTCCTCTCAACTAAACTGGCTAAAATGGCGATGGAAAGATAAGAGCTGGAAGAGGGCAGCCTATAATAAGAAACACAATAACAGGAAATAGGTGGTGGCCACACAGGCATTAAAAGGTGCCTGAAGTGTGAACTTGGGGGAAACTCGAAAAGACAGCACTGACCGTGGCCAAAGGACTGTGGTTCTTTCAATGGGGAAAAAAAAAAGCATCTTGTACTTTTTTGAAGTATGTTGAAGTACACTTGTTTTTCACTGTCAGACAATGTTCGTTGAATCTACTGTCCAGGAGGCAGAGAGGATAAAAGGGAAGAAAGAAAGAGAGAGGGGCACAGAGAGAAGGGAGAGCACACAGAGGGAAGTGAGGGGGCAAGAAAGGGAAAGAAAAAGGAAGAAGAGAAGGGAAGGATAGAGGGAGGGAGAAAGGGAGAGGGGAGGGAGAGAGGGAGGGGGGAGGGAGGGGGAGGGAGAGAGAGGGAGGGAGAAAGAGGGAGAGGGAGAAATTAAGTCAAACACACACACAAAAAAGGGTGAACACCTGGACTAGAATTTGTAGTCTACTTTGCACATCTGTAGATACTTCAACATTCCCAAATGATTTTAAATGATTAATTTATTAATACGAGAGTCTTAGGTAATTTTTTTGTATTCTGAAAAAGTAAATCACAATTTAATTATCTTAACCACATTTGATATAATTAAACACTTGTCCAAAGTGGACGAGAATTTCAGGAAACTAAGCCAGGTGTGTTACCTGAATATCTAATTCCAGGCGATCCAATATAAATAAGACTGCAGATAGGAAGAGAGGCCCTTGGCCCTGTGAAGGTTCTATGCCTCAGTGTAGGGGAATGCCAGGGCCAGTAAACAGGAGAGGGTAGGATAGCGAGCAGGGGGAG
Organism: Mastomys coucha; assembly: GCF_008632895.1. Lineage (NCBI taxonomy): Eukaryota > Metazoa > Chordata > Mammalia > Rodentia > Muridae > Mastomys > Mastomys coucha. The sequence continues at coordinate 194,561,425 of NW_022196905.1, forward strand.
GGGGGAGGAGGGAGGGAACAGGGGTTCTTGTTGTTTTTTGTTTTTTGTTTTGTTTGGGGTTTTTTTGGAGGGGAAAATGGGAAAGGAGATATTGTATGACATATAAATAAAGAAAATATCTAATAAAAATAAATGCGAAAAAACAAAAAAAAATGAAGATAATCATGGAGATTTGAAAAAAAAAGACTGCGGTACACAAAGCATGTATGAGAAAGATAAAAGTGTGTGAACCAGCGTCAGTCTCTGATAGTGTCATTTTGTTGAAAATATGAATCTCCAAGGCTTCCAGTGCAAAATTCTTATGGGAAAATACCGTTTACCTTGTTAAAAATGATTCAACATCACCTGCCATGACCACAGACTTATTCACTGGGTGCTTTCTGTCCTCTGGGTTGTTGTCTAAATTTATAGTCTATCCTCAGAAAAGAGCCTTGGATGTCACAGAACTATTCAAGACTTTAAATGTTATTTTAAAAACAGAGCTCAGAGTCTGTTCAATTGAACAAAGTATCTAATATCCCAAGGTGGAGAAGGCATGTGCACTCACTTCAGAATGAGACTAAAACAAAAAACAAACAAACAAAAAAAATCCCGACTGAATGGCAAGACTGGTGTTTGGACCTCTTAAAGCTCCAGTCACAGCACTGCTGGGTATGGGTGCCCCCTCTTCTCACAGAAACAGGGAGAGTTCAGTGACAACAGTGAAGAAATGGTCCTCCAAGCCAGCGGCCTGCTTTTTGTACTAGGAGCAGCAGAGAGAACATTATAAAAGCCTCTTTACAGTTGAAAGATGTCTTTCCAGTCCCACCCAGGGTATATAGAACCCTGACTTCTCAGTAAGGTTCCTACTGTTTCATTGTTTTGAATTCTGTTTTTTACTCTTTCTTTTTACAAATTAATTATTCTAGAGTTTTATATTATGTTGATCACATTAAACCCCTTCCCCAAAGTCCTCCAGGACCTACTCCCTTCTCTGTGCACCCAACTTTATGTTCTTTTTGTTTTGTTTTCAGAGAAAATAAGATTCATTTTACTTTGAAAGAATACTGTATTGACAATTTTTACTTTAAAAACTAATCGTATTTCCCCTTTTACTCTAAGCCCTCCTGTATCCTTTCTTATGTAACCCATTTACTCTCAAATTCATGTCTTCTCTTTCATTATTTCATTATTATTATTATCATTACAATTGCATATATGCATAAATATAAATATGCCACCTGCTGAGCCGTTTTGTGTGGTTTGTGTGTATGTTCTCAAGTCTGACCACTTTCAACTGTCTAATCCCAAAAGGAGCTTATCCCTGAGAGAGACTAATTCTCCCCTTCTCAACAATCAATAGTTTTCAGTAGTTCATTATCTAGGGATGTGACCCACAAAGATTTCCCCTTTCCATGTTAGATTATCTATTGGTATTGTCATGATTTAGGTCTTGTTTAAGCAGCCATATTGTTAAGGCATCAAAGGTGTAGCTTTCCTGTCACAACCTCACAGCCGACTTCCTGGCTTCCTTGTCCATTAGGTTTTACAATCATTCCATGTCCTCTTTCTCAAGATTCTATAACTTATAGGTACAGGAATTACGTGGTAGATCTATCCACTTGGGCTGGGGTTCCCACAATTAGATGATATATGCGCTATGGCCAGTTGTGGTTTTTAGTGATGGTCGAATCTAATAAAGAGAAGCTTCTTTGATGAATGTGACAGCTATGTTTATCTGGAGGTGTAAGAATAAATTTTAGAATACAGTTAGGGATGATGCTGAACTAGTAAAGTGGTGATAATGGGTTTTCCTCTAAATCCATGACCTCATATGCAACACGCAGTAGACTCGTTATTTCCCTCTTGTTGAGTGGTACATAGGTAAATACAATTGGACAGCATAGGTTACAGCCAAGATATGTGTGCTGCTATTGTAATTTTAGGGCTCTATTGCCACATTGGTCAGTGTTGTGTTTCATAGACATCACATCTGGATAGAACTATTGATGGCTTCCCTTTCTTGTCAGGTTGTACTTTCTTGTCAGGTCAGTACTGATACTATGAAAGATAGACCACAGGATAAAGTTTTTTTCAAGTTTGATCCAGCTCAAATTCAGAAATATGCAGTGTCTCCCACAATAGGAACTTACCTTCAGACTCTGAAAGGCAACCGAAGGTGGTAGCCTATATCATAGTTGGAATCACTTGAACTACTATGACCAGCAACTCAGAAGGGCGTTACTCATATTAGCCACTAGAGCTTTCATGAGATTATTGTGATATTTGTTTTTGTGTAGAGCTTTTTCAGCCCATAAAGCCCAACTTATGAAAGTGGATATGCACACTACCAGAGAAGAGAAACGATCATCACTTTTGAATTCTTTTGCGTCCTGTGTGAGCTGAAAGCAATAATAAATAACCAAGATTAAAAAAAAAAAGAAAGAAAAACAATGAGGAAAGTAAGACATTTCTGTGTAAGGCACTCCCATCAAAATGTATAATTAACAGTAGTAACTGGCATTTGGGATGCTAGATAGTCCAGTCTGTCCTCATGCCAAGATCGTGGAACAGAATATGGTTGTGTGGTAAATATAATCTGGGCCACACATAAGAACAGATCAAACCAGATTGTATTAGCTGTCTGTCCAAGCCACACTGGGAAATGAGGCAGCTGTTTCCTGATTCTAACTGTTTGGGGATTCCCAGATAAAAAGATGTGTCATTAGAGTCTTGTGGTGTAGACAGGGGAGGGCATGACTCAGCTAAAGCAATCTTTGGACTTTCCCTCCGCTGAATTTGAGGAACCTCTGGGAAGCCTTCCTGGATCAGAGATCCTTAAAACTGACATCAGCTGCTCCTCTCTCTCTCTCTTTGAGTATGTGGAGTCATGTCTCTTCCTTAAGTAGACACCAACAGATAAAGTCAAACATGCACCCTGTACTAAAGCGATATGAAAAAGAAGATGAAGGCAAAATGCAGGCAAGATATTAAGCAGACAAAACTCAAACAATTGCTTCCATTACAGTTGTGATAAAAGGCTGTGAGTAGAAATGCAGGATATTAGGAAAACACAGTTTGAATGTTAGCTCAAAGTCATAAAAGACTGAGTATACATTGCTTAATTACCTTGTGTTGGTAGTATCATTCCCTCACTTTGTCAAGTCTCTCTAACATTTCAAGACTGGAAATTCAGACTCAATACATAAGAACAAGGACTGAGAAAACACTATTTCAGTAGAGATCCTTGCCTTAGCATTTCAGAATGCATGGTGTTGTCTACAAACATTCTACCTGGACATTTGTCATGGATGATCTGTTCAGAAATGCCTGATAGCTTGCCTTTTATTGACTGGATAGTATTAGAGAACACATTTATGTAGCAAAGTAGACAGGAAGTTTTGCCAAGCATATAACAGATAATACTGGGGGTTGCTAGAATTTCCTGAAGAAGGAAAAGTACTTGATTGCTATGCATCTCAGTTACTGTCTGATATATGTGAGGCAGAAATAGAAAGACTAAACTCTCAAATCCTCTACCTTCTAAAATTCTGTGAACGTTCACCTACAGAGCTATGGTGAAATCAAGTATGAGTTTGAAAATTGAATGGTCTCACTGAATAATAAAGTTAGGTTAGGTAGGAGGATGATTGCAAAGATGGAGCGCTTCCGCCCTCAACTCTTGGTGCTAAATATTTGATGTAAGTGATGCTTTGTGAGAAACATTTGGGACGTTTCCCTTGACAAACAAATGTCCAATGACTTCTGTAAAGGCAGGAACTGAATTAAACCTGACTCATCCTAAGGCCATGTTCCAGGTATTCTGGACTTTTCTACTCTGTATCCCTACCTGCCGTTGTTCTCACCACCATAAACAGTTTCTTTGGTGTCATTCTTGCAGGTTCTTTCTCAGTGGATGTTCGTGATGTAGTGGCAACCAATAAGCTTCTCAGACAAGCTACTTCCCTCTAAGTAAGGACAGCTAAGATCTTAGCTCAGAGAAATCACTCCATTATGATGGGTGCTGGAAGCGAGGTATTTGACTAAAACTTTTTACTCCTTCTCAAATCACATCAAGGTGAAATCACCGTCACCTGTCCCAGCTGTAAAATACTAATCCTGACTGTCTCACTCATGAAACCTCTGCATCAATAACCCAGGCCCATGCCAAGTGCATAAGCAAAGACCCACAGTATCTTCAGTCCCCCAAGACATCACCCAGCTGCTGGAAATAATGTTTCTTTCCCCTATAGCATAAAGAAGATTCAGTTCCAGCATCACTGTCGGTGAATATTCAAACATTATGCAAATGAAAACTTTATTCTGCGCTTTGCTCCTTCATCAAAAAAGCCATGACAACAACCACAAGAATTTTCCATAATTCAGCCTACAAAGTTCTCCAGAAATAGAGTGTCTATTAAGTTGGATTTCAGCGTGTAACATTAGAAAGATCAAGCCTTTTGAAAACCACAAGGAGAATAGAGTTGCGGAGCCTGGTGTTGCCAGGGCAGGACTCCAGACTCCCTGCAAGGTTCTACCCTGTGGTAATAGCTGTTCTCCTTTTGCATGTTGGCTAGGAACCACAAGACATCTGCAGAACACGTAATGTTTACCAACCCTCCCCCTCCCCCCCGGATTCCTGATTGAAGCTGCTCCAGAAGGCAGGTGTGGGGATAAAATATTATTGCAATATAAAGTCAGGCTAGCCATTAGATTTGAGCTAAATTTCCAAACAGAGGCATAAATCTTTTAAACTCCATACAATTTCAGATATTATCTTTTTTTTCCTTAAAAAGAAAGAAAACACCTGGCACATTATTTGGAGACTTCATAAAGAAAGAAATGAAAGAAATTATCTTTGACTGGCTACAAGGATAAGTTAGTGGTTAATATGTTTTAACTGTGGAATATAAGTATTCGTGTAAATCCTGAAAGGTAACTGTACTTTTTCCCCCACCCTCCTTTAGCAGTCTCCCCTCTCTCTCTATCTCCTCTCCTCTTTTTTTTCTCTCTCTTCTCTCTCATCTCCCCTCTCTGTCCTCTCTCCTCTATCTCCTCTTCTTCCTCTCCTCTCTTCACCTCCCTCCTCTCTCTCCTCTCACCTCTCTATTTCTCCTCTCTCCTCTCCTCTCTCTCTCCTCTCTCTCTCTGCTTTCCCTTTTATCTTCCCACCCTGTCCCCTTCTATCACACTTTATGTGTTTATTTCACTTTTTTTCTTAATTTGGGAAGGTATCAAATAGAGTATGTGATGCTTATTTGAATTGTACTGTCACTTATGAGACAAAAGAGGATCTCAGTGGCTTTCAACTGCGCACTAATCAAACATCCAATTTCAGAGTCCAAGAGGCAGAGTTCCTGACTCTCAATCCTGGCTCCACCATGTCAACATTTATTTCAGCCTATTTTGATTTCTACATGCCAGCTCCATAAACAGTATCAGACATATAGTTTGTATTCTGTAACGACTTGCTCAATTACAAGGGAAAGAATAAGTACTTGTTAAAAATCGAGATTCTGCCTAGGATTTCATATTTAAAAGGGAGAAAATGATAAACATGAAAGGAAAAAAGAAAGCAAAAGCAAGAAGGATCAAATACCCTAATCTAGTTCTACACCCTGAGAGGTAAAAAATATCAGAAATTCACTGTGTTCATCTATTCTGATCGCCTGGTACTCAGGACTTTTCAGGAAGGCGGCTGTCGAGCCTGCTTTCTCATAGGTGTATAGGTCATGCAATTAAGATACTGTTTCCTTTTTAATCCTGAAAAAGCTCTGTTCTTCAGATGGGGGAATAAAGGAAATGGAAAAGAAAGGAAAGGAGAGGAGAGGAGAGGGGAGGAGAGGAGAGGCGAGGAGAGGAGAGGAGAGGAAAGGGAAGGGAAGGGAAGGGAAGGGAAGGGAAGGGAAGGGAAGGGAAGGGAAGGAAAGGAAAGGAAAGGAAAGGAAAGGAAAGGAAAGGAAAGGAAAGGAAAGGAAAGGAAAGGAAAGGAAAGGAAAGGAAAGAACTGCTTCTAGGTATAGTGGAAGAGCGAGTTTATTGTAGATAAAAACTGAGAGTATAGCCAGAGGCAGAGACATCTGGGAAAGTCCAGAGGAGACAAGACCAGAATCAGCTGGGTCTGTGGGGAGATGAGGAAGGGAAGGAGAGGGGAGAGGGAGCCAAGTGTAGCAGCCAGGAAGCCAAAGGTGCAAAAAGAACAGATAACCAAGCTGTCTGGATTATGTAGGGAAGAGCCTCCGCAGGTGGGGGGTGGGGGGAAGAAGGCAGCCCAGCCTCTAGGCTGAAGAGTTCAGCAAAGAGTTCAGCATGTGCCAGCCATACCCTGCAACAAGTAAGGACTAATGGATGCTGGAGAACCTGGAGGCCAGGTCCCCTTCGAAATATTAAACAGGCACCTCAGCAATTTCTCCTGGGTTTGAAACTTGACACTCTTATCTTTATCTTCTAAACTCTGACTCAAGCACTTTGTAATGGAATTTGGTCGGTGGTGAGTTAAATAAACAGGTAACTAAAGTAGCTAAATGTAGATTTTTTAATGTGTGACTAGTTGAGGAACATATCCCATGAACCTTTAGTTTACATGCATCAAGTTCTGAAACAATGAAATTATAGTTTGGCAGCTTCAGCTTCTCTTATCTCTTAGGTCTGGAAATTGTAGGAATAATAGATGACACCTCTTAAAACAGCCTGTAGGAACATTTCCTTTTGACTCAAACAGGAAATCCCAGAAGACCAGGAAGCAGCAGTGGACCCTGGAGAGATTTGTAGCTCATGTGACATACCCCAGGGATTTAAACATATTAGATAGCACTGAGAAGAAAAATAATAGCACCTTATTTCTTTTTATTCCATGGAATCACATTCACATGCTTTTTACTGGCATTTGGGCTTCAGTTTGAAAATCATCTTCTGTGAACTCTGTTTTTCATCCTTCTATCCCATTTCAGTTTTGGTCAGTCTTTCCTTGTATAAGATCATCTTAAGGCAATTGCAATTGTGATGGTATAGTATTATACAATTATCCTGAGCTACTGGTTGTGTAATGAATAGACCATAATGAACGTCTTTTCCTTGATTACACCTCATAATATTATCTCACAGCTATAATAACACCAATGTAGTTACTAGTAAACAATATAATGGCTAAGAGATTACATTAAGTTGTAGAATAGTGAATTCCTTAAAAGTTGAAATATAACACATCTTTTCAACACTATGTGTTTCAAATATACTGGTGTTTCTATATGAACATAATATTTTTTTTAAAAAAAAAAAAGCTGTTTAGTGATGTCACAAACACTAGTTTCAAATAATTATTTCTATAGTCCTTAAAATAAATAAATCAGCCCATTATGGAGCTGAAATAATACAAAATAAAAATAATTTAAAACATGCATATTGACCTAGAAGGAGGAGATTCTGGTATTTTAGGTATGGGAAAACATGTTAATGTCCAGGTATGTACTTAAACAGTGTTTTCACTAGTGAGCTCCTGTTCGTGGATTGTGTATCTTGGCTAAACAACTTGTGAGAAAAGGAAACACCACTTTGCCCCTGGATTCAATTTTCCAGTGTAAAGTTTAAGTTCAAAGTAAACCTGTGTTGACTGTCCCTAGTGCCAAGTAGTTAAAATTACATACTAAGGTTAGAGCCTAACAGAGTTGCCCTTGTCCTTACCCTACCTCCCCTCTCT
>NW_022196905.1:194569109-194603629 GCF_008632895.1 Mastomys coucha
CTCTCTCTCTCTCTCTCTCTCTCTCTCTCTCTCTCTCTCTCTCTCTCTTTCCCCTCCTCCCCAACTCTCTTTCTCATGCCTTAAATAAACTCTATTCTACACTGTACCTGTCTTCCCTTGGTGGTATGGCTGGTACCTCAAGGGCTTCGAAGGGATGCCTCAGCATGGGCCCTCAGAGGCACCCCTCCCACCTCAACATACCAACTCTGTAAAACATATTCCTGGCTCCTTTCTTCTTTTAGAAAACACAACACCTTCCTCTCTCCCTCTTTCACTCCCTCCCTCACCAAACGACTTCAGTCTTTCCAAGCTGTTTTCTATGTTTTGTGAAACATCAGTAGCAATATTATAATATAATAATACTATATTAATAACATATCATTGCTGTTGATTATAACAGGTACAAGCCAAGGGTAAAGCTTAGACTCCTGTGCTACCTCTCAAGTAATCAAAACTGCATGAAAGCAGGGCACTTACCTTCTGAAAACTAATGTACATTATCATTTCAATCTGTCCTTTCTAGACCCTTTTCTTGGTTTTCCTATGACTGCATTACTTGAAAGAATTATAAAACCATCTGCAATGTCACATTAATGAGATAACCATTCAACAAGCAGACTCCCTCTAAGTGCTATGATTATACTCAGCAAACAACATTTATAACATGGCCTTCCCCGCCCCCCATCTCTCTTGATAACATGGATCAAGTGACACTGTGAGGAGAAGTACCTTGAATTGATAGTGAGTGAATGGGCAATTCTAATAAAACAAACAAGGTATCCAGTTCTGATTTCAGAAATAGTAATGGGTACATAGAGGCTGGATGTGGACTATTCCATAGGAAAATAGTGTCAGAGAAGAATTAGGGTGAAGATAAAGAAACAGAATTAACAGTAGAGCTAGTGCTTGTGTGTGTGCATTTAATTGAGCTTATTTGAGAAATTGATTTCTTCATAATAAACATGCTAAACAAAAACATACAAAGGGGCTCATCTCAAACTAATGCAAAGTGTCCATGACAAGTCAGTGTCTAATAGTTCCCAGACTTTCTAAAGTCTTCCTTCAACACAGTCTTACACACACACACACTCACTCACACACACACACACACACACACACACACACACACACACTTGAGAATTTCATGCATAAACCTAGCATTTCCACTCCCCCCTCGTCTTCCTTCAATTGCTCCGCACCCCCTCAAATGTATGACCTCTTCTTTAATTACTATTTTGTTATATTTAATTCAGGAATCTCAGCCAGAGTAATCAACCAAGAGAAAGAAAGAAAAGGTATCCAAGTTGGAAGGCAGAAGTCGAAGTGCCATGATTTCAGATGCTGTGAGTGTTTGATGAGTGGAAGAGCGAAAGTATCCTTTAGAAGTTGTAAGTGTTAGTGAGCTTGTAGCTATGATCTTCATCAGACTGACTACAAGCAAACAGCAAATTACCTCATAGGAAAGAAGTTTAATGGAACAGGTAAGCCTTATCTACAATAAAAACTAAAAATAATGATGTAAAAAATAGAAAAAAACTGAAAATTAAAAAAGCACCCTATAGTCATCCTTTATAAAATTAACATTGTTGAAATGTTCATATTACTCAAAGGAATCTATAGATTGAGTACAAGTTCTATCAAAATATCAATGGCAAGGCTAACAAACATGTTGCTAAAATACATTAAAAAAATCTAGCTGAAGTAATATTTAGAACAATAATAAAGCAGGAAGCATTATATTACCTAATTTTAAAGGATACTTCCAAGCTATAGTAATGAAAACAATATTAAACTGGTTTAAAAACAGAAACATAGACCAATGGAACAGAATAGATAGAATAGGTATAAAGATATGTTTATAACTAAAGCTAAGTGATCTTCAAAAATGTATGAAAATGTGAACTGAAGAAAAGTCCTTTGAATTTTACAGTGGGAAAATTGATGTCCCATGCAGAAGGCTGAAACTAGATCCCTATCTTTCACCAAATGCAAAATCAACTTGTTTGTTGAAAAGTGGCTTATTCCTGGATAGATCTCACCAAGCCAGCACAGTTCCCAGGAGAGAGGTTGTTTGTTGAAAGAGGTAAAGAAGGGAGGAAGGGAAAGAGAAGATGTGTCGAGGTCCCTGTCTTTTATCCGGACTGTGACGTAGGTAACACAGATTGTGATGGGCACAGGTGATGCAGGTGAGGCATGCACAGGGAGTATGAGGCAGTTGCCATGGCAACAGATGCAGGAGGGTCCTTGTCGCCTGGGGATGATGTCATCGCTGGATTCAGTGGCTGGCTTTAAACAGTTTCTGATGCTAGCACGACTCAAATGGATTGACATTTTAAATCCAAGGCCTGAGACAATGAGCAATACATAGAAAAGACATTTCAGGAAAGATAACAGTGGAAAGAGAGTGTAGGAAAATCTGGGCCTTCCAAATTGTCCTAGTATATTCAGCTGCATTAAGAAAATAACACAGATTGCCTGACTTACAGATAATAGAAACATGTGACTGGTAAGATGGCTCTGCAGAAGACCCACATTTGGTTCCCAGTCTAACATGGTAATACACAACCATCTGAAACTCCAGTTTTAAGGGATATGGCGCCCTCTTCTGACCTTCAAGGTTACAAAAGACACACAGGAGAAATGTATTTCTCACAATTAGCCTAGGAAATACATGACCAATGTGGCAATATTTTCAGTATCAGCTTATGACTGGACTTCTGACTCAACAAAAGTATCTTCTTACTTTTGCACCCTCACATACAGATGGGACAGGCCATCTCTGTGGAGCCTCTTTTCTAAGGACACTACTCTTACTCGTAAGTTCAAAGGTTCTCCATATTAATGTCATTATATTATTAATTATATTCCAATATATATAAATTACATATTGCATATTATGTAAAATATATAAAATTTACCAGAACATAGAAAAATAGACATCACAAATATTTGCATGCATACAAAACTTCATTTTTCAAATTCTCTATGCTATATGTGATGATTTAAAGAAAAAATGTGAGAGAATTACTGAGGCCCAACCCTCCCTGTGGAGGAGCTATGCACAGCTACTAGCTACTGGATGAAGGAGAATAATGTTTTTCAGTGGTGTTACCACTGGTAAATTGCCTGCACAGTCTTATATCCAGACTCCTGCAAGGAAGTGGAGTTATTTCAGTGAGGCATGTAATTATTAACATGAATATTGAAAGGGGACTAGCTTGGGAAGATGAAATGGGGTATTCATATGATCAAATACATTATATACATAAAGCAAATTGTTAAAAAATATACATACATGAAACTCTATCATTGTCTGATGGAGCTGTCGGAGCAGGTCAATACAGGGCAATTAATAAGGAAGATAAAGTGAGTTCTTCACTATAAGTGTTAAAATATTAGTTCGAAAACAGATTGTAGAAGCTAAGAATATAGAACAGAGCAACAACCAGTCAACGTACAAAAGACTCAACAAGTAGCATGTAAAGATAGGAATGAATTACAATACTAAATAAGTCACAAGAGCTAAAACATGAACTACTGGAGTACTGTTTCAACGATAGCCAGCAAAATTTGGAGGACTAGACTATTTTTCTTACAGCCAAACCTAGTAAGATAAACTGCCAGAACCTTTCGTCTGTGTTTCATTTTCCTGGCAGGAGAAGGAGATGGTTGGTTTGAGAGCTGTTAGATTAGATTAGATTGCGTAGATTTGACCTACTGTCTTCCTCTAGGTCAGGTCCTGTCAGCTCTTCCCGGCTATATAGATACCAGGGGCAACAGGCAGTACAGATTGTGATCCAGCCAGGGCTGGGTGAAGCCTGAGATTCTGCTCTTGGGTAAGGTTTGATGCAGCTGCAAGTCTGAGAACAAGATTCCCTTTCCTCTAACACGAATTCCCTCCAGTTCTTCAGCTACTTTTCATTGCCTACTTAAATCCAAACATCACAATACCCTCACCAGAGCAAACCTTTTGAAAAGGAGGAATTCGGTTGACTTCAAAGTGGTCCCCAAAGGGAGCAGGGCCTTTGTTTTACAGTACAAAGCACACTAGAATGGGGCTGAAAACAAAAGATGGTTGGTTAGTTTGTCTGATGAAAATGAAGCAGCAAATCTTCCAGAAAAAAAAAAAAAGCCAACCTGCCCTTCAGATTTAAATTTAAGTATCTTAATTTTCAGACTCCTTCTTGGGGAAATATCGTGAAGAGAGTTCTGACCAGAACTTCTTTTTATCTTCTTTTCTACAAGCTTTTGCAGCCTTAGTTTGTTAAGTAAATATGAATATCATAGACATTTCTACTAACTACAGAGATTTTTCCACTATAGGATCTATGATGATTCATATTTCACGTAGAGGTGTTTTCAAGTAGTATCAAAAATATTTGATTTAGATATTGCAACAAATTGCATTGCAGACTTCCTGAGAAGAGAAATGCAAACTTATCATTTGTTAGAGTCTATCATCTCTTAGCTGTGTTCTGAAAATCAACTGCACAGGTTTACTCCAGTTTGAATGTACAAGTGTGTATGTTCTTGGAAGCTAAACAACTCTAAAGCTCTAAGGCAGTGGTGCTCAACCTCCCTAATGCTGAGACCCTCACCTCATGTGTGGTGAGCACCAACCACAGCAGTCAAATTACAACTCCAAAAGGTATCATGACGCACAGGTTGAGAACTGCTCTTCTAGGGCAAATTAAATTAGACTTAATGAAGCATCTATGTCTCCTCGAATAATAGGAAATATGCAGATATGTTAAACAATTGTAGCAAAAAACAATTACATACATGCCAAAAATTGTAGATTAACCTGTCTCCATAAATTTTAGGAAAAGTAATATTAAACATTGTCTGGTCAAACTGGCATTTTAATCAGCAAAAAAATGATTACTCCATACATTTGTTTTTCCAGTGAACCCCAACAGTATCCAAAATTCAGAAGTTTCTCAGAGAGTGCTAGTGTGGATTTGACATTTTTGTTTAGGAAAAGACACCCTTAGTAATCATGTCTATGTCCCTTGGTGTCGCACCAAGCATTAGGAGCTGCTTAGTTTTTCAGTGAAGTAATTAGCAACCAATTGCATTAAAGAGTCTAGGAATGAGAAATTAAGAATCGTTCTCACTGTAAGTGGTTGTAAAATGTAGATTGTTCATTGCTGTTCATTAATCCATAATGATTCTTTTTCCTTCTTCCAAAAAGTAGCATTTGTCTCAAGGAGATTCTGCAGGCCACAAAAGCAAAGACTCTTACATGATGAACAGAGCCTCCACCCAAAGTTAAGTAGATTCATAAAATTATCAGAACTCTCCTCTTCCTGTCCTGGACACAAGTTCTTCCTACGAAGCCATAGGATCTGGTCCTACCCACCCATTAGCTGTGGTTGGGAGAGTTATTTTATTATCTAGTTTTGTTGAAAGTGTCTTTCTCTGAGTCTTTCTTAACTCCACTTTTCAAAACCATCATGTTACCATTGTTTTTATTGTTATTGTTGCTGTTGTTAAATATAGTCCTTAAAATGTTGTAAACCAAGAAGTAACTGTCCTGCAAATTCTTACATTTGATTTTAGCCCAGGTCAAATATGTCCAGTTTGATTACTACTCAAGTACTCCTTAAATAACTCTTCAAAGCATTCTGCTTAAGTATACAATCATATCATCTGCAAATAGTGATATTTTGAATTCCTCCTTTCTAATTTGTATCCCTTTGACCTCCTTTTGTTGTCTAGTTGCTCTACTAGAACTTCAAGTACAATATTGAATAGATAGGGAGAGAGTGGGCAGCCTTGTCTAGTCCCTGATTTTAGTGGGATTGCCTCAAGTTTCTCTCTACTTAGTTTGATGGTTGGCTATTGGTTTGCAATATATTGCTTTTACTATATTTAGGTAGGTGACATGAATTCCTGGTTTTTCTAAGACTTTTAACATGAAGGGATGCTGAATTTTGTCAAATGTTTCTTCAACATCTAATGAAATGATTATGTGTTGTTTTTTCCTTTGAGTTTGTTTATGTAGTGGATTATGTTGATGGATTTCTGTATATTGAACCATCCCTGCATCCTGGAGATGAAGCAGACTTGATTGTGGTGAATGGTCATTTTGATGTGTTCTTAGATTCAGTTGGCAAGAATTTTATTAAGTTTTGTTGCATCTATTGCAACTTTGTTCAGCTATTAAAAACTATGAATTCATGAAATTATTAGGCAAATGGATGGAACTAGAAAATATCATCCCAAGTGAGGTAACCTAATCACAAAAGAACATACATGGTATGCACCCAAAAGCTCCAAATATTCAAGATACAATTCACAGAACACATGCAGATCAAGAAGAAGGAAGACCAAAGTGTGGGCTCTTCAGTCTTTCTTAGAAGGAAACCATAGTACTCATGGGAGCAAATATGAAGATAAAGTGTAGAGCAGAGGCTGAAGAAAAGACTATCCAGAGACTGTCCTACCTGGGGATTCATCCCATATACAGTTATCAAACCCAGACACTATTGTGGATGCCAAGAAGTGCATGAAGAAAGGAGCCTGATATTACTGTCTCCTGAGAGGACCTGCCAAACCCCCAAACCCTTACAAATACAGAAGCAGATGCTTGTAGCCAACCATTGGACTGAGCGTGGGGTCCCCAATAGAGGAGTTAGAGAAAGGACTGAAGGAGTTGAAGGGGTTTGCAAACCCATAGAAAGAACAACAATATCAACCAACCAGACCCCTCAGAACTCCCAGGAACTAAGCCATCAACCAAGGAGTACACATGACTCCAGCTGCATATGTAGCAGGTGATGGCATCAATGGGAGGAGAGGTCCTTGGTCCTATGAAGACTTGATAGATGCCCCAGTATAGGGGAATCGAGGGTGGGGATGTGGGAGTGGGTGGGTGAGTGGAGGAACACCCTCATTGAAGCAAGGGGAGGGAGGATGGGATGAGGGTTTCTGTGAGGGGGAAAACTGAGAAAGGGGATAACATTTGAAATGTAAATAAAGAAAATATCCAATAAAAAAGAAATGTAAGTAAATAAAATACACAATTAAAAAGAAAAAAACAAAACCATTCTGTTTAACCAGGAATGGTGGCCATGAGCTCAAGGACAGCCTGGACTATGGAAGCAGGTTTATGTAAACATGAGTAAAATATCTTCAGAGAAAGACAGGGCTGAGAGGTGGAGGGGAGGGAAGGAAAACAAAAACAACAAGAAAACAAAAAACAAAAAAAAAAAACACTCACTGTTCCTATCTATTCATTGGCTTCCAGGCTTGATTTTCTTATATTCTTTCAACATTCATTCACATCTAGTGAAAGTCAAGGACCTATTCCTTGACACTGAGTTCAGCAACAGCTTTTAGATTTCACACCCAAATCTCAGGTAACAAATGGAAAAATAACCAGCAATATTAGATCAAATCAAAGAGTTTCTATACAGGTATGAAACAAAATAAAAAAGACAAAGTTTACAAATACAATAAAAATGATTAGCATTCCAAACATAAAGAATGCATGAAACTCAATACCAAAATATAAATTGCCTGATTAAAATGGGAAAACATCCTGGGTAAACATTTCTTCTAAGGAAGTGACACAGAAGGTCAGAAGGTAGAAACTGTCATATATTTTCCCCTCGTTGGTAGGAAGGGTGTAATAAATAAGACATAAGACATAAATAAGATAACTGAAGTTGATTGTATGAAGAGCCAGGGAAGATGCAAATATTTTACATCAAAAGCTATCATTTATAAGAGTGACATAATCAACTGTGAGAATTGAAGAAAAAGAAATCTGTCATGGAGTGTATAGGGAAATGAACCAAAGCATGAAATCAAAGTGCACTGCCTGCTGGGTGGAAGAATAAACTCCCAGACTGACCACAATGCCACCTACCAAAGAACAGCCTAGGAGCAGTAAGAGGAGGTAGGAATTTGATAGCTTACTGAATATGTATTTGGAGAAGTTTGTAATTCCATCTACTGGGGGAGAGTTTGAGATATGTACTTGAAAAGTTAACAAAGTGATTAAATAACTACCAGATGAAAAGTATTCATATCTGAGATTTAAACATTGATCACATCACCGGGTGGTGGTGGTGCACACCTTTAATCCCAGCACTTGGGAGGCAGAGGCAGGCAGATTTCTGAGTTCGAGGCCAGTCTGGTCTACAGAGTGAGTTCCAGGGCAGCCAGGGGTATACAGAGAAACCCTGTCTCGAAAAACCAAAGGAAAAAAAAAAAACAAAGCAAAACAACAACAACAAAAAAAAAACCATTGATCACATCACACTGAATATTTCAGTTGTGAATAATTTTCAGAGAGTTATAATGTCAGGGTGGGATGTGCATTAACTAAATTGTGCTATAGATAAAATTAGAGTATAGATGCCTACCTAATATGTGTGCTGTTCTGGAGAGGCTCAAGGGTCTAAATCATATCACCCTCCAACAGTGGAGAATCAACATGAGGTCTGAGTTTGGTGAGAAAAGATAAGAAAAACTAGAAAGGAGACCAAGAAAGGGTAAAGTAGGAGGGACAGGGGGTTGCTAAAGGCCCCATGGGACATAAAAGGGGAAAGAGATTGGTAGAAAACCTACAAGTCAGGCCCAGGAAGATGGAAGGGATTGTGACAGAGGGGAATCTGTTAAAGCATTCTGTTAGAAAATACCATAATAAGACCCAGCAATACCATTGGGAATATACCCAAAAGATTCCCCACCGTCCCACAGGAGCACATGCTCCACTATGTTCATAGCGGCCTTGTTTGTGATAGCCAGAAGCTGGAAACAACCCAGATGTCCCACGACAGAAGAATAGATACAGAAAATGTGGTTCATTTACACAATGGAATATTACTAAGCTATTATGAACAAGGACATCCTGAGTTTTGCAGGCAAATGAATGGAACTAGAAAATATCATCCTGAGTGAGGTAACTCAGACCCAAAACTGTATACACGATATGTACTCATTAATAAGTGGATATTAGCCAAAAAAAAAAAAAAGTACAGATTACTCAAGATACAGTCCACAGAGCTCAAAAAGGTCAACAAGCTGAAGGGTCCTGAGAACTCCTCAGTCCCACTTTGAAGGGAGAAAACAGCAATCACAATTGGGGAGGGAGGGAGGGACCTGGGAGGGAAAGTGAAAGTGGAGGATGGGAGGGTGATCTGATCTGGTGTGAGGGAAAGGCCTGAAGCCCTGAGGGCCAGCAGAAAGAATTGAAACAGGTTACCTCTGGAGGTAGGAGGTTGGGGGGGGACCCCCTCCAGAATGTACCAGAGACCTGGGACATGAGGGATTCTCAGGGCTCAAAGGGAGGGACCTTAGATGAAATGTCCTATACTGGGGAGAAGGAACTTGTAAAGCCCACCTCCATTAGGAAGACAACTCATCAAATGAGGGAGGGGGTTGCCATCCCACAGTCACAACTATGACCATAATTGTTCCTGTCTGAAGGAACTGCAGGGATAGAAATGGAGAGGAGCCTAAGGAAAAGAAGGTCCCGTGACAGGCCCAAAGTGGGATCCAGCTCAAGGGGAGGTCCTAAGGCCTGACACTATTACTGAGGGTATAGAGTCCTCACAAAAAGGGACCTAGCATGGCTGCCCTCTGAAAGACCCAACAAGTAGCTGAAAAGTCAGATGCAGAAATTTGCACCCAATCAATGGACAGAAGCTGATGACCCCTGTGGTTGAACTAAGAAAAAGCTCGAAAAAGCTAAGGAGGAGGGGAACCAGTAGGAGGATAAGCAGTGTCAATTAACGTGGACCCCTGAGATCTCTCAGAAACTAGTCTACCAACCAGGCAGCATACACTAGCTGATACAAGGCCCCCAACACACATGCAACAGAGCATTTCTGGGTGTGTGTACATTCAAAGATGATGCACCTAACCCTCAAGAGACTGGAAGTCCCAGGGAGTTGAGAGGTCAGGTAGGGTGGGGAATGGGGACATCCTTTTGGAGACAGGAGAGTGGGGAGGACGTATGGGATGTGCAATAGTCAGTGAGTGGTGGTGTTGGGTAGCTAATAAAATCTGGAGTGTAAAAAAAAAATTATAAAAGAGTACCAAAAATAAAAATAATAATTCATGTTTAAAAAAAAAAGAAAATGCCACAATAATGTTTATCACCTCGTCTGTTTATTTGAAAGTAATAAAATTAAATTGAAAACTAAGTGAAAGGTAAGCCACTCTAGTGCCCAACTAAGTACACTTTTCCAAACCTTTCTTTAGAGTCAGTTTGTTCCAGAAGTATTCCAAGTTCTAGAATAGTAAAGATATCTGGAAAAGCCTCCGGTTAAAAACGAACAGAAATTTTATGTATCCACTGATGGTCAGCTTTAAGTGTCATCTTGACTAGGTTATTTATAGTCCCTGATTTCTGACTTAAACTCTAATTCCAGATATTGTGAAGATTTTTTTCATAAAGTATACATATACTAAATACATACGTGTATTAATTAATGGAATAAGAGACAAGACCTACATAATTTGGATGGGCCTGATTCCATCTGCTGAAAGGCGTAAGAGTAGAGCTGGCTTGTCCTTGAGAAGGCAGTAACAATACAGCCTTAGCTCTTGCCTGAGAGTCTGCACTAGAAGCCTTTCCAGAAGAGTTCTGACTTGCCTAGTCAACCCCCACCAGGCAGGTAATTACATGCGATTTATATCTCCTAGTGTCTCTGTTTCCAGATTAAACCATGACCAAGATCTATACAATGCCAGACAGATATAAAAACAAAGCTGTACTGGAGTGATAAAAAGTGAGTCAGGGAAAGAGGTTGCTTTTTTATTTTGGGTGGCAAGGAAGAGCTCACTGATAAGATGCTGTGGCTGACTGATTGTCTCACTGGTGTGATTCTTCATCCCTCCATTATCCAGCCCTTTTACCATGTGCCTTTTACTAAGCAGCGAGATCAATTTTCCCAGCAGTTGACTGGGAAGAGCAAGGTCTGTTGTTCCCAGCCATTCCCACACGACTGGCTTTGCTGTGTGCTTTTCTTTTTCTGATCACTGTTATTTATTTTTGCTAATAAAAAAAGTAAAAAAGGAGCAGAAGCTTGAGAAAGACCTGCTTAAAATATCACACACCGCTTGTTCTTTAGTCACAAACAAAGATATACCAGGGCTCACAGAAGCTTAAGAGCCACTAGCCCTAATTATCCTAGGCAAGGCCATAGATTAGCTAAAAGCCATATGACTCTTGGACTTGGGAGTCTCACCATCGAAGATAAACAGGAAGTGCCTAGCTGACCCGTAGCTGAAAAGAAGACATGTCAGGGAGCCCAACTGTGAAGAACAGGCAAGTCTGCTCAGATTGGATGATGTTCATGCATGACATGCATCTTTGTTGTTGGAATGTCACTGGTACTTGTTATCACTTGGGACTCCAGCATTACAGAAGCCACCAGTAACTGTCTGGTATGAAATGTGAATAGGCTTGAAGGAGGCAGAAGATAAGACCATAATAAAGCAACAGCATCCCAAGACACAAAAAACAACCAAGATTAAGCTCTCTAGTGCAAGAGTCTGCTTGGCAGGACAAGGGTCTGCAGACAGAGTTGTGGTGAGACTAACAAGCAGAAACTGTCAGGAGAAAAGGCAAGGAGTCAAAATATTTTAAGCTTTATAATATGAGGTAAGGCTTAATGAGACAGGAGATTGATACATGGCTTTAGACAAATTGTTATTAGGATCTGACTTTTTGTCTTAAATGTAACTCTCAGCTGCAGAATGGAGAATGGAACTATTGTTGTTTGGGTGTGAAATACCTCATTTTGGTTCATGTGTCCAAATGATTAGCCCCTGGCTTGAAATGATTTTGGGGGAGATGGGACCACTAGAAGACAGGGCATCATTGAAACAAGTTATTTCCAGAAGAAATTAAAACTAAAACATGAAACCCAGAGCATTCTTTAAACATTTGTTCATTGAAGGCAAACTCTAAAGATACTTTCAGGTAAATACGAACTGTAGTAGTTCAATATCAGATACTATTCATAAGACTAACTAGCACTGCAGGATGCCCCTAAGGAGATGTGCACTCTTTGCCTGAAATTTTCCAAAGCTGAACATTGTGGCATCTCTAACAAAGACTTTTGAGACTGCTAGAACTAGCTACTAGAAGCATCCATTAAATTTGCTTCTCTGTTTGCCTGATGATTAACTACAATAGTTATTTTACTTCACTTGCTTTGAAAGCCAACAGGAAAATGGATCATGTAGCCCTATACTTCTCTTTACAGAACATACAAGGCAAGTCCTAAAGTCACAAGTGCCCTGGATCATCATTCTTAGGCAGTGTACTACAATGGTAGGATTTCAACACTTTTTATTATTATTATGTTGTATTGATTAATTTTGTTAGACAATTTCATACCTGTAAATTATATATTCTGTTTATTTCTATCTCTATCTCTACCTCTATCTCTATCTCATATTACTCTCTCATTCTTATCAACCACTCTTTCTCTTGCAGTCCATTTCCCAGATTCATAACTCTATTCTTGAAATGTAGAATTAGCTATAGACTAATTAATGTGTAAACTGCTCAGTTTTACAATTTGATGTTTCAACTTAAACTTTTACTACAAATCAATCATTTTGAATGTTTTGAAAATGTGCTTTCACGTCAGTGAACAATGGTTCATTGTTCATTAACATGAACAATTGACATTGTTCAAAGACGTGATAAACATTGTGTAACCAGGTTTTGCTTTTGTTGTTTGGAATTTTTATATCTTACTAAACCTGTAGCTCATCCTGCTAGCAAGGCTGGCTGGCAATAGATTTTAGGAATTCACCAGTCTCACTGCCCTCACACCCAGAAGCACTGTGGCTATAGTCTGGCCATGTGGATAGTAAGGTTCCACACTCAGGTTTTATAACCTTACAGCAAGTATCTTTTCAGCCATTGTCTTAGTTACTTTCCTATTGATGTGGTAAAACACAGCTTCCATAGCAAGATGTTTGTTAGTTGGTTGGCTGGTTGGTTTTTTGTTTGTTTGGTTTTGGGTTTTGTGGATTTTTTTTGTGGGTTTGTTGTTGTTGTTGTTGTTGGGGGGGTATATGTGTGGGGATGTTTTATATTTATTTTTTGTGCTTTTCTTTTAAGGCAGGTTGCAAGGGCAGAGGGAGGATACTGAAGGATGAAGATACATGATGTGATATTCACAAGAAATTAGAAAAAAAAATTTTTTTAAGTATGCACCTCTTTGTTCTTAGATACTATGATATATTGCTCCGATAACAACACTTAAGCAATGCGACCTCAGGTTTGAAAGAATTTATTGATCAAAACAGATTGCAAAATGCTCTTAGAAACAAACTTTGGATAATTTCAGGGAAAACAAACCAACCAGGTCATCCAGAGTGTGCAGCTGAAGAATTCCTAGGACCTTGTGATGTGAGGAAGTGAAAGTATAGTGGAGACTAATGGAACATTATGGCCACACAGTAACCTGCATTACCTGAGAATAGAGACTCTATTGTGCAAGAAATGGGACACATAATAACATAAGCAATTGCTTTAATTGAACCTAACACTTGCACAAATAATGAAAAACATTGACTTGCCTTCCAAGGAATGAAGCCCTTTTGTGTTACATTATGAATACTACTTGACATAGTTTCATCAAACATGTTTGGGTATTAGAGCTGGCTGTTTGGCAGCAATTACTAGAATTTTTTTCCTAATTCTCAAAATTGTCAAACACTTCAAGGTTTGTTTTCCAGTTCTCTAAAAATACCAGTAACACTCATATCTAATAATAGGCTATCAGACAACACCATGGAGTTCCATTATATTTTCTTATTTCAGCCCACTACTTAGAAATGTAAGAATGCATATACTCACAGGCATCATAAACTCAAAGAATCACCCTAATGGTATGATGATGCTTATAGTGATAGGAAATTAAAAGGAATTGACTTATGGCAGACATTATCTTAAAGGTAGTGGACATAGTTATCATGCTTGTGGTATTAGTCATTTCAGTTAGCTAAATTAATTACATTATTGTTCAGTACAATTCCCAGAATGAATATCGTTTTCACAGAAACTATACAAAGCAAAGTATTTTTAAGAGTAAATGTAGACTATCACTCTTCATTTGTGAAACATTAGAATGAATAATTTCTAAATATATATATATGTATGCATGTATCACTGAAACAATGTCAACTCAGTCTCTTCTTTTCCCCTTCTTAGTTTTGAGGTTAAAAAATAATTTCATTATCTGTTTCACAACTGCCCAGCTGTGCTGCTGATATCCACAGTGAGAGACACAGACAGAGTGGGAATAGCAGCACTCAAATAATATTTCTATTATGGACACTGAATTTTGGATTTTGAAATAATTTTCATATGTCATAAAACATTCTTTTGTTAATATTTTCAATGTCTTAAAATATAAAAAGCTATTAAAACCAGTGGAAATTGTGTAAACTAGGTGACTGTCTGTTCTCATAGAACACTATATAAGCTGAGCTTGTCAGTCCGTCTAGCCTCCTGGAGGCTTTCAGCTTTAGATTTGTTAGTTAGAAAGTTAAAAAAAAAAATAGAAAAGCTCCTCTCCTTTTTTATAGCCAGTGTTTTTTTTCCTGTGATCACCATCCAAATAGTTGATACGTAAATAACTTTGATTGTTAAGATTCAATGGTGTTTTATTATTTGCAAAACTATTTTGTACATTGAAACATTTAATTGTCCCCTATTCCATGAGCTGGTATGACTTTGTCAACTTTTTGGAAGAGAACAGGAAGGACTCCTGCGGACTTAGGAAGTAGTCCAAAGGTCATTCAACTAAGGAAGGCAAACCCAGATCTAGAGTGCACATCATCAGACCAAATCAAGTTCACTGAAAATTTGTAATACATTGAAAAAATTACCATGAGAAAAAAACTGTTTAAAATATTCAATACTTGCATTCTTGATATTTTGATCTCCCTGGGAGATGAGTAGGAAAGCTTTCAAAGGAAATTACACTTGTCTCATCCTTCCAAGATGCAAGCTATAATTCTGAGAAGAAGCTGATGATGTCTGAGGAAAGCAAGGGGAAATTAAGTGGAATAGGTAATAGAACATCTGGGTCTTTTATACATATCTTGTAAAATTGAGGAACTAGTAGCTGACAGTTACATTTCAAGGTAATGAGCGTCACATTTAATTTTACACCCTCATAAATGCATTGCCTGTTTCCAACTTGCCTACCCACATAGTAGGCTAGATTCTTTATGTAAAGACAGCATCACCACTAAACAGAAATATCACATTTCAAAGAGTGTTTTTTAGTGAGGCAACTAAAGAATATCCTGACTTTGGGCCTTTTCTTCATCTCTGATTAACTCAATGATCTTCAAAAATGTTACTAAACCTTTGTCAGACTTGGTTTAATAACTAAATTCTAAAACAAAATTTACAAGCAAAGTAGTTTAGTTAGTTGGTGTGAAAATCTATAGTAAAGGGCAATAAACCAATTATATTTTTCATAGTTTGATACATGAGACTTATACATGAAATTCATGTTTGATGCATGAGTACTGTATTTACATTATTTCCATACCTCCTTTTCCACTCTCCAACTCTTTGAATATCCCTCACTCTCTCTCAGATTCTTTAATAATTACTACCATAACGCACACACAACTATGTATACGTGCAGACATATATATGTATGTATAGCCCATCTATATGTAAAACATATGCACATATATGTGTATGTACATATATATGCATATGTAAAAGCTGCTGAGTCAATTTAGATTTACTTGTATGCATATGGAGTGAGGGCTAAAACCTTAGATTTGATACCTATCAGTGTGGAACCAAAATATCTTAATACCTTCATGTTATAAAATGTGGCTCATTATTGAGGGAAGGTTTGTGGTACTATGTATTCAGATGTTGATTTCTGCTCAGAGTTCTGGTTACAGTCTAGACACTAGCCTTATCATGATTACTGAACTATCTCCTGTATCAACGTTGTGTGAAGAATGCTCCCCAATTATCTCTGGTTGGTTACTAAAGAGCTGATAACCCAAGGACTGGGCTGAGAAGCCAAGATTCTGACCCCAATTGTGTGGGGACAGGAGTCCCAAAGGGAGAGAGGAAGGAAGAGAAAAGGTGGCCATGAGACTGAAGGTCCAGGAAAAGTCATGCCGAGCAGATCAACAAGGGATTTGTCAGGAAGACACATGGACCAAAGCAAGCTCGGGCGGGACTCACATTGCAAGTAACACAGGACCTTTAGCCAAGAATTAGATGGCTTAGACACTTAGCATAGATGAGCATTTGCCCAGTCATAGTGCTCAAGCTTGTTAATAAACTTATTAGAACTTTGTATCAATTATTCTGGAGCTAGTACAGGAACAGATAAGGATTTCATCTGTAAATGACAGCCCATAGGTCATGTCACTTCTACAGGATTGTGGACATTCATTCTGAAATTGTCAGGATTAACTATTGCCTTGTAATATCATAGTCCCTATGCATATAACAGTGAGAAGAATACAACTTACCCTGTGGAGCTTACATTTTGGGGAGCAAAAAAAGATATATAAATAAATGGATACCAGATTTCTCAAGTGCTAAAAAGTGATGTGGTATCTAAGTTATGATTTCTATTGCTGCTATGAAACACCATAACCAAATAGCAAGTTGGGTTTATTTGGTTTACATTTTCACATCACAGTTTATCGTCAAAGGAAGTCAGGACAGAAACTCAAAGAGGACAGTAACCTGGAGGCAGGTGCTGATGCAGAGACAATGGAAGAGTGCTACTTACTAGCTTATTCCCTGTGGCTCACTTAGCCAGCTTCTTACAGAACACAAGACCTCCCACACAGGGATGGCACCAGCCACAATGGGCTAGAACCTCCCCCATCAATCACTAATTAAGAAAATGCCCTATGGAGACATTTTCTCAATTGAGATTTTCTCCTTTCAGATGACTCTATATTGAGTCAAGTTGATATAAAACTAGCCAGGACATGGTGGGAAACCAGCAAAATGAAATGAAATAAAAATGTTCATTCAAGGGAGTTCTGAACAGTGAAATGAGCAAGGAATTGCACAAAGGCCATGAGGCACATTGCTTGATAGACCCAGGCACAGCACCAAAGCCTGATTGGGTGAGGAAATAAAGCAAAACAGTGAGTAGCAGGAGCTGAGGTCAGTGTGCACCCTGCCAGAGATGCAGAGCCTCGAAACCAAAGACTTTTTTGCAAAGTAGTGTCGTGATCATACTTAACTCTTAACAGGATCGTTCTGATTATGTGTGAAGAACACAGCATGAAAAGGCAAGGTCAGATGCAGTGATAAGAAAAACAATTGTAAATGCCCCAGTGAGAATTTATGGTGAGCTGGGAAAGAGCTGCAGTCCTGGAAATAATAAACGGTAGTCAGACTCTTAGAGACATATGTCAAGGGAAGAACTGCCAGAATTTCCTGTTAGTTTGGCAGTGGGAAGTGAGGGGAGTCAAAAATAACTCTGAGAATTCTGGCCTGATGAACGGGAAGATGGATATGCCTTCCATGAGAGGAGGAGAGGGAAAGTGTATCAGATTCACATAGTGAGTGAATGAGTAAATCAAGAGTTTCCTTTTTGGATATATTAAAGTTAGAATTGCTATAACTACCTAGGTGACTGTCATGAAGAAAGTGGAATGAGTGACCTCTAAGTTCAGCAGAGGCTGGGGAGTTGGCCTTTGAGGGGTGAATTGACCTAAGAAGTAAAAATAGCAGGAGGAAACAATAAGACAGAATTCCCAGGGAGGCCCAGAATGTTGCGAAGGATCAAAGACCTGGAAAGACTGAGAGAAAATGGTTAGTGATAGAAGTGGGAACACTGAGAGAAAGACATGCTCTGGAAAACAACTGAAAGAATATATTGAGAAAGGACCTAAAATCTGTCAAATGTAGCTTGAAGATTAAGGTGGAAAAGCAAAACAAAAGAATAAGGAACAAAATAAGCAGACAAAGATACCGGTCACAAAAGTGTCAGTGCACAAGTCTGTGATGGCTTTAGTACGATCGCTTTCGTGATGAAGAGGCAAGACCCTTGTTGAAGTTGTAGTTAGTTCAAGGGAGGTAAACTGAGGAAAAAGACAATTTGAGTTTGGTGAAGACTTGTAAAGAGTTTTTGTGCTAAGAGGGCAGGGAATTGGGGGTACTGAGTGGAAGGATTTGTGGCATCAAGGCATCATAAGATGATTGCAAAGGAAAGTGGGTCATGGAGGAACAAGAAGAAGCGATTTCAGAGTACTGATTAAAGAACAGACAGCAGCAGATGGGGAACAGTACGTAACATTGGGGCTGCCTTTACCAAGGTAACAGTCCAGTCATGGTGATAGGTAGGCATATGCAATGATGAGAACATGTGGACAGTCCCTTTTAATTCCTTCTGGGAAATGGGAGAACAAGATCATCAGTGGAAACACATTAGAGAAAAATTGGAGAGCTTGAGAAAATATAGTGTAATAATGACCTAAAATAATGGGGAAAGGGAATGAAGAAGATACTTCCTGGAAACCTCGAGGACACATGGGATTACTTACCATTAATAGGTTATGACTTAGTCATAATCATGTACTTTCTCCCAGCATGGTCACTTCCTTAATTCTCTTAGCATTCGGATAGCTGGGTGTGATGGTGCACGCCTATAATCCCACCAATGGAGGGTTGAGGCAGAAGGATTGAAAGTTTAGGGCTACCTTGAACTATTCAGCAAGACTACATCTCAAAAGTAGGGGCAGGGTATCCAGAGAATACAATTTAGAAAGGGCTGAATGTCTTTAAAGGCATCACTGTGAACACAATATGGTCAGACTAGTGTAAAGACAAGAATAACTGGTGTCTTTGATATCTAGAGAAACAAAAGGATGAGAAAAATAAGATATGGTATTCGGAGAAGGAGATAGTTGATGGTAGCTGACAGGGATGATAGAGATATGGGTAATAAATCCTCAGACATGATGTAATTGCATGTGGGTGACTAAGTTAGGGTGGAGAAACAGTGTTGAAGATCAATAAACTGAAAGTTCATGGCCCTTCAATGGTACAGGTCTGTCAGAGATGAGATGTCACCAGGAAAAGAAACTATCTATGGAATCCCTTTATTGCCCTGCAAAATTTGATGAAAACCAGCTGAGAACACTGTTTTCTAAAGCTCTTCTTCTGTCATCCAATAGCAGATTCAAACACATGGGGTCCTGTGAACACCTTTGGTGTCTAAGACAATGGAAATGAAACTGTAATAAAATTAGAAAAACATGTTACTCTTTCTCAATGACAATTGTAAATTCTTAAGATGGCCAGTCTGCTATAGCCTTTCATTCATTTGATGCTCTTCAGGGAAATCCATGTGTGCATCCTGGTCATCAAGATGTGGCAACAATGTCAACTCAGGAGAATGACGTGTAACTAAATTTTGCTTTTTCTCTGGAAGTTTTCATTCACGAAACTCCAAGATAAGCATGAGATAGAATGAGTATTAAAAATTATACTCTATAATTTAGGTAATGGGCAAAAAGTTATTCCTGTACAACCAAGCTCACAGGAAAGATAACCTACTAAAAGTCAAAGGGTTGAGTGTCCTTCATTCCCTCCTATCAAGGCAAAAATAACATAAATATATAATTTTAACTATAATAGGATGTCATTTGCTGGACACTAAGAGATTCAAGTTTTTTTATGGTAAAGTATTTCTCACAATGTTATTATTATAAATGTCTAAGATAGAAATGCTTACCTGTCCCTGCCTTAGATTTCTTTAGATACATTTTGCAAGTGAAATATAGTACCAATTTTAATTGAAGCTCTTTCTCTGTCAGATAGATAGATAGATAGATAGATAGATAGATAGATAGATAGATAGATAATGTATATATGACCAAATTGGCTTTCTAGTCAGATTGTAGAGTTAATCCTATCTTATCAGCAATGTACTGGCAATGTCTAATTGAAGAGCTTTACAAAGAAAGCAAAAGAGAACAGTGAAGAGAAGAGAAAAGAAGAGAAGAACAGAAACAGAGGGTGCCTGTCCGGATTTAAATGTAAAATGTTCCCTGAAAGCTCATATCTGAGTTCTGAGTCTTTTGGTGTTAATGCTGTTTGGGGAGAATGTAGAATTTGGAAGAAGTGTAGCTAAGCTAAAGGCACTAGATTGTGAGGATGGGACTGTAGAGTGGTCTCTGTTTCTGGTCCACACTGGAGCTTTTGTGTTTCCCAATCCTCCAAGATATGAAGAACTGCTACTTTGTACTCCTGGTCTGGTGGAGGTGAGTGTCTGGGTTGCTACAACCACCACCATGCCTTCTGTCCATGGGATGCACTCTGTTCTGAAACTGGGACAAACTAAAACTCTTCCTTCCAGTTTCTTTTCTATCAGGTATGTTGATACAGCAATGAGAAAAAAGTAATTATTATAGATAAATTAGAATGGAGTGGGTGTCACGGGAGAAAGCAGAATATGCCTGTCCATTTGGATAAATCCAAGAGAAAGGAGAAACAGACAGTAAGGCTGACACGGAATCAATAAGCAGCAGTGATCGCAAACTGCATCCTTGGCCAAACCTGACAGAGTCATTAACCCAAAATGGAACATCTGTCAAGGTTTGACCTTGCTGATATTTACATTGGGTTGAAGTTAGATATGTGACAATGTAGTACAAGAACTAATCCCAAACAAAGGAAGAGATAAATTTGCTATGGGAAAATTATGAGGAACAGACACATAAGTATTTCACATGGTTCTTTGAGGAAAACTGTAAACACAGGTTAAGAGTTTGATTCTACATCCTGGGTTTCTCATAAGAATGTCAAAGCAAGAGGGTTTGAAAGCCCCCAAAACGCAATTATCCAGGCAATGACTAATTGTCCCAATGAGGCAGAAAAATGAGAGTAAATGAAGAAATAAATGAGTTCTGTAAAGTGTTCTGAGTGGATTGCAGAGGTAATAGATGGGGACAACAGCAGGAAGAGTGAGCACATAGCCAAGGACAGATGTGAAGATGCTGGCATACATAAATCAGGAGAGCAGAGTCCGTAAGTCATGAAAAGGAGAGAAGATAGGCACTGCCACAGACAGATCGTTTGAGTGCTAACAGAGCATGGAAATTAAAGAAATTCCTATTAGAGTTTTAGTTTTTAATTCAAATATTGTCTCACTTGGAAAGTGACATTCAGACTTCATAACATATTATAAATAAGTTGTTCAATAATCAGTTTGAGAAAACATAAACACGAAAGACACTGAAGACAAGGATGCTTTTAAATTGCTGTTTACAAATTATCTGTTATCTGGAAAGGGGAGCTATGCCTTTTTATTAGGGAGTGGTCACCTTGTAGAGGATAACAATCTTGGCATTGTAGAGGATACTGGTATTATATATCTAACTATAAGATAATGTAAAAATTTTCTGCCAAAGTATTTATTTGAATCTAAATAAGACGTTAAATGTAAGTACAAGTCAGCAGAAAATGCTAGAGTTCGATGAAGCAATTTGGAATATTTTAAATTAAAATATAATCCCTTATATCTCTTCATGTCCCTGCAATAAATTCATTCTAAAGGACAGAGACAATGTTCGAGAGAGAAAGTAACATAACAATCAAAAGCAACACACGAGTTTAAATTGGATGCATGTTCCCAAACAATCTTAGCTCCAAGGTGGCATTGTAGGAAACCCGAGAGGTCATTCCATCTATAGAAGCAAGCATTCAGCTGGAAAAAGCAATTGGAATCTATGACTCTGATAATCTGCAACCTAACTCGACACACACTAACCATGGGAGTTCTTGATGAACAGAGAAGATGCCGACTTCCCCCAAGTGAGCTGTGCATGCAAACCAATTGTTTTCCCAGTTTCTTCGCTCCTACTCTGGAACTGAGGAGACGCAAGCCCTGCCTGTGCTCCTCAAACAGGATGGGCTCCAAGAATCTTGTCCTCTGAAAGTGCTGTGTAACGCAAACTCACATGCTTGCTTGCCCTCATTTCAGGTCTGCTAACAGGGGCACACGCTCAAAGATTTAAAGATACAAAACTCTGTTGCTCCCATTTTTTTTTTTTTGAGCTTGTCCTTTAGGAAGTCTTTGCCTGGTTCCTGGCACTTGCACCTGCAGTTAGACCTAAATATCTCACGCATACGTTGGCAGATGGAGTTGTGGAGATGAGTTTTCACAAACAGCCAAGACCAAATCGATTTGGGTTTTACGCAACTGGCAATATAAGCCTAACAAAGAATTGCAAGGAGCAATGGGAATGTGATTGCACTGTCTCTCCCAGTGCTTCCTTTAAGGTGGCAGTGGGTATAATGCTGTAACACAGACTTGAAACTGGAGCGAAGCCAACTGGTGTGTAACTTTTAGCCATTTCTTCTCACGTGATCTCAGCCATGTCGCGGACCCTTTATCTTACCATAAGAAATACTGTTCCTTAAGGTAGTTCGAATCTGTAGTTTCAATTCAGTGCCAGCTGTTTTACTTGTTGGGACCTTGTGTCCAGGAAAGCTGGTGTGCTCTGAGATTTCTTTCAGCAAGGCTAGTTCCCTATGAGGACCCGTCGCACCATTATAACCTTTCTCCCATTACTTACTTTCCTCTTAGCACTAGTTTTTGTGTCATTCACCAATCCAGAGAAAAGTAACTTCAGCTTTCGACAAAAACGGGCTGGGTTCTCTCCTCAGCCACTTTATTCAACGTCATCTTTTAGTCATGTCTACTCTGCCCTACTATGCTGTCAAGAAACAATGCCATTTTTAAATTTTTATTTGTTAAAGGACATACCCAGCATACATTTAGTTGTCAGAAACTGAACTCTTCCAGTTGGTCCTATTTTCTTTTTTACACATTTCTCAGAGAGAAATTACTAAATTACCAGTATCCTCCACAATACCCGTGTTCTTCCTTATTCTCTTGTGTGACTTTCCGATCTTCATTTCAGGATCTCAGAGCCCCTTAATTGAAGTTCAATTAGATTCTCTGTGAGCAGGGACTCCTGGTTCAATATTCTCCTCTTCCTGCGGGTACTGTTTCCATGCACACAGATGAGCCGTGCGTGCCTCCTGGCCATACTTCTTGATTTCCTCTATATTGGTGTCTGTGTCCCAAAGTTCTTCATCTCCAATGCTGTACCATGTCATCTTCTGTGGAGCCTCTATCTATAGCACTGTATTCTCAGACTATCCTCTTTAAAAATTACCTCCTCTCTTTCAAATTCTTATATAAACTTCCCCCTCCCAACCCCCACATTTCTCTTAGCACTCCAATGAATTGAGTTTTCTAACAGTTTTGTTCAAGAG
Source organism: Mastomys coucha (assembly GCF_008632895.1). Lineage (NCBI taxonomy): Eukaryota > Metazoa > Chordata > Mammalia > Rodentia > Muridae > Mastomys > Mastomys coucha. The sequence continues at coordinate 194,592,394 of NW_022196905.1, forward strand.
AGCAATCGCTGGTCTTTCCTCCATTCTTTACTCGGTATATTACCCCATGGTCCTTTATTTCAAATGTGCACATATACAACTTTTAAATGAGTCAAATCTTTTGGTGTGATCAAATAAGTACTTAACCATACTTTTCATCCAAATAAAATATGTCTCTTCACTTGACAAGTAACACTTAGGTTAAATTTAACTTACTCAAAATTGGGTTATTTGACTGTAAAAGCAAGGTTTGATAAAGGCTTAATTACAATTAAAGTCGACTAGTAAATAGAAGATATCAAAAGATTTTATTTGAAAAATTTTTTAACTAGCTTCCTATTTAAATTTCTTTTAAAAAAATAATGGTAATGCAATGCGTTTGATAGTGGATGTAATCTTGTACCTTCTGTTCTTATATGTGAATAAACAGTTTACCAATTCTAGGAATGATGATGTACCCTTGAAGTCCTCAATTTTAGGAGGCATGGTTAGAAAGACTGGGATCAAGGCCTGCCCAAGGAGCATAGTAAAATACTGTCAATATATAAATAAACAAACCCAGAATGCAACAACAACAACAAAACAGCACAAGAGAATTGATCAGAGAAAGTACAAAATCAAAGCCAAAGTTGTTTTCAAAATATTACAAGAATTAACCTAAATGTTTGGATGCACTATCAAGGGATATTTAAACTTTAAGAAATCTGGTGTATAGCTCAATGCTTAACATGTATAAGAGTCACAGTCTTTCCAAACAAAAGAAAAGAAAAGAAGAGAAGAGAAAAGAAAAGGAGAGGAAAGAAAAGGAAAGGAAAGAAGGAAGAAAAGAAAAGGAAGATAGGAAGGAAGGAAGGAAAGGAAGGAAAAGAAAAGAAAAAAGTTGCACTAAGCATAGATGGACTCCATTTTGAAACAAAACTGGCAGCTTTTATCGATATTTATTGAGCATATCCTTAGTCTGAGTAGAGCAAACAACTATTAATCCTAGCTTGGTTGTATGTCACATCTTATAGCACGTGTGTAAAAAGTGTGGCATCAAGTGCTTTGTGTTCATGTCAGTAAAGAAAAATGTATATGAACAAAACATACTCCAAGGAGGGTTCACACCACTGGAAATTTAAACAGAGGACTAGGGCTCCCTTTTGGGTACCTTTCCGCAAATCAGATCATATGCCTAGAGTATTAGATCATACGACTAAGCCTAATTTAAAGATTAACAGAGACTAAGAAGGCTCTGTTTGTGTTAGGGGCACAGAAACACTGAAGCATATTCAAATAAAGGGATTTGATAAATTAATTAAAGCAGATTTCAGGATTAAGAGTCCTCAAGACTGCTAAACTTCACAAACAGCTTAAACCAAAATAGAATTTAACCTTTAAAGCCTAAACCACGACAGTTTCCAGCCACATTTTATCAGATATTTCCCTTTTCCTTAAATTATACAATCAAACCCAAGAAGTGACTCCCCGTGGTTTCTGCTGCTTTTCGTGTATGCTTAATGTAACCTGCGATTGCTCCTTGGGTGTTATATAGGGTTATAGCATCAGGAGGTGAAAATTGAGTACATTTTTGCTGTACATAAATAATGTGAAATTACATATCTGGAGTCATTCTTGATGGTTTTGCAATAAGGAAATGAGACTGAGGAAAGATGGATGTGAGCATTTTTCAGGATAACTCAGTGGACATCACAAAGCCAATAAATAGCTCTGCCTGTTTCTTGTCATGTAAATGTCAGAGCCCATTTGTACAGATTTAATGAGCTAATATATGGTAGTTTTGATATCAGAGCTGGGATCAAATGTAATGGAACATGATTATAATCTGAGGCAGGAGGCTGTAGCAAGAGGAGCTCAAAGCTAGCTACATAGTTAGACCTTATCTTAAAATATGAAAAAGTTAATGTTCATCACATAGAAACTACTGTGTTAGTGGTCCATAAAAGGAATGACACAGACTCATTATACCAGATCACAAACATGGATTCTAGCTTCACATACAGGAGAAACTCCAGGTTGAAATGCCAGTTCGGGTACTAATTGTGTGAATATGAGAGTTTACCCTTTTATCTGAGTCTCTTTTTCTCATTTGTAAAATGGGAGTAATCATACTGCCTTACATTTTCGAATGCCCATAGAATTAGTTAACAGTAGTTGAAGGCAAAACAAAAAACAACAACAAAAAAAAACCTCTCATTTTGCAGGAAGAGTAAAGGGATAAGATCAACTATGATTACTAAGATATTGCCTCATGCAATAACTAGTTTTTGTCACAGCTGTAATGTCTGCAAGATAAAAGTTACATGGAGCTCATGAAGAGTAGTCTGTCCAACCTTTGCTGTTATTATTATTGTTGTTGTTGTTGTTGTTGTTAATTGGTTGTTTTATTTATTTACATTTCAAATGTTGTCTCCCTTCCTGGTCTTCCTTCCCCAGACCCCCATACTCCCCCCTTCCCTTTGTCTCTAAGAGGGTGCTCCTCCACCCACCCACTGCCTTACCCTCTAGCATCCTCCTGTGTTACTGTATCACACCTCCACTGGACCAAGGGCCTCCCTCCCCTCCCACTGATGCCAGATAAGGGCATCCTCTGCCACATATGCAGCTGGAACCATGGGCCGTCCGTGCATACTCTTTGATTGTCAACTGAGTCAATATTGATAAATTGAATTACTACCTAATGGTGTCATATATGGTGTCCTTATTTGTTTTGCATGTGTTTAATTGCATGCGTATGTGGGTGTACAACGTATGCGAGCACACCCATTTGGAGGCTCCATGTTGACAGGGTGCACCTTCTTTGACAGTTGTCTCCCTCCTGCTGTTTGAGACAGGATCTCACAGACAACTAGTCTACCAAGCCAATTCTCTTAGGGAATCCTTATTTCTCACTTCACTTCTCTTCCCTTCAGAGCTGGTGTTACAGATGTGCATAGCCATACCCAGCTTTATACATGATTTCTAAGAATGGTGCCCAGCTCCAAATATTGCAATAGCAGGCACTTTAATATGTGAGCCATATCCTTAATCCCACAGGTTTTTAACTTGATCTGTTTTAGCAGTAAACTCAGGAGGTCAAAGTGTTAAAAAACAAAAACAAAAACTATTCTTTGGTGCACCATGTTTTTTTAACTACACCATCCTAAGAATCAAAGTGTAGCATTTAAAAACAGTAGCAGTACACCAACTCTGCCAAAAAGTTCATGTTGTAAAACACAACCCCAGGGAAATAGTTGGATCAGCTTTACATAGTTTTACTAATCCGCTGATCCAGTCACAGTTGTTGAATAAACAATTTAACTTTACGTTAGACATGGGAGACAGGGCGATACTTGGAAAAACTGGGAAGTTATTTTTTCACAATTATTACAAGGAGGAGCCTTGTAATATGTAGAGAATGACGATAGTGCCATAAAACCAATCTGAATTTTAAAGCTCTCCTAGTTCTGTGGAGTGGTTAATTAATTTGGCCTTGCATCTTTATGTCCTTGGCTTGCCACAATACATAGTGCACTAACTTGTGATTATTATACCATCCAAAATCCTTGAGGGTGTGGTACCTTATGTGCATACAGCAAGTCAACATAAAGAATTATTTAGAGTATGTATGTACGTATTTGCATGTGTGCACTCTCTTTGGCATGTGCATGTGGAGGTGAGAGGATTTGTGGGTCACCAGAGAGGTTTACCTGCTAAGCCAACTTACCAGCCTGGAGTTTGTTTGTTTGTTTGTTTGTTTGTTTGTTTGTTTTACATTTCAAGTGTTGTCCCCCTCCAATCTTCCCTCAGCAAACCCCCACCCCATCCCTTCTCCCCTTTGCCTGTAAGATGGTATTCCTCTCCCATTGACTCACCCTCTTCTGCCCCACTCCTCCAGCATTCCCCTACACTGGGGGATCAAACCTCCACAGGACCAAGCACCTCCCCCCCATTGATGCCAGATCAGGCCGTCCTCTGCTACATATGTATCAGGAGCCATGGACCCACCCATGTATACTCTTAGGTTGGTGAGGGTTCTAGTTAGTATTGTTCTACCTACGGGGTTGCACGCTCCTTCAGCTCCTTCAGCTTCTTCAGCTCCTAACTCTTCCATTGGGATCCCCTGGGCAGGTCCAATGGTTGGTTGTAAATATCTGCATTTGTTTAGGTGATGGTCTTCTCAGAGGACACCCTTATCAGACAGGCTACTGTGTGTAAGCACTTCTTGGCATCAGCAATAGTGTCAAGGTTTGGTGTCTGCATATGGGATGGATCCCAAATTAGGCCAGTCTCTGGATGGCCTTTCCTTCAGTCTCTGCTCCATTTTTTTATCCCTGTGTTTTCTTTAGACAGGAGCAATTCTGGGTTAAATTTTTTGAGATTGGTGGGTGGTCCTATCTCTCTGCTGAGGGCCATGCCTATCTATTGGAGGTGGTCTCTTCAGGTTCTATCTCCCTACTGGTAATATTATCCGCATTGAATCCTGGAAGCATTTCATATCCTTGATATCTGGGACTTTCTAGTGGTTCCCCAAGTCCCCCCACTCTCTGACTGCTACTTATTTCTATTCATTCTCATGGCCTTCTGGACTTCTCTCCTGTCTCTTCCCATACCTGGTCCTGCTCCCCTCTTCTTCCTCTCTGTCCCCTCTCCCACCCAGGTCCCTCCCTCCCTCCCTCTGCCTCCTGTGATTGTTTTGTTCCTCCTTCTAAGTGGGGTTGAAACATCTACACTTTGGCCTCTGGAATTTATTTTTAATGGGCTTCACTTGTAGAAAACAAAACAGAAGCCCAACCACTCATACACATAGAGTTCACCCTTAAGACCCAAGTAGAGTTTGAAGTATCCAATAAAAGAAGCTATGCATTAATGAAATAAAACAAGGGCAGGAGAAACACAGCAATGTCTGTAGGTGCCAGATCACAGAAAACGCAAACTGGAGATCAGCTGAAGTAAGAGTAGTTACTGTCAAACTTTAAATACAGTCTAAGCAGCAGGTATGTATTGCGTATGTTTGTATGTATGTGGAATATGTATACATGTTATACATATAATATATACATACTATATATTATATACTATATACTATATATGTATATATACATATATACATATACACTTATATGTACTTATATGTACATATATGTAAAATGTAACAACAATGAAATGAACTTGAGAGAGAGAAAAAGGGTGCATGGGAAGGGTTGGAGGAAAGAAAGGCAGAGCAGAACCTAATTTAATTATGCTTTGATTTTAAAAAATAAAAGTACTTTTAATCAATTATATTTACATTCCAACTGTTTCTCCCCTCCTGGTCCATCCTCCCAGAGTTCTTCACCCCATTCCTCATCCCCTTTGCTTCTGAGAGGGTGCTCTGTCCTCCCCACCAGACATCCCCCTTCCCTGAGGTATCAAATCTCTGTCCTGTGAGAGCTTCTACAAGCAGCTGCATTGAACTGAGGTCCAGGACCCCTATGGAAGAGTTAGGGGAAGTACTGAAGGAGCTGAAGGGTATGGCAGCCTCACAGGAAGACCAACAGTGTCAAAATAAAGATATTTTTAAAAATTGATTCCTACATATAAGAACTATTGATTATCAAAGCCGTCTTCCACTATTTTTTTAAGATTTATTTATTTATTATATGTAAGTGCACTGTAGCTGTCTTCAGACACACCAGAAGAGGACAATCAGAACTCATTACAGATGGTTGTGAGCCACCATGTGGTTGCTAGGAATTGAACTCAGGACCTCTGGAAGAGTAGTCAGTGCCCTTAACCGCTGAGCCATCTCTCCAGCCCTCTGTCTTCCACTATTAATGACCAAGTAACCCATTAGTATGAAGTCACTTGATGTCATTTCCCTTTCTAAAGCTGTCCCTTGCTCCATCTCTTACTCAGTAAAGACTGAGTTCCTTGGTTTATTCTGTATCAGCCTTCACATCCGGCTCCATTTCCCAGGATCCCATTTACTCTCATGCCAGTTTCCTTTCAGTGTTACTCATTCTTTCAGTGTCTTCTACTGTAAATGGCCTTATCTATCCCAGCCTCTTTCAGGGCTGACCTTTTTGTTTCTGCTGATAGATCGACCTTTGCCTGTTGTTCCTGTCTCTGAATAATCACTGACATACTTACAGTGACACACAACTCTTAATGTGTGCTGGGAAATATATTTTTCCTTACAAGCAAGCATAAGAAAGAGAATAAAATAAAAGTTGCTAGTGTGGAACTATTTTGGTAATCATTTGGGCTTTATTTTCTCTGGCCATGTAACTTTTTGCACCTAAAGTAACATTCTATTCTTTTTGAACTTCCTCCTTTAGACAATAGACCTAACAATCATACCACACAGAATTGTAATCCATACAACAGCTTGGTAAATAATGACTATATTTTTATATTTTTATATGTGTTTTCTCATTACAAAGAAATTAAAGCTGATGATTAAACAAAAATAAAATCAAACGCTATCCATTTTACCTTTACATCATCCTATCTCCAGAATTCCTGTGAATTCCTCAGACATCACTTAACGCATCTTATCAAAATTATATCTTCTCTATAAGCACCTTGGGGGTGGAACTGGGTCTTATGTATGTATATGATGGGACATTGTGTAGACCACTATCCTTTTTCACAGTGTCTAACACAGTAAGGATGCTCAATGACTATGTTGAAGAAATGACTTCATTGCTACTAAGAATGAAGAGTTAATATCTCAAAAGTCTCTCTTTTTATACAGTATACAGGAATACGCAAAAAGCTGAATGATTCATATAGACAGGCTTAGCATTTGGGACAGAACACTGTACTTCTGAATAGCCAAGTACTCATAAATAACCAAGCAAATTGTAGCAGCATCCATGCATTCTAGATTTTGCTTTGTTTGGAATTAGATGCTCTTACCTTCTGTAAATGCATAATTTTATGAAACTTATGCAACTACAACTTATAAGTTGCCATTATGGGTAATGAGCATCCTATTTTGTGCCCTGAATATGTAGCTAAAACATATTCACAAGAGTTAAGGATGTTCTTCCCTTTTCACTGCCCCCATATTAACATATTAGGATTATTCTCTGGATACACCAGACTTCTGCACTTGTTCTAAAGTCCCAAGTCTCCTTTCCTAGATGTGTCTAGACCCCCACGATGACTAAAGTGCTACTATCACCTACACTCAGAGTCCTAGCAGGTAGTAAAGAAGCAGTTATTTCTCAGGTAAAACAGGTATGGGCAGATGAGGTTAGGATGAATCTACTCAGGAGTGTCCACACTTGCCCCTGTAAGGTTTGGATGAGAAAGTACCTGAAGGTTGGAAGGGAAAAGAACAGAGCTGGAAGCCATCTTGTACATTCATCACCACCATCCCAACCCCTCCAAACCTGTTTTCATTTTCTTTTTTATAATCTACCAAGTCCAATTCATACTACCCATACACTCACGGGTGTGTTGTCATCTGAAGAAACACTGTCAATCTACTGAGGGGGGGTGACACACTTAAACTGACTGCTCCTCCTCTCCCCCCATAAGCCATGGGATGCCAGGAGCTCCCTAGCCAGGGCTGGAGGCTTGTGAATTGCCTTCAACTCCATGCCAGGATGCTGATTGGATTGAACTTGTTTAGGTCTTATGCAGGCTTCCATAGCTGTTCTCACTTCATGAATGTAGCAGTCCTATCATCCCCAGAAGACATTGTTTCACATTGACGCTCCCTGACCATTGGCTCTTAATATCTTTCTACCTCTGTTCTGAGATGACTTTTGAATCTTGAGAAAGAGGTGTGTTACCGCAGTCTCATTTTTGAGCCCTGCGCTGACATTTATTCTCTGTACTTTTGACAGGATGGTAAATTCTGCATTGACTGCCTTAATCATCCACTGCACAGATTAATTTTTCTGATGAGGCCTGAGAGCTGCACTAATGAATGTATGGATCTAGGGTTATGGGTAGCAGGCAGTTTGATAATATATTCATTTAGAAAAAAGAACTGCAGTAGCTTCTATCTTGGGACCTATGATTGCCCTAGCCATGGGTCCTTGCTAGATTTACAATATCAAGCATGCATTTTCTTCTAGAGAATCAGCCTTAAATCATTCGGAAAGAGATTGGTTGCCACCCATAACATCCATGCCCCTACTGTATCCATGAACACACCTGGCTACTTGGTCTTCATTGTAATTTATAGGGTTCATGGTTGGCTAAGGCTGTTGATGAGTTATTCTCCCCCAACAACCTGTGCATCCCTTTCAGTATGAAAGCTCAGCAACAAAGAGGAAGTTTCCTAGTTAGCAACAACTACATTTCTTCATTTCCTGTGATCAAAGTGTGTGCTTGTCTTCAGCAATGGGAGTCTTAACCAAGCTACCAATGATCCAATGATTTTAAACTCAACTCCCCAGTTCTAAGTTGCCATAATGAACATCATTTGTGGAGATGAAAAATGGAGTACCTCATCCGATTTGCTATTAGTTTGAGTTGCCATTAAGTATTTGGATATTTAGCCAAAAGACTTCTGGATCCTCCGTGTAGAGTTTTGTCTGAGTCTGCTCGTATCAAAAGTAAGCTTACAAGACAAACTTTGTTCAGAGCTAAAACAATATTGTTGTTTCTTTGTCCTAAACGCATTGAGAAGCTTAATAAGAAAGCAGTGGTGTGAGAATATGGTTTTGAGTATCTGTCCCCCTTCTTTTTAGTGAATTTAACTAGAATGGCTAGGTGATCTTGCTTTAGATATTTGTAATCAATGAGAAATGGCTAACATGAGATTGGGTCAAACTCTGCTGCAGCATCACAATTCATATTTGTAAAGGTTTCTTTTAATTTTTATTACTTTTATTTAATTGGTTTGTGTGTATTACACACGTCCTATAGTGTGCCACAGTGCAGCTGTGGAGGACAAAGGACAATTTTTGAGAGTTAGTTCTCTTCTTAGATCGTGTGGGTCCGGGGGGATTGAACTCAGGTCGTCAGGCTTGCCAGCAAATACCTTTACCTACTAAGATATCTTGCCAACACAGTTTTCATGCTGATTAAAATCGAAAGCTCTTCAGTGCTGTGCCTTGTGCTAACGAGATCCACATGCAGAAACGAGAGAAGGTTAGCAACAGAATAAAAAGGTCCAGGTTCCCAAGAAGAAAGGCTGTTTTGATTTTATAGTACAGGGAACTTTTCATTTTATAATCAGTAGATGCCTGCTTGCCAGATCACAGTTTCAGAAATTTGATGGCAAACCCAGTAAACAGAGGTCCCCAGGCTGTTTCCACACCAATAAGGAAAAGCCACTTGCCAGTGTAAACTTGGGCAGCATTGTTTTAAGTCAACGGCTGCCTCTCTTATCAGAAGCATGCAGGTCAGAGAAGAACGTGGGAGGTCCCAGTAGCCTACCTCTGTTCAGCAAGCAAACCTTCTATCAGATCGGTTCCCGTGGCGAGGATGGACGTTATGGCTGCTAATAAATCTGAAGGGCTACTCCTGCTCTTTAAAGGGAGGAAAAGGAACTGTGGGACTTTGTAAGAAAGGAAACTGCCCGTGAATCCAATCTACAGAGAAATCAATTTCACACGGCCATAATTCAAGGAAATGAGGTGGCATGTAATGACGTGGAAATGCGTTTTGGTCCTTAAAATTTCGACTTTCTTCTTGGCTACTATTATTTTTGAAAACAGCTTGGATTTTTTTTTTCCCTTCTCATCGCCCTCTGCAGCGTTCCTGCTAACCATGGGAATCTGTCGAGATCAGGCTTAACTGTGACTCCTTAGTATTGTTTCCTTTAACCTTTCTCGTACCTCCTCCCGCATCGTTTCCCTTTTCTCAGAAGCTAAAAGGAGCGATGAAAAGGGGGGAAAAATCAGTGTTTTGGAACACACTAAACATGCAGCAAGGAATATTTTAAGTTCGCTAAATTTGCTTTAACTTTCCCTGAGAGTATATTTGAGAGTTTTCACAGAAATCATGGGCAAATGCAAAATTCTCCTGTAGCAGCATAATTGGTAAGTCCCCCCTTCTCCTCATTTAGCACTAGGGGAAGAAGACAAGTTTGTTCTCATTTCTACTTCTGCTGAAGATTGTGACTGAACACATTTTTAATAGCAGTGAAAATGATAATATTTTTAAGTCCCAGAACCTGGGGAAACAGAAATCCCTATATAACTTGACTCCATAAATTATGACCTCTGTGGCATTAAGAACAATTATTAAATGAACAAGTATGTTTAGAGCAAAGTTTTGAGTAAAGAGACAAACATTTTCATAGTACCTTTTTCAAAATTTAGGAGTGAAACTTGGCAGCATTTGGCATACTGTAACAGAAAATAGAACAGAGGTGTCAACATTCCAGTTTGAAGGCCAAAATCTCCGACAGAGGATCACACCATAGGATATAAAGATATAGGGGTGATATTGTGGAAGGAAGATTGAAGACTTTTTTAAAATATAAAACTCAGTGAGTACAATAAAAACTATTGGAAAACTCCTGCACTTGGAAAGAAACCAGTAATGTAATCTTATCTGTCAAGAGAAAAAGCTAAGCCCAATGGTTATGGCAGTGCATTCAGTGCCATGCCAATGTGGCATCGTCTAAGGAACTGTCAAATTCTTCAATTCCAAACCTGTAACTTGGTGACTCTGCCTTTATTGTTATTAGCACCTCTATTAAGTAAAATTTATTGCATAATAAAACCTTTAAAGATTAATAAATGCACTTTTTCTTAAGATAGTGAATATACAAATGTAATTGTTTTGTTTTTGTTTGTTTGTTTGGTTGGTTGGTTGGTTTTTACTACAGGGTTTCTTTGTGCAACAGCCCTTGTTATACTGGGATTCTTATTTTAGACCAGGCTGGCCTTGAACTCACAGAGATCTGCCTGACTCTGCCTGCCAAGTGCCATAATTAAAGGCATGCACTACCATGCCCTGCTATAAATATACACTTATATTATACCTCTAGTACTCTGTCACTGTTGTGGGTCTAGTACAATGGCTGTGTCTTGCCAAAGGCCCTGGAGTAAGAGGAACTCACAGTGGTCAATGCATTCTAACAAGGTTCTAACATCTAACAATGTTAGAAGACAATATACATCAAAAAGGGAAGCAGCTGAGTTGTTGCTAAACAATTTGTGAGGAAAGCAAGACAAACGGTATTAAGACTTTATAAAGCAGCAAGGATGAGACTGGGCATGAGCCCTGGGGACCATAAATTCATAGGAAAAAAAAACCCTCAGAGCTCCCAGGGTCTCAACCACCAACCAAAGACTGCACATGGAGGGGTCTGATTGTTCAG